>NC_091764.1:91570292-91886229 GCF_029378745.1 Bos indicus | reverse complement strand
TGCTATCCAACCATATATGCAATATAATTAGTGGTGAATAAGTGTTTGCCCCTAGTAATCTCTAAGATATTATTTGCATATCAGCAGAAAGTGAAGAGGAACTAAAAAGCCTCTTGATGAAAGTGAAAGAGGAGAGTGAAAAAGTTGGCTTAAAGCTCAACATTCAGAAAACGAAGATCGTGGCATCTGGTCCCATCACTTCATGGGAAATAGATGTGGAAACAGTGTCAGACTTTATTTTGGGGGTCTCCAAAATCACTGCAGATGGTGATTGCAGCCATGAAATTAAGAGACGCTTACTTCTTGGAAGGAAAGTTATGACCAACCTAGATAGAATATTCAAAAGCAGAGACATTACTTTGCCAACAAAGGTCCATCTAGTCAAGGCTATGGTTTTTCAAGTGGTCATGTATGGATGTGAGAGTTGGACTGTGAAGAAAGCTGAGCACTGAAGAATTGATGCTTTTGAACTGTGGTGTTAGAGAAAACTCTTGAGAGTCCCTTGGACTGCAAGGAAATCCAACGAGTCCATTCTGAATGAGATCAGCCCTGGGATTTCTTTGGAAGGAATGATGCTAAAGCTGAAACTCCAGTACTTTGGCCACCTCATGCGAAGAGTTGACTCATTGGAAAAGACTTTGATGCTTGGAGGGATTGGGGGCAGGAGGAGAAGGGGACGACAGAGGATGAGATGGCTGGATGGCATCACTGACTCGATGGACGTGAGTGTGAGTGAACTCCGGGAGTTGGTGATGGACAGGGAGTCCTGGCGTGCTATAATTCACGGGGTCGCAAAGAGTCGGACACGACTGAGTGACTGAACTGAACTGAACTGAGATTCAAAAAGGATGTCTTTTTTAGTAATAACAATATTGTATGATTAAAGCCAGTTACTAACACCAAACAAATCCATATGACCAATTACTCTGTCATACAACACTAATTATGAAAAAAAATAGGGAAACAGGGGTTTCATAAATGATTTGAGGCTCTTATAGTACAATGACTGTGCTCACTATAATGTTAAGAAAATTAACACATATTTGTGTGTATGTGTGTGTGCACGTGCACTCAGTCATGTCCAACTCTTTGTGACCCCATAGGCTGCAGCCCACCAGGCTCCTCTGTCCATGGATTGTTTTCCAGGCAATAATACTGGGGTGGCTTGCCATTTCCTCCTCCAGGGGATCTTCTTGACCCAGTGATTGAAAATCTCTTGTGTCCTCTGCATTAGCAAGTGGATTCCTTACCACTGGAGCCACCTTAAGTTTGCCCCCAAAATAATAGCACTTTAGACAATTCATAATCATGGTTTGCTCCCAGGCCAAAATATATCAATTCAAAACACATCAATTCATGTTTGTAGAAGTTGAAGAAATAGCGTGAACATTGCCATCATCCCAAGAAAAGAGAGACAGGAGATCAGAGGGAGGGGATAAGAGGTCTGGTGAGCTGTCCTTAAAGAGGTGTGAGAACACCCGCCTTTTGTGCAGAGTGGGTTTCTCATAAGTGCTGACACAGGCAAACACTCCAGGGATCGGGGGAATTGGTGATCTAGTAAAGTACGGTCTTTAGCTAAAGGTCAAATGAAATTGTACTGGGAACCTTGGGGATACTTTAAAGTGGGAGCTAAAATGGGGGCTGCTCATTAGAGCCTGTGCTTAAGTACCAGTTTCACTTTATCAGGGAAATTGTTCATTTGTGTGAAAATGTGACCTCTGTCAGTGTGCCAAGCAGGCTGGGCCCGGGGGTGATCTCAGGCTCACGTGCACTAGCAGAAGTTAAAGCTACCCGGGGACTACTTTCAAAGGACGTTGCCAAGGTTAGCAGACCCAAAATCTGACCTTCCTCTTCTTTCTTTCCATTTATATCTGTTTGTAAAGTTCAAATAGTTCTCTTTTTCTTTTTCCCCCCAAAAAGAAAGCGCTTCAAATGCAATAAAATGATAAAAGATTCCAAGGGGAGGCAGCTATAAAAAGAGAAAGTGAAATAAAAATGTTTCATTTAGAAAGCCTGGTTATTTAGGGTAATAGAAGTCAGATACCTTGGTAACAATTACCGTATTTCTTAACCTAGATTAGAGTTAGCCTTAAAATTTTATGGTGCTATCATCTTTTAACCAGAGCTAAGTATTACTGCTGATGCATTAATGAAGAAAAAGAGGAAAGAGGCTTTTCCACAGGATGTTTGCTATCCAAAGAAGCTAGTAATTCAGAATTGTTTGAATTCTCCAAATATATGGACCCACATATATTAAGCTACAAAGAAAAGGAATGATGGGCAGTGACTTAATGGTATGGATACATAATAATTAAAGAAAATTTTAATTTTAAAAATCTACATAAAGTATCTACCAAGATTAGGTACTTTAAGATTTTAATTTTTATTTCATATCTTTATATGCAATTATTTGGGTTTTTTAAAAATATATATACCTGCTTATTTTGAGTCTCCCCTTACTAGCATATATTCCTCCAGAGATAATAGATTTTATTTTATTATTTGCTATATTCCTGACATCTAGAAAAGCACCTGACATATTTGTTTGTACTGTTTCTAAATAATACCTGTTTGTACTGCTTTTTCTTTACTGAGTAAATACATGACAGACATGCTCATATATATGATCATTTTAACAATCACATGAATTCGTTACTTATTAATGTTTACTCTCACAGCTAATAAGTGGTTAAAAATGTAACTATGATTTCTAATTGTATAGACTTCTCATGTATCACATAGAGGGTATGTTTATTTGTAATAGAGTGTTTTGTTTACATTGTTAGCATATAGCTCTGAACAATTTTCCTAGCATAATGAAAATTACTTCAAGTTAAGCACTTTACTGAGAGCTTTGCATACAATTAATTAATCTATATATATGTGGGATGGCAAGGCTATTTTAGTCTGAATCAGAAGAAATCTTCAGTACTCCACTATTTTTAACCTGCATAAATAGCAGTTTTATTTGGTTCAGTCAAATATGATTTCCATGTTACAAGGAGTAATTGAGGTTCAGAGAAATTAAATAAATTGTACAAGGCCAATACCAGTAAGCAATATACTTAAGATCTGAACTTATATTTAATTACAAATGCATTTTCTCCGATATGACTTTGGCAGTGGAACTCAAGAGTACTGAGTGAAGTGAAGTGAATTCGCTCAGTTGTGTCTGACTCTTTGCGACCCCATGGACTGTAGCCTACCAGGCTTCTCTGTCCATGGGATTCTCCACGCAAGAATACTGGAGTGGGTTACCATTTCTTTCTCCAGGGGATCTTCCCAACCCAGGGATCGAACCCAGGTCTCCCGCATTGGAGGCAGATGCTTTAACCTCTGAGCCACCAGGGAAGCCCTGGTTAAATTAAATTAATATATTTAATTATAAATGCATTTTCTCTCTCTTGCTTCTCAAATATGACTTTGGCAGTGGAACTCAAGAGTACTGAAGTCAGGGATAAACATTACACAGTAGTTTGGACATGGAATTATATAAAGTACAGTGCAAAAATTACATGAATTCTTAACAAGAGGCTCTGGAAAATTTTTACACTATGTAGGATAACTTTCTGCTAAAAGTACAATACTACAAAAAGGTAGGAAGCAGAGTCCATTTGCTCCTAGAGCCCATCCCCTTATGCTACTATCTTAGAGTAAATGTTCACAATAAGATTTGACACTGATCAATACAACTGAACAATCTGCTGAGAACAAGAAAAAGGTTATTTTCTTTGAAGGAAAAAATTTACATGTCATCAATGTCATCAAAATGCAATGATTTGCTTCAGATAGAGTGTGCGCGTGCTTGCTAACTCACTTCAGCCATGTCCGACTCTGTAGCCCAACTCTGTAGGGCTCCTCTGTTCATGGGATTCTCCAGACAAGAATACTGGAGTGGGTTGCCATGCCCTCCTCCAGGGGATCTTCCCAACCCATGGATTGAACCATGGTGTCCTGAGTCTCCTGCATTGCAGGTGATTCTTTACCACTGTTTAACATTAACATATCAATATTTTCCTATACTTCAGAAATGAATACTAATTGATGTGGAAGGCAATGGCATCCCACTCCAGTACTCTTGCCTGGAAAATCCCATGGATGGAGGAGCCTGATAGGCTGCAGTCCATGGGGTCGCAAAGAGTCAGACACGACTGAGCGACTTGACTTTCACTTTTCACTTTCATGCATTGGAGAAGGAAATGGCAACCCACTCCAGTGTTCTTGCCTGGAGAATCCCAGGGACGGGGGAGCCTGGTGGGCTGCCATCTATGGGGTCACACAGAGTCGGACATGACTGAAGCAACTTAGCAGCAGCAGCAGCATATTCAGTAAAACATATTTTTTTGAAAATTTCAGGATGGGGAACACATGTATACCTGTGGTGGATTCATTTTGATGTTTGGCAAAACTAATACAATTATGTAAAGTTTAAAAATAAAATAAAATTAAAACCAAAAAAAAAAAAAAATAAAGATGTTATTCCCAATTACTTTCTAGACCCTGGAATGGACTGGCTCTGCCTAGGGCCCATGCTCACCCCTATCCCCAGACAGGTGGGTGGGTTACGAAGATGCCAAACTTCCACCAGGAACACATGATACAAGTGGAGAGTGGAGACAACTCCAAAAGGGAGAGAAAGATTATTCTAGAAGTATGGAGGGCAGTTGGGTGGACCTTAATAACGGTTCACTATTATCTTCATATTCTAAAACGGTTCACTATTATTTTCATATTCTAAAACTTTGATTTAAAACAATATTATGTATGTAAAATTAATATCATGTACTAGCCAGGAGATTCTATCTAGATTTGAATTTCCTTCTTCTTTTCTTTTTTTTTTTTTAAACCATTCTATTAACCCAGACAACCAATAAATTGCTGACTAAGCATCTTAAAAGCACAAAATAGAATCTAAAAAAATAGATAGGCAGAGCAAAAAAAGTAAAATTACTTCCTATATGCATTACTTTGTTTCTTAACATCAAATTTATAGTTGCTACATTTCTATATAATACATCATTAAAATGAAAGTATTTCTGAAAACTTTCATTATCTAGAAGGTAATATTTAACTTCTGATTGTAATTTAGAAACTTATGAAATGTTCAAACAACTTTTTTTATTTAGGCAGCAAATGATAAAGATTCAAAAACACAAAGTATTCAAATATATTTTTTTAAAAGAGAATAGTACAAACAGTTCAGTGACTCAGTGTTATTTATATAGGTAATTATCTCAATTAACTTTCAATGCAATGAATTCCTTTTCAATTAGAATTCTGAGTGGGATCACATAAATTATTTAATGAACTGATTGTCAAAGTTATAGTCCTCAAATACAGGTTTCTGAGTGGCTTCATTTTCCTAAAATAGCATGTATTCTCTAAAGACATAAAAACATGAAACCGACTTTGACCTCTAAAGAGTTTTTTTTTTTTTTTAATTTGGTTTTACCTTGAATTCTCATTGAGTGAGAAAAAGATTATGTGAAAGAAAATTAAATTTGGATGAGACCTTACGCTTAGCTGATTTCTATACTGCTACTCAAACCCCTAGGCTTCCCAGGTGGCACTAGTGATAAAGAATCACAGGCAATGCAGAAGACCGAGGTTTGATCCCTGGGTCGGGAAGATCCTGTGGAGGAGGGCATGGCAACCTACTCCAGTATTCTTGCCATGGACAGAGGAGCCTGGAGGGTTACAGTCTTTAGGGTTGCAATGAGTTGAACATGACTGAAGTGACTGAGAACACATGCACACATGCAAACTTTTATTTATATTTTATTAAAGCAGTTAGAAAAAAAAATCCCATGCAGAACTCACACTTCACACTAGCACCTCATTCACTTTCCAGGGTGTTTTATCAAGAAGTAATAAGTAGAGCAGAAATGGCATTTGCTTTTGAATAGGGTGTAATGTGACTGGGGATAACTTCTATAATCTTCAAAAGATATAGATGGAAGAGTTGTTTTGTTTTGTTTTCCCTTAAGGAGGTGAAAAAGTTAAAGTCATGCTGAACATTAAGATCTGAAATAGGTAAGCAAGAAGCAGCCAAGATGCACTGCTTCCCTGTCACAGCCAGCTGGAGCTAATTGTATTAGTTATGATAATACTGCCCTCCAGAGGAATTTCACAGGAATTTGAAAGGCAGGGAAAATGAAATGATATGAAAATGATGAATTTAAATACACACTTGTAGTAAATTAACATATTAATCCTACCCAGATAATTAAAATATACTTAAATAGTTTCAATTTAGTGCTGAAAAGCAACACTATATTCATAACAAAAATGTCAACAAACAAATGCTTTTTAATATTTTAGGCTAACTGTGAATCTTTACTTACATATTTATATTCTTGATATATTCTAAAATATATGATATGTTATTTTAAGGTAAGTTTAATTCCAGGAACAAGTAAAGGGCTGAGATTAGGGATCTAAATTTGTGACATCATTATTCCTTTTCCTCTGTGGTATTTCTTTTGGCAATTCTTTAGAAGTTGGTGTAAGTAGAGCTATATTCTTAAGTTAGTATCACTGAAATTAGGCAAAATTCTAAACAAGCATTATTAATCATTGAAAACAAACTGAAACGGGGGACTCTAAAGCACTAGGTTATATAGATAGTAAATCCCATTTAACATCACAAAGTGTTAACAAGTTAAAAACAGGTAATAAGTACAGGAAATGAAAAATTAGGTGCCTTATTCTTGTCATTTGAATATTTATACTTTCTCAATTTTAGAGAATGCATAATGATTATTTCACATGATTTATTGTCATTATCATCAAAATTGCTTTCACTATTTTAACATGCTAGGCACTGAGGACAATGCAGGGAAAAGGGAATTCATATTTAATGATTTCACTGCTTTTTACCTCACTCACCATTGTCAGCCACCACCATAATTATTTTCTGCATTTGAAACCTTGGAGGAAAAGACAAATCAGAAAGCAAATTTCTTTCAGTAATTTACTAAAATAGCAATAAAAGAGTTGAAATTTTTCTCTTAAAATTTAATGCCAGAAACCACAAAAAGAAGAAAAGGAGAATAAAACAAAAATAAGAACAAAGCAAAGGACAACAGAAAGAAAACACTAAGAAACAGGGTAGATAAACCCAACTATGTCAATAATTACACAGAATATCAATGATCTAATGAAAGTCTCTAATTTCCATCTTTGCATGAAATGTTCTCTTGGTATCTCTCATTTTCTTGAAGAGGTGGTTTGCCATTCCCTTCTCCAGTGGAACACATTCTGTCAGACCTCTCCACCATTATCCGCCCGTCATCAGTGGCCCCACATGGCATGGCTTAGTTTCATTGAGTTAGACAAGATACCAAGGGAACATTTCATCCAAAGATGGGCTCGATAAAGGACAGAAATGGTATGGACCTAACAGAAGCAGAATATATTAAGAAGAGGTGACAAGAATACACAGAAGAACTGTACAAAAAAGATCTTCATGACCAAGATAATCACGATGGTGTGATCACTCACCTGGAGCCAGACATTCTGGAATGTGAAGTCAAGTGGGCCTTAGAAAGCATCACTATGAATAAAGCTAGTGGAGGTGATGGAATTCCAGTTGAACTATTTCAAATCCTGAAAGATGATGCTGTGAAAGTGCTGCACTCAATATGCCAGCAAATTTAGAAAACTCAGCAGTGGTCACAGGACTGGAAAGGTCAATTTTCATTCCAATTCCAAAGAAAGGCAATGCCAAAGAATGCTCAAACTACCACACAATTGCACTCATCTCACATTCTAGTAAAGTAATGCTCAAAATTCTCCAAGCCAAGCTTCAGCAATACATGAACCATGAAATTCCAGATGTTCAAGCTGGTTTTAGAAAAGGCAAAGGAACCAGAGATCAAATTGCCAGCATTGGCTGGATCACAGAAAAGGCAAGAGAGTTCCAGAAAAACATCTATTTCTGCTTTATTGACTATGCCAAAGCCTTTGACTGTGTGGATCACAACAAACTGTGGAAAATTCTGAAAGAGATGGGAATACCAGACCACGTGACTGCCTCTTAAGAAACCTATATGCAGGTCAGGAAGCAACAGTTAGAACTGGACGTGGAACAACAGACTGGTTCCAAATAGGAAAAGGAGTACGTCAAGGCTGTATACTGTCACCCTGCTTATTTAACTTCTATGCAGAGTACATCATGAGAAACGCTGGTCTGGAAGAAGCCCAAGCTGGAATCAAGATTGCCAGGAGAAATATCAATAACCTCAGATATGCAGATGACACCACCCTTATGGCAGAAAGTGATGAGGAACTGAAGAGCCTCTTGATGAAAGTGAAAGAGGAGAATGAAAAAGTTGGCTTAAAACTCAACATTCAGAAAACGAAGATCATGGCATCTGGTCCCATCACTTCACGGGAAATAGATGGGGAAACAGTGGAAACAGTGTCAGACTTTATTTTTGGAGGCTCCAAAGTCACTGCAGATGGTGATTGCAGCCATGAAATAAAAGACACTCCTTGGAAGGAAAGTTATGACCAACCTAGACAGCATATTGAAAAACAGAGACATTACTTTGCCAACAAAGGTCCATATAGTCAAGGCTATGATTTTTCCAGTGGTCATGTATGGATGTGAGAGTTGGACTGTGAAGAAAGCTGAGCACTGAAGAATTGATGCTTTTGAACTGTGGTGTTGGAGAAGACTCTTGAGAGTCCCTTGGACTGCAAGGAGATCCGACCAGTCCATTCTAAAGGAGATCAGTCCTGGGTGTTCTTTGGAGGGAATGATGCTAAAGCTGAAACTCCAGTACTTTGGCCACCTGATGGGAAGAGTTGACTCATTGGAAAAGACTCTGATGCTGGGAGGGATTGGGGGCAGGAGGAAAAGGGGACAACAGAGGATGAGATGGCTGGATGGCATCACAGACTCGATGGACATGAGTCTCAGTGAACTCCGGGAATTGGTGATGGACAGGTAGGCCTGGCGTGCTGCGATTCATGGGGTCACAAAGAGTCAGACAGACTGAGCGACTGAATTGAACTGAACTGAATGAAAGTCACTCAGTCGTGTCTGACTCCTGCAATCCCATGGACTGTATAGTCCATGGAATTCTCTAAGCCAGAATACTGGAGTGGGTAGCCTTTCTCTTCTCCAGGGGATCTTCCCAACCAGGGATCAAACCCAGGTCTATGGCATTGCAGGCAGATTCTTTACCAGCTGAGCCACAAGGGAAGCCCAATCATCTAAATGCACCAATTAAAAGACAGATTGTCTGAGTGAATCAGAAAACAAGACACAGTGTATGTTATCGATAAGAAATTCACTTTAAGTATAAAGACATATATTAAAAGTAAATGGATTTGTAATGTCACTACATTATTTATGCACATGTGCGTGTGCTCAGCCACTTCAGACCTGTCCAACTCTGCAACCCCATGGACTGTAGCCCACCAGGCTCCTCTGTCCATGGGTTTTCTCCAGGTAAGAACACTGGAGAGGGTTGCCATGCCCTCCTCCATGGGATCTTCCCAACCCAGGGATCGAACCCAGGTCTCTTATGTCTCCTGCATTGGCAGGCCAGTTCTTTACTACTAGTGCCACTGGGGAAGCCCTCTATATGCACATCAGTTCAGTTCAGTCACTGAGTCGTGTCCAACTCTTTGCGACCCCATGGGCCGCAGCACGCCAGGCCTCCCTGTCCATTGTCTTATTTGTTAAACCCTATTCAAATAGCATACCTTTTAAGTTCCTGTCATGTATAATGATTCTAGAGACTAGAGGGTTAAGTTTTTCTTATACTGCTCTTACTTTTGAAATTATATTAGCCAATCTTGTTCCTTTGCCCATCCCAATGATCTGTAGAAGAGCTTATCAAGTTTCATGAAAGAATATGTTGAGATTTTAAATAAACATCACACTCACTTAATAGTTTAATTCGAGGAGGACTGCTATATTTAAGATACTGAATGTTTATATCCATGACAGTGATAACGCCCCCAGTTACTATGTGCTGTTTTATGTTCTTCAGTACTAACTGCTTTCTCTGTAAAGATTCCATCTTTTGTTACATTTGCTCCTATGTGTATTACTAGGGACAGAGTAAAAGGACAAAGTGGGTGATTAAATAGTTAATCTCACTAGGAGACTGCAAGTAAAAAAATATTGCTATATTTTTATAGCTATACATATATATTTTTTAAGCTATATTCTATAGGCTAATAATCACGTAAGAAAGCCACTTTTCTTAACCACAAAACGCAGCAGGCTTGATTAGCAACAAAACCATGCAACGAAAGCATGGGACATGTCCCCAAACGTTCAAACAATGGTGGCATGAGACCCACATCCTGCCAGTGAGCTCGGTAAGTTAATAGTCCCTAGCATATGCTCTTTGCACGTGCTAGGCTTTTAAAAAGTATACAAATGTGGATCCCTCCTTAGCCAAGGGACAGACCCTTTTGAGCATATATTTCATAGTGCAGTCTGCTCCAGCCATCAGACACAAAATTCAAAAAACTGATGGTCATCAGATCCCTATGAATGACTTGCTACAATTGGCTTATTTGGTTTTCAATAATAGGGATATGGCCAAAAAGGTGGAATGAACACAGAGAGATAAAGAAAAAAACCCAAATGATGACAAAGTCTTTGTCCACTCAAAGACCACCAAAAGACCAGGATTTCTGGGCCAGTTTGGCCACGGTAGACCACAAGGCCCATGGGTACCCAGGCAAAATCAGTGTGCCCTGTGTGGGCAGAAGGGACACTGGAGTAAAGACTGTGATTGATACTTCCTTTGCAAACAGCCAGGTCATTGGCAGAGGGAATGGCCCAGATGCCAGTATGGCAGGGGCCCCTCTGCCTTTGATGGTTTCACCATCTAAAGATTGATGGGGTCCAATGCCTAAAGTGGCTCTGCCTTAGAGACGCCACCTACATAACTAACGCCAAGACTCAGGTGGTCACTGAAATGGCGGACCACTTGATAAAATTTCTCATAGACACTGGTGCAGCCTTCTCAGTCGTAACCGAAAAGGTTGAAAACCTTAACGACTGTAAGAAATAGGTAATAGGAATCAGTATCAGTTCAGCCACTCAGTTGTATCCGACTCTTTGTGACCCCATGAACCATAGCATGCCAGGTCTCCCTGTCTATCACCAACTGCCAGAGTCTATCCAAACACACGTCCACTGAGTCAGTGATGCCATCCAACCATCTCATCCTCTGTGATCCCCTTCTCCTCCTGCCCTCAATCCCTCCCAGCATCCGAGTCTTTTCCAATGAGTCAACTCTTTGCATGAGGTGGCCAAAGTACTGGAGTTTCAGCTTTAGCATCATTCATTCCAAAGAAATCCCAGGGCTGATCTCCTTCAGAATGAACTGGTTGGATCTCCTTGCAGTCCAAGGGACTCTCAAGAGTCTTCTCCAACACCACAGTTCAAAAGCATCAATTCTTCAGCACTCAGCTTTCTTTACAGTTCAACTCTCACATCCATACATGACCACAGGAAAAACCATAGCCTTGACTAATATCTTTATTTACTAGTAATAGTTTGGCTTTCAGTTTTTTTTTTTAATGATTTTTTTTTAATTGAAGGATAATTGCTTTGCAGAATTTTGCTGTTTTGTGTCAAACCTCAACATGAATCAGCCATAGATATACATATATCACCTTCCTTTTGAAAAAGCCTCCCATCTCCCTCCCCATCCCAATCCTCTAGGTTGATATAGAGCCCTGTTTGAGTTTCTGGAGCCATACAGCAAATTCCCATTGGCTATCTATTTTATATATGGTAATGTAAGTTTCCATGTTACTCTTTCCATACATCTCACCCTCTCCTCCCCTCTCCCCATGTCTATTAGTCTATTCTCTATGTCTTTTTCTCCATTGTTGCCCCGTAAATAAATTATTCAGTACCATTTTTCTAGATTCTGTATATATGTCTTAGAACAATGTATTTATCTTTCTCTTTCTGGCTAACTTCACTCTGTAAAATAGGTGCCACCTCATTAGAACTCACTCAAATGCATTTTTTCTTATGGCTGAGTAATATTCCATTGTGTATATATACCACAACTTCTTTATCCATCATCTGTCAATGGGCATCTAGTTGCTTCCATTTTCTAGCTATTATAAATAGTGCTGCAATGAACCATGGGATTCATGTGTCTCAATTTTGGTTTCCTCAGGGTATATGCCTTGGAGTGGCATTGCTGGGTCATATGGTGGTTTTATTCCTAATATTTTGAGGTATCTCCAATATCGTCTTCCATAGTGGCTGTCTCAATTTACATTTCCACCAACAGTGTAAGAGTGTTCCCTTTTCTCCACACCTTTTCCAGAATTTACTGTTTGTAGACATTTTGATGAGGGCCATTCTGGCCAGTGTGAGGTGATAGCTCCTTGTAGTTTTGATTTGCATTTCTCTAATAATGAGCAATGTTGAGTACCTTTTCATGAGTTTGTTAGCCATCTGTATGTCTTCTTTGGAGAAATGTTTGTTTAGATCTTTTTTCCACTTTTTGTTTGGGTTGTTTTTCTGGTATTGAGTTGTATGAGCTGCTTGTATATTTTGGAAATTTATCCTTTGTCAGCTGTTTCATTTGCTATTATTTTCTCCTATTCTGAGGGTTTTCTTTTCACCTTGCTTATAGTTTCCTTTGCTGTGCAATAGCGTTTAAGTTTAATCAGGTTCCACTTGTTTACTTTTGTTTTTATTTACATTATTCTAGGAAGTGGGTCATAGAGATCTTGTTTTGATTTATGTCATCAAGTGTTCTGCCTATGTTTTCCTCTAAGAGTTTTATAGTTTCTGGTCTTACATTTAGGTCTTTAATCCATTTTGAGTTTATCTTTGTGTTATGGTGTTAGGAAGTGTTCTAATTTCATTCTTATACATGTAGCTGTGCAGTTTTCCCAGCACCATTTATTGAAGAGGCTGTCTTTGCCCCATTGTATATTCTTGCCTCCTTTGTCAAAAATAAGGTATCCATAGATGCATGGGTTTATTTTTGGGCTTTCTATCTTGTTCCATTGGTCTATATTTCTGTTTTTGTGCCAAGACCATACTGTCTTGATGACTGTAGCTTTGTAGTATAATCTGAAGTCAGAAAGCTGATTCCTCCAGTTCCATTCTTTTTCTCAAGACTGCTCTGGCTATTTGAGGTATTTTGTGTTTCCATATGAATTATGAAATTTTTGTTCTGGTTCTGTGGAAAATGCCATTGGTAATTTTACAGGGATTATGTTGAATCTGTGTAGACTGTGTTTGATAGTATAGTCATTTTCACAGGATTGAGTCTTCCTACCCAGGAACATGGAATATCTCTCTGTTTATGTCATCTTTGATTTATTTCATCAGTGTCTTATAATTTTCTGTGTACAGTTCTTTTGTCTCCTTAGGTAAGTTTATTCCTAGATATTTAATTCTTTTTGTTGCAGTGGTGAGTGGGGTTGATTCCTTAATTTCTCTTTCTGATTTTTCATTAATATATAGAAATACAAGTGATTTCTGTGTATTGATTTTGTCTCCTGCAACTTTGCTAAATTCACTGATTAGATTTAGTAATTTTCTGATACTATCTTTAGGGTTTTCTATGTACAGTATTGTATCATCTGCCAACAGTGAGAGCTTTACTTCTTTTCTGATCTGGATTCCTTTTGTTTCTTTTTCTTCTCTGATTGCTATAGCTAGGACTTTCAAAACTATGTTGAATAACATAGTTCCTGATCTTAGAGAGAATGCTTTCAGTTTTTCGCCATTGAGAATAATGTTTGCTGTAGGCTTATCATATATGGCCTTTACTATGCTAAGGTAGTTTCCTTCTATGCCCATTTTTTAAGAGTTTTAATCATAAATAGATGCTGAATTTGTCAAAGGATTGTTTTGCATCTATTGAGATGATCATGTGGTTATTATCTTTCCATATGTTAATATGGTATATCATACTGATTTCTGTATATTGAAGAATCCTTGCATCCCTCAAGTAAACCTAACTTGATCATGATGTATGAGCTTTTGATGTGTTGCTGAATTCTGTTTGCCAAAATTTTGTTGAAGATTTTTGCATCTATGTTCATCAGTGATATTAGCCTATCAGTTCAGTTCAGTCACTCAGTCATGTCCGACTCTTTGCGACCCCATGAACTGCAGCACACCAGGCCTCCCTGTCCATCACCAATTCCCGGAGTTCACTCAGACTAGTTCACTCAGACTAGTCGGTGATGCCATCCAGCCATCTTATCCTCTGTGGTCCCCTTCTCC
Organism: Bos indicus; assembly: GCF_029378745.1. Classification (NCBI taxonomy): domain Eukaryota; kingdom Metazoa; phylum Chordata; class Mammalia; order Artiodactyla; family Bovidae; genus Bos; species Bos indicus. Next base: position 91,871,984 of record NC_091764.1, on the reverse strand, counting down.
TCCTGCCCCCAATCCCTCCCATCATCAGAGTCTTTTCCAATGAGTCAACTCTTTGCATGAGGTGGCCAAAGTACTGGAGTTTCAGCTTTAGCATCATTTCTTCCAAAGAACACCCAGGACTGATCTCCTTTAGAATGGACTGGTTGGATTTCCTTGCAGTCCAAGGGACTCTCAAGAGTCTTCTCCAACACCACAGTTCAAAAGCATCAATTCTTCAGTGCTCAGCTTTCTTCACAGTCCAATTCTCACATTCATACATGACTACTGGAGAAACCATAGCTTTGTCTTGATGGACCTTTGTTGGCAAAGTAATGTCTCTGCTTTTGAATATGCTATCTATGTTGGTCATAACTTTCCTTCCAAGGAGTAAGTGTCTTTTAATTTCATAGCTGCAATCACCATCTGCAGTGACTTTGGAGCCTCCAAAAATAAAGTCTGACACTGTTTCCACTGTTTCCCCATCTATTTCCCACGAAGTGATGGGACCAGATGCCATGATCTTTGTTTTCTGAATGTTGAGCTTTAAGCCAACTTTCTCACTCTCCTCTTTCACTTTCATCAAGAGGCTTTTTAGTTCCTCTTCACTTTCTGCCATAAGGGTGATGTCATCTGCATATCTGAGGTTATTGATATTTCTCTTGGCAATCTTGATTCCAGCTTGTGCTTCTTCCAGCCCAACATTTCTCATGATGTATTCTGCATATAAGTTAAATAAGCAGGGTCACAATACACAGCCTTTACCTACTCCTTTTCCTATTTGGAACCAGTCTGTTGTTCCATGTCCAGTTCTAACTGTTGCTTCCTGACCTGCATATAGGTTTCTCAAGAGGCAGGTCAGGTGGTCTGGTATTCCCATCTCTTTCAGAATTTTCTACAGTTTATTGTGATACATACGGTCAAACGCTTTGGCATAGTCAATAAAGCAGAAATAGATGTTTTTCTGGAACTCTCTTGCTTTAGTTTTCTTATTTTGTGTTTTCTTTGTCTGGTTTTAGTATCAGGGTGATGGTGGCCTTGTAGAATGAGTTTGGCAGTTTTCCTTCCTCTGCAGTTTTTGAAAGAGCTTTAGAAGGACAGGCATTAGCTCTTCTCTAAATGTTTGATAGAATTCTCCTGTGAAGCCATCTGGTCCTGGGCTTTTGGTTTTTGGGAGATTTTTGATCATAGGTTCAATTTCAGTGCTTGTAATTGGGATGTTCATAATTTCTATTTCTTCCTTGTTCAGTCTTAGAAGATTGACCTTTTTTAAGAATCTATCCATTTCTTCCAGGTTATCTATTTTATTGCCATATAGTTGTTCATAATAGTCTCATAATCCTTTGTATTTCTGCATTGTCTGTTGTAACCTCTCTTTTTTCATTTCTAATTTTGTTGATTTGATTTTTCTTTCTTTTTTTCTTGGTGGGTCTGGCCAAGGGTTTGTCAATTTTGTTTATCTTCTCAAAGAACCAGTTTTTAGTTTTATTAATCTTTACTTTGTTTATTTATTTTTCATTTATTTTTGCTCAGATCTTTATAATTTCTTTCCTTCTACTAATTTTGGAATGTTTTTGTTCTTTTTCCAGTTGCTTTAGGTGTAAAGTTAGGTTGTCTATTTGATGTTTTTCTTGTTTCTTGAGGTAGTATTGTACTGCAATAAAGGTAAAGTATCTGCCTGCAATATGGGAGACCTGGGTTCGATCCCTGGGTCGGGAAGATCCCTTGCAGAAGGAAACGGCAACCCATTCCAGTATTCTTGCCTGGAAAATTCCATGGACAGAGGAGCCTGGTAGGCTACAGTCCATGGGGTTGAAAAGAGTCGGACACGACTGAGCTACTTCACTTTCTCCCTCTTAGAACTGCTTTTGCTGCATCCCATAGGTTTTGAGTTGTTGTGTTCTCATTGTCATTTGTTTATAGAAATTTTTCAGTAACCCATTGGTTATTTAAAGTTGTGTTGTTTAATCTCCATGTTTGTATTTCTTACAGTTTTTTTTAATGTAGTTAGATATTTATTTTCTTTTTTTTTTTTAACTTTACAAGATTGTATTGGTTTTGCCACATATCAACATGAATCCACCACAGGTATACATGTGTTCCCCATCCTGAACCCTCCTCCCTCCCTGTACCATCCCTCTGCGTCATCCCAGTGCACCAGCCCCAAGCATCCAGTATCGAGCATTGAACCTGGACTGGTGACTCATTACAGTTTTTTTTTTTTTTCTTGTAATCGATATCTAGTCTCATAGCATTGAAGTCAGAAAAGATGCGTGATATGATTTCAATTTTCTTAAATTTACTGAGGTTTGATTTGTGACCCAAAATGTGGTCTATCCTGGAGAATATTCAGTGTGCACTAGAAAAGATGTTCTTCTGAATTTGGATGGAATGTTCTGAAAATATCAATGAGATCCATCTCATCTAATGTTATCCTTTAAGATTTGTGTTTCCTTACGAATTTTCTGTTTTGATGATCTGTCCATTTGTGTGAGTGGGGTGTTAAAGTCTCCTATTGTTATTTTGTTACTGTCAATTTCTCCTTTTAAGTCTGTTTGTGTTTGTCTTATGTACTGAGGTGCTAGAAAGTGAAGAGGAACTAAAAAGCCTCTTGATGAAAGTGAAAAAGTTGGCTTAAAGCTCAACATTCAGAAAACTAAGTTCATGGCATCCAGTCCCATCACTTCATGGCAAATAGATGGAGAAACAGTGGCTGATTTTATTCTTTGGGGCTACAAAATCACTGCAGATGGTGACTTCAGCCATGAAATTAAAAGATGCTTACTCTTTGAAAGGAAAGTTATGACCAACCTAGATAGCATATTAAAAAGCAAAGACATTACTTTGCCAACAAAGGTCCATCTAGTCAAGGCTATGGTTTTTCCAGTAGTCATGTATGGGTGTGAGAGTTGGACTGTGAAGAAAGCTGAGCACCAAAGAAATGATGCTTTTGAACTGTGGTGTTGGAGAAGACTCTTGAGAGTCCCTTGGACTGCAAGGAGATCCAACCAGTCCATTCTAAAGGAGATCAGCCCTGGGATTTCTTTGGAATGAATGATGCTAAAGCTGAAACTCCAGTACTTTGGCCACCTCATGCAAAGAGGTGACTCATTGGAAAAGACCCTGATGCTGTGAGGGATTGGGGGCAGGAGGAGAAGGGGACAACAGAGGATGAGATGGCTGGATGGCATCACCGACTCGATGGACATGAGTTTGGGTAAACACCAGGAATTGGTGATGGACAAACACAAGAGAAGACTCTACACATGGACATCACCAGATGGTCAACACCGAAATCAGATTGATTATATTCTATGCAGCCAAAGATGGAGAAGCTCTATACAGTCAACAAAAACAAGACCAGGAGCTGACTGTGGCTCAGATCATGAACTCCTTATTGCCAAATTCAGACTTAAATTGAAGAAAGTAGGGAAAACCACTAGACCATTCAGGTATGACCTAAATCAAATCCCTTATGATTATACGGTGGAAGTGAGAAATAGATTTAAGGGCCTAGATCTGATAGAGTGCCTGATGAACTATGGAATGAGGTTCGTGACGCTGTACAGGAGACAGGGATCAAGACCATCCCCATGAAAAAGAAATGCAAACAAGCAAAATGGCTGTCTGGGGAGGCCTTACAAATAGCTGTGAAAAGCAAAGAAGAAAAGGAAAGATATAAGCATCTGAATGCAGTGTTCCAAAGAATAGCAAGAAGAGATAAGTAAGCCTTCCTCAGCAATCAATGCAAAGAAATAGAGGAAAACAACAGAATGGGAAAGACCATCCCCATGGAAAAGAAATGCAAAAAAGCAAAATGGCTGTCTGGGGAGGCCTTACAAATAGCTGTGAAAAGAAGAGAAGCAAAAAGCAAAGGAGAAAAGGAAAGATATAAGCATCTGAATGCACTGTTCCAAAGAATAGCAAGAAGAGGTAAAAAAAAAAAAAAAAAAAAAACCTTCCTCAGCAATCAATGCAAAGAAATAGAGGAAAACAACAGAATGGGAAACACTAGAGGTCTCTTCAAGAAAATTAGAGATACCAAGGGAACATTTCATGCAAAGATGGGCTCGATAAAGGACAGAAATGGTATGGACCTAACAGAAGCAGAAGATATTAAGAAGAGGTGGCAAGAATACACAGAAGAACTGTACAAAAAAGATCTTCACAACCCAGATAATCACAATAGTGTGAACACTGACCTAGAGCCAGATATCCTGGAATGCAAAGTCAAGTGGGCCTTAGAAAGCATCACTATGAACAAAGCTAGTGGAGGTGATGGAATTCCAGTTGAGCTATTTCAAATCCTGAAAGATGATGCTGTGAAAGTACTACATTCAATATGCCAGCAAATTTGGAAAACTCAGCTGTGGTCACAGGACTGGAAAAGGTCAGTTTTCATTCCAATCCCAAAGAAAGGCAATGCCAAAGAATGCTCAAACTACTGCACAATTGCACTCATCTCACATGCTAGTAAAGTAATGCTCAAAATTCTCCAAGCCAGGCTTCAGCAATACATGAACCGTGAACTTCGAGATGTTCAAGCTTGTTTTAGAAAAGGCAAAGGAACCAGAGATCAAATTGCCAACATCTGCTGGCTCATCAAAAAAGCAAGAGAGTTCCAGAAAAACATCTATTTCTGCTTTATTGACTATGCCAAAGCCTTTGACTGCATGGATCACAATAAACTGTGGAAAATTCTGAAAGAGATGGAAATACCAGACCACCTGACCTGCCTCTTGAGAAACCTATATGCAGGTCAGGAAGCAACAGTTAGAACTGGACATGGAACAACAGACTGGTTCCAAATAGGAAAAGGAGTACATCAAGGCTGTATATTGTGACCCTGCTTATTTAACTTATATGCAGAATACATGATGAGAAATGCTGGATTGGAAGAAGCACAAGCTGGAATCAAGATTGCCAGGAGAAATGTCAATAACCTCAGATATGCAGATGACATCACCCTTATAGCAGAAAGTGAAGAGGAACTAAAAAGCCTCTTGATGAAAGTGAAAGAAGAGAGTGAAAAAGTTGTCTTAAAGCTCAACATTTAGAAAACGAAGTTCATGGCATCTGGTCCCATCACTTTATGGGAAATAGATGGGGAAACAGTGGAAACAGTGTCAGACTTTATTTTTCTGGGCTCCAAAGTCACTGCAGATGGTGACTGCAGCCATGAAATTAAAAGACGCTTACTCCTTGGAAGGAAAGTTATGACCAACCTAGATAGCATATTCAAAAGTAGAGACCTTACTTTGCCAACAGAAGTCCGTCTAGTCAAGGCTATGGTTTTTCCTGTCATCATGTATGGATGTGAGAGTTGGACTGTGAAGAAGGCTGAGGACCAAATAATTGATGCTTTTGAACTGTGGTGTTGGAGAAGACTCTTGAGAGTCACTTGGGCTGCAAGGAGATCCAACCAATCCATTCTGAAGGATATCAGCCCTGGGATTTCTTTGGAGGGAATGATGTTGAAGCTGAAACTCCAGTATTTTGGCCGCCTCATGTGAAGAGTTGACTCACTGGAAAAGACTCTGATGCTGGGAGGGATATGGGGCAGGAGGAGAAGGGGATGACAGAGGATGAGAAGGCTGGATGGCATCACTGACTCATTGGACGTGAGTCTGATTGAACTCTGGGAGTTGGTGATGGACAGGGAGGCCTGGTGTGCTGCAATTCATGGGGTCACAAAGAGTCGGACTCAGCTGAGCAACTGAACTGAACTGAACTGAGGGCTAGTGCTCTGGGAGTCTAGAGTCTTGGAGTCAGTGCTCCCACTCCAAAGGTTCAAGGTTTTATCTCTGGTCAGAAATGAATATTCTACAAGTGATTTGTTATGGCATTAAGGGAGAGTAAAACAAATATCAAAAAAACCAGGAAACCAAAGATGAACCCCATATCAATGGCAATTACAAAATCAGGCAAATAATAATTATGTATGGCTGTGCAAGGACTGTCTCATTCGAATTCCATTTAGTCTGCCACAGATCAGTTGTTTCACTCTCAGCCTTAAATGTTTCCCCTCTGACTCAGATAATTGCCCTTAAGTGGGTATAGAACCCCTGCATCAATTCCCCACCCACCAAGTGCAGGTCCGGTCCTACTAACACTCCTGTTTTTCCCCCTAGTTCCTTTGTCCTACTGAGTTTTGCCTGGTTCTATATATTCTTTTCCACTGATCAAGTACTCCTTTCTGCTCTCAGCTGGTGTTCTGCATGTACTTCTGTGTCTAAAGGTGTATTCCTGATGTATCCATGGAGCGTGATGTACTCCGCATCCGCCTGCTCCTCTGCCACTTGTCCTCCCGGCTTTCATTTTTCTCATACTAATACAGATATCACAATGTTCTTTCACTAAGTATCTGCTGATATATCTTTTATATTATTTAGCTTAAAACTCTCTGTGCTTATTGTTCATATTTTCTACCTTTTTTGTAATGTACTTACTGTTTATTTTCTCTCTCCCACTAGAAATTGCATTTCATGGTCACAGGAATATTTGTATGTTTGACTCAGTGAGGTACTGAAATATCTAGAACAATGCTTGGCACATAATAGGATCTCAAAACATACTTGTTAAGCTAATTTCATGATGTAATTTATAGTTTATATTTAACTGGACATTTTTCCATTTTAATCTAAACCCAGAGTCTCTGTTTCTTGTTTTCTTGCTGTTGTTGTTCAGTCTCTACTGCATGTCTGGAGTGGGTAGCCTAGGGGATGTTCCTACCCCAGGGATTGAACCTGGGACTCCCGCACTGCAGGTAGATTCTTTATCATCTGAGCCACTGGCTTGAATACAAATATATACATATATATATGTGTGTGTGTGTGTGTGTGTGTATAAAAGATATGTGTGTACATATATATACATATATACATAATCTGTTTTTTCTGCATTATGTGTACTGTGCATAATTTCTATTTTTATTATATTTTGTCTATCCTTACAGTATTTTGTCCTATCCTTATAGGTTTTACACTTTATTGCTTAATCATTTTAAACACATAAGATTCATTTTATTATTTTCATTTAGTCTTGTTATTTCAAAATTCTGGCTTATTTTTGCTAGAACTGATACTTTACTCATGACACTTTGTTCATTCACTTGTATTGTGATTTATTTTAATCTAAAGCTGCTTTGTAGTGAGGATTGTAATTTTTCCCTACTGAATTCCTCCCAGCCTTACATTATAAGAGTGTGGCTCTAGAGCAGTGTTACAGGTTTACAAGGGTATCTCTGGACCAGGACAAATATTTTTGCTAATCTCAGACTGAGGACTTTGGCACACAGTTGGTGCCTTTTAATCATAATTGATTTCACCTAAGACACAGACCTTGGGTCTTGATTTCTCACAAGGAGACATTTCCCTTAACTAAAAGGGAACAGTTTTGAACTTCTTTTCTCCCAAGACTGGCAGTCAGAGTATATCTAATACATCTCATCAGGGAGTTTTTTTTTTTTTTTTTTTTAATGGATTCAATTCTTATTCCAAGGTTTGTTTAAACTCACGTCCCAAAGTAATCATAGGATCACCTTAACTCTAGAGCTTTTAACCCTAGTTTTTGTACCTTTTCAGAGTGTACCACTGGGGCTTTCTTGTCTCTAAGAAGTCAGATGAACAATCCATATTATTCAGTACATTCAATTCTTTGTAGGAACAAAGGATAGGTTTTTAACTTGATAAAAAGCCCTGAAATGATACTTCTGAATCAATGTGTATTTTATAATATACTACAAAAGGAAAAATAAACTGATTATTACTCAGATCTATGAAAGAGAATGGTACAGGTGCATTGTCAACAAAGAGAATTTTTAAGAATTATTTTTTAATAAAAAAATCCTTACTTAGGAATATAATTCAATTAGCTCAAAAAGGCTATTACTACTTTTTAAAGAAGGTTTCAAAGTATTTTAGGGATAAATCTCCCTAACTAATTTTTTAAATAAATAAAAAATGGAGAAATAGAATTGTACCCTAGTGTAATCCCATTTCTAATAACAATATTGAAACAATATGAAGTTACAATAGCTACAATATGTAGGTATAACAAACTCACATTACACTAAATTTCATGCAATTTTTAGTACTCTGAGGGACATGAAAAACCATTTACCCTTTAGATTTTATAGATTTCATAAATGAAGCAACCAAAATTAAGAGGTTAAGAGTTTAAAAAATCTGAAAGCCTTACTCTAAGTTCATGAACAAGATAAGTATGTCCCTTCTTATCACTTTTATTCAAAATAGTCCTAGAAGTCCTATTCAGAGCAATTAGACAAGAAAAATGAATTGGGATTATATGAAAAGACCATACCAAAAACTGTTAGAACTAATAAATAAAATAGGTAGTTTAGCAGAATATAATATCAGTATACAAAAACCAGCTGTCTTTCTATACAGCAACAACTATCAAGAAGATAAAAAACAACCCTGTTTATAATAGCATCAAAAAGAACAAAATATTTAGGAAAATATTTAATCAAGAAGGCAAAAGATCTGTACATTTAACAGAATAAGACACTGATTAACAAACTGAAGAATGCATAAATAAATGGAAAGATATTCCACTCTCATGGACTGGAAGAATTAATACTGTTAAAATGACTATACTATCAAAGCAATCTTGAGATTTAATGTGATCCCAATCAAAATTTTGATGTTCTTTTTTACAGAAATTGAACAAAAAGTCTTAAAAGCTATGTGGAATCATGAAATACCCTACATAGCTAAGCAATCTTGGAAAGAAAATAAAAGCTGGAGGTATCACACATCCTGGTATCAAAATATACTACAAAGGTGTAATAATCAAAACAATATGACAGTGTTATAAAAAACAGACAGAGATCCATAGAACAGAGAGCACAGAAATAAACCCACACATACATGGTAAATTAATGTATGACAAAGAAGCCAAGAATACACAATGGTTTGGGGAAAACTGGACAAAAGACAGGATAAGAAATTTTGGTGAGGATATGGATAGAAAGAAATCTTTGTACATTTTTGTTGAGAATGGAAGTTGGCACAGCCACTATAGAAAATAGTATGGAACTTCCTCAAAAAACTAGAAATACCATATGATTCAGCAATCCCACTTCTGGGTATATATCCAAAAGAAATAAAAATAAAATCTCAAAGAGATATATACACTCTCACATTTACTAAAGCATTATTCACAATAGCCAAGACATGGAAAACAACATTCATGTCCATCAATGGAGGACAGAGAAAGAAGGCATGGTTTACATATATAGATATATATTACACATGCATATTATAATAATGTGTGTGTATATATATATATATATATAGTGAAATATTATTCAGCTGTGAATAAGCACATTCTGTCATTTGTGACAACACAGATGAACCTTGAGGGCATTATGCTAAATGAAACGAGTCAGTCAGAAAAAGATAAATACTGTATGGTATCACTTGCATGCGGAATCTAAAAAATCTGAACTCACAAAAACAGACAGCAGAGTGGTGCTTACCAGGTTCTGGGTAGGGGGAGGACAGGGGAATGGGAGATACTGATCATATGGTCCATACCTCTGATCATAAGATACATGTGTTCTAGAAATCTAATATATAGCAAATCATGATAGTTATTAACTATAATACTGTATTACATACCTAAAAGTATCTAAGACAGTAAATCTCAAATGTTCTAACCACAGAAAACAAAGAGCAATTAGGTGACATGTTGCATGTTTTAGCTAACCCTAGGCAGTAATCATTTTGCAGTATCAGTTCCGTACAACTCAGTCACTCAGTTGTGTCTGACTCTTTGTGACCCCATGGACTGCAGCACGCCAGGCCTCCCTGTCCATCACCAACTCCCAGAGTTTACTCAAACTCATGTCCACTGCATTGGTGATGCCATCCAACCATCTCGTCCTCTGTCATCCCCTTCTCTTCCTGCCTTCAATTTTTCCCAGCATTAGGGTCTTTTCCAATGAGTCAGTCCTTTGCATCAGGTGGCCAAATTATTCCTTCCAATGAATATTCAGGGCTGATTTCCCTTAGGATGGACTGGTTGGATCTCCTTGCAGTCCAAGGGACTCTCAAGAGTCTCCTCCAGCATCACAATTCAAAAGCATCAATTCTTCCGCGCTCAGCTTTCTTTATAGTCCAACTCTCACATCCATACCTGACTTCAGGAAAAACCATAGCTTTGATTAGAAGGACCTTTGTTGGCAAAGTAATGTCTCTGCTTTTTAATATACTATATAGGTTGGTCACAACTTTTCTTCCAAGGAGCAAGTGTCTTTTAGTATATATGTATTAAATCAATTTGTGGCCTACCTTAACTCTGCCTGAACTTACATGTCAGCTACATCTCAATCTGGCTGAAAAACAGAACTTCAGAGAAAAATTAATACATATATATATTTTAAATAGTTCTCAATTATGATTTCTAATATGATGTCTTTATATACACATATGCATACATATATATAAACTATATGAATAAAAGCTATTCAGTAGTTCTTAAGAGGATAAAATATTATTGGGAGCAAAAAGTTTTGAGAATTAATTCATTAGACTGAACTCTATTCTTTAAAAGACAGTGAATCCAATAATTTCCTTGTAGGGAAGAAATATAAGTACAAAGCTACAACACACACTTTTAATTCCAATTCCATTAACTTATCAATGAAACTTTTAGATTTTATATGGGTGACAGAAAAAGAGAGTGAGAATCTCAGAGAATAATACAATTTCTTTAAAATTTTATAAAAGTCCTTTTATAGCCTTGAGCCCCTGTCCAGGCCTTGGAAGTTATTGAAAGTTATTGAAAGAGGGAGCATTAAATAGCTAGATTGTTACTGGTAACTTTTTAATCATATAAATTAAATGTGTCAACAGTAAGAGTTAACAGAAGAGATTGGAGAAAATTATTTTTGATGGTGGTCATGCCAATCATTGAAGGTTCTCAAACAAAGTATGGGAACATGTAATTTTATTTGCACAGCAACTGATAAGATAAAATCAAGGGTGAACAAAACTCCTTTCAAAATGTGTAGTGAATCATTAAACATGAAATGAGCTTCTGAGTTCACCCTGTTTGCTTTCTAATGAGGCGAGAAATACAATTAAAATAAAGAAGAAATAATAAGATAAGTAATACTGATGTACATTGTGTTATAAGATATTATCTGTATATGTGGCTCAGCTGGTAAAGAATCTTCCTGCATTGTGGGAGACCTGGGTTCAATTCCTGGGTTGGGAAGATACCCTTGAGAAGGGAAAAGCTACCCACTCCAGTATTCTGCCCTGGATAATTCCATGGACTGTATTTATATGATAGAAATACCTAAATAATTGTAAAAATGATTATTTCATAAATGGCATTAGAATTCCCATAAGCAATGTTTTCTACAATGTATATTTTTCAAATTTCAGGGATAATTTCTCTGGGTAAAAATAAAACAATATATGGCAATAATATTTTGTTTAACCATTTAATTGTTGAGGATTTGGTGTGAAACTCTTCTTTTGGAGACAGGGCTTTAAAACCCAGAAAGGTTAAATGATATGGTCAAGGTCAGTAGTTCATTTCCACTTGATCCAAAGAACCAAGTGGAATTCAAATTCAAAGAAATGAGGTAAAATAGAAACTTTAGAAACACAGATCACTCTAGATATTTTAGTCACAAATAAGAGTGTGCAGTTAAAGAATATTAGTAAAAGTGCTTAACACTTAAGAAACCAGTGGCAAGATAATAAAGTTCTCATTACAGAGCTATCATTTTGGGATTTTTTTTTATCTTGTAGCTTATGAAACTAGCTTTCATTTTTAATGTGTACACACTTTTCCTACAGTTCTTGCATTTTCAAATAGAATTTAAAATTTGGAAACTCTAAATGTGACACAAACATGGAATCTGTCATTGTAACAATACGTAGAGCATACGCCTAAGCTTATTAATGTAATATTTTGAGACTTTTTAATGCTATATATTACTATAGACAAAAGAAATATTGAGAAAATTATGACTGAATCCTTGTTTTCAAGATCTTATGTTCAGGAGGAGAGAACAAAGTGACAATTACAGTTCAAGATATTGTGAGCTAGTAATTATGAGACAAGAGGCTCTACTGTAAGAATTTAGTGTGAAAACAGTGGTAGAATATTAGCTGTCACAGTGATCTTAGTAAATTATAGAATTAAGCAAAATAACTTTATCTGCCAAAGAAAATGTCTGGAAGAAAAGGACATTTTCCCCAAATTCCAGGATACATAATAAAGTAGAAAATGAACTGCCTATCAGTGTCAATAACAATATAATCAGATAGCTAACAACAGAATCTAAAAGTATAATAAAAGAAACCTAAGGTAATTCCGGGTATCATCAGCTCTTGGTCAAGCCCTTTGTATTAACAGAAAGAGACATTATAGATTCTAATGGTTAGGCAGTCTAACAAATCGGGATTCTGCAGGTTCTTGGTGGATTGCTAAAAGAGTAAAATAAAACAGAGCACTTGGTAGGCAGAGATTTTACATTACTTTTGGTGGAACTCAGAGCCTTTTTCATACCTAATTTCTGGGTTTCTGAGAACTACCTTAATCCAGGAAACCAATGAAACATGCAATTTTCTCTGATATCTTAAATTATTTTTCTAAAGTGTTTTGGAGAAATATCAATAACCTCAGATATGCAGATGACACCACCCTTATGGCAGAAAGTGAAAAGGAACTAAAAACCTTTTGATCAAAGTGAAAATGGAGAGTGAAAAAGTTGGCTTAAAGCTCAACATTCAGAAAACGAAGATCATGGCATCCGGTCCCATCACTTCATGGGAAATAGATGGGGAAACAGTGGAAACAGTGTCAGACTTTATTTTTCTGGGCTCCAAAATCACTGCAGATGGTGACTGCAGCCATGAAATTAAAAGACGCTTACTCCTTGGAAGGAAAGTTATGACCAACTTAGATAGCATATTCAAAAGCAGAGACATTACTTTGCCAAAAAAGGTCCATCAGGACAAGGCTATGGTTTTTCCTGTGGTCATGTATGGATGTGAGAGTTGGACTATGGATAAGGCTGAGCACCGAAGAAATGATGCTTTTGAACTGTGGTGTTGGAGAAGACTCTTGAGAATCCCTTGGACTGCAAGGAGATCCAACCTCCATTCTGATCTCCATTCTGAAGGAGATCAGCCCTGGGATTTCTTTGGAAGGAATGATGCTGAAGCTGAAACTCCAGTACTTGGCCACCTCATGCGAAGAGTTGACTCATTGGAAAAGACTCTGATGCTGGGAGGGATTGGGGGCAAGAGGAGAAGGGCACGACAGAGGATGAGATTGCTGGATGGCATCACTGACTCGATGGACATGAGTCTCAGTGAATTCCGGGAGTTGGTGATGGACAGGGAGGCCTGGCGTGCTGCGATTCATGGGGTCGCAAAGAGTCAGACACGATTGAGCGACTGATCTGATCTGATCTGATCTGACTGATGGTGTCTGGGAAGGAAAAAAGCACAGTATTTTTTTAATACAGCAAGATAGATTATAATAAAAGATTCATTCTGAAATCAAAGATATGGGTGAGATTTCAAGATTTATAATTTTCCCATATGCTGTCATGGAAGTCCTACATTCCTTCTGGCTCTCAATTTTTGAACTATAAAAGGAATCTATTTTCATATGCCCAGAGTCTTTCCAGAATTTTTATATCAACTGCTAAAAGTATGAAAACTGTACTACATGATATTAATAATTTGGCATCTGAATTTTAAAGTACTCCATTAAGGAGGTAATTGAGCCCCTCCCCCACAAAATAGGGAAAAGCTTATGGAAGAAAAAAGGCATATTCAATAATATATAGCTCAAGTTTGGGAGTATTTATTATTACTTAACAAACACAGTGCTTTATTCTTTATATTTTATTATCACTATTGCCAATGAATTCACATTTTAACTCAAAGCTAACATCAGAATTTTATACTTTTTGATGCTGGTGTAATATAATTAAACAATGAGAAGAGTCCTACTTCATAGGACTATAAGTGAAAGATTTACTTACATTTCAATATCATGTCATAAAATTGTTGCAGCATTCTGTTATATAACTGATAAATAAAGTGGAGTACAATTTAGTAATTCATCATTAACAATATGACTGTTATGCACACTGGAATTCTCTAATGGTCAAAACTAGGACATTCTCTCCCTACAGGCTGACCTATATAGAATCCCAAATTATGATTATAATCAATTGTTTGCTTGGCAGACTCTGAAGCAAAGAGGAATGTTATAATTTGAATCTTTAATGGCAATAGACTAAGGTGATGAAAATCATTTATTTTCGTGTTGGAGACTGTCTATCGAAAATTTTCCAAATCATATCACAATGGGCTGATAAAGAAAAATGATATGCTCTATAAAACACAATGTGTACTCAATGAAAGTTGCTTCCTCCCTGTAGGGTTTCTCCCAGATTTTAACATGCCGGTGTTCATCATTAGTGTTTCAGAGGGAAATATTATAAGCCCTATTTTCCCAAAAAGAGTTTTTTTGGTGGTAGGGGTGGGGTATGAACTCTGATATCTCCCAGAATTAGAGATCCAAGAAACCCAGATTCAGACTATGGAATTATAATACTGCAAAAGCTCCAGCTTCTTCTCACAAATGTGTGGACATCTCTTTTGTGGCATGTCCAGCATCTATAAGGAGGGAGATCCATGGCAATCAGAATCAGTGAGATTTCAATTTGCCAGAACTTGTAGGAAGCAAAAGTTAACTTCCTGGATTGTGAGCTATGGAGGTAGTGTGTTGTGCTCAGTTGCTCAGTCCTGTGCAACTCTTTTGTGACCCCATGAACTGTAGCTTGCCAGGCTCCTCTGTCCATGAAACTTTTTTAGGTGAGAATACTAGAATGGTTGCCATTCCCTTCTCTAGGGGATCTTCTCAACCCAGGGATCCAACTCATGTCTCTTATGTCTCCTGCATTGGCAAGAGGATTCTTTACCACTAGCGCCACCTGGGAAGCCCTTCTCCCCCTCTCTCCCTTCTAAACCAAAACTGCAACCAAAATTAGCTTTACTGATTAACAGGGGCAATATCTGGTTAGATTCCTTCAACTCTGATTCCATGACTGCTTTCTGTATGTTTCCATTACTGCTCAATCACTCTTAAGATTATATTCTTCATATATATCAAGGTCATACATTATATAAAAGACAATACTTTGGGGGACGTCTTGCCCTTGTTATTAATCTATTTGATATGATTTATCTCTTCTCTGATCCATTATCTTGGCTTTAAATGTATTTCTCAAGGGAATTTTACTTGCTAGTTCTCCTCAACTTCTCCCCCAATACCACTTGTAGGCATAAAAATGAATTCAAATGAAGTACTTCCAACTATCTCCTTCTGTGTCAGTCTCTCTGACTCCTTACAGTACTTTAGGACTCTAGCATACATATCTTTAGCATCATAACAAGTATCTAGAGCTTAATAAGCTTGAAGATCGTTGGACTTCTTCCTAGACAAAGTAATCAATCTACTCTTTTCTCTTGTTTTGGGTTCTGCTGTCTTTGGACTGCACGTGTGCTCAAAAATTGGGTCTATCTTTTCCTCCCCCCACCCCCAAAACAGATGGTCCTCTGATAACTGATGCTTTTAAGAAATAAATATAGTAAAACTGCTAATGACTGGTATGGTTTTATGTTTCTGACCTTCTGTCAGCCATTCCTATTGAATAAGAACTACTTTCAAAAGAATGAATATCTAATGGTGGAATTTAATTGAAGATCAGATCAGATCAGATCAGTCACTCAGTCGTGTCCGACTCTTTGTGGCCCCATGAATCGCAGCACGCCAGGCCTCCCTGTCCATCACCAACTCCCGGAGTTCACTGAGACTCACGTCCATCGAGTCAGTGATGCCATCCAGCCATCTCATCCTCTGTCGTCCCCTTCTCCTCCTGCCCCCAATCCCTCCCAGCATCAGAGTCTTTTCCAATGAGTCAACTCTTCGCATGAGGTGGCCAAAGTACTGGAGTTTCAGCTTCAGCATCATTCCTTCCAAAGAAATCCCAGGGCTGATCTCCTTCAGAATGGATCGGTTGGATTTCCTTGCAGTCCAAGGGACTCTCAAGAGTCTTCTCCAACACCACAGACTATTAGCACTATTTGCCTACTCAAATTATATCATTAAAGGACCTGTCTTTCCACATTTTCTTTAAAACTGATATTTCTCTTGCTCATGTTTTTCTCCCACCCCAACTGCAAGCATTTTACTTTTCATCCTTCTTGTGGTTCCTCTGCATGTTACTCATGCTTCAGTCATGCTTGACTCTTTGCGACCCCATGGACTATAGCCCACCAGGCTCCTCTGTCCATGGGATTCTCCAAGCAGGTATACTGGAGTGGGTTGCCATTTCGTCCTCCAAGGGATCTTCCCAACCCAGGGATTGAACACACATCTCTTGTGTCTCCTGCATTGGCACGTGGGTTCTTTACCACTAGCACCATCTGGCTCCTCTAGGGCCTCAATAATCAGTAAGTTTCATCTTATAAATGAACTGTACTCTACCGAGAGTAACTGGAGTAAAACATTGTATATACTGCTTCCTGGATTCATAGAAAAACATAGGCAAGTTTATTTAGTAATCTCTGCTGTGGGCATGAGTGGTTACTCATGTACAATAAATTTGCTCTTCCAGATATAGCCAATGTTTGTATGAAACCACTAAGATTAACTGACTAGTATATATCTACATAGTCCTCAAGTGACCAGAATTAAAAATTAATACAGAAATTATGAATTTTAAAATCTTCAGCAGATTTTTTTATTTAAAAAGTGAAACCTCAGAAACATATTTTACAAAGTTCACATTTTAGAAATAAAACTATCATTAAAAAAATCTGTTTATACATGCTCATCTTCACCCCATAAGTTTCCAACAAAGAAATACCAATAGTTTGTTTGTTTGTTTGTTTTTAAGTTCTAACGTTATCACAGTGAAAACAATCGTTCCTCACAGGTGACAAATGTGGGTGACCCCATACTTAAATGTGAACTCTAGCTACTAACAAGTTTAACTAGCTTGACGTAGTTAAAATTGGTCAGAAAAATCCTGATTGTCTCATGTCAAACAAAATGTATATTCATTAACTAGCCTTTAGAACAGATTGATTAACTGGAACTGCAGAGGCTTAGCTCATTCTTAATGGTGTGAACAATGGTGTTACTTGTTTCTATGTACTATTATTATATGTAAAAATGTTATGTATTTCAGAAGCAGAACAACTTTATGGTTCTAAAAAGAGGCTGGGGAAGTAAATATAACAGAATTTTATTCCTAATATAAGCAATCAAAAACTTTCACTTATTCTGCAACTGTTATACACCAGTGTCTTCTTTAATTCCCCAGGGCTGGAGGTGGAGAATATTTGGTTGAAAGGAACATATGTTCCTGATGAAGCATGAGTTTTCTCAGTACCAAGTCCTAAATCTACCACAATCACAATGAACTGCTGCCTGACATTTAGAGAAGCATTTCATTTCCAGAAGGTGGCGTTCTAGAATAGTTAGAAACGGGTTTGCTTCTGTTTGAAACTAAACAGAGACGCATTAAATTACTATTCAAGTTAACTGAAAATCTGGAAACACAGAGTGGCTATTCAAACCAAAAAAAGAAAAAAGTCCCGCTGTCCTCTTGGTGATAGCATTTAAAAATTCAAATATTTGTGTCCATGATCTAACTTATTTTCTTGGGAAAAATAGCAACATGACAGTTTAGATATTGCAGCATTTAAACAAAATGAAAGAACAAACATTGAAAGAACAAACATTACAAAACAGAGTTACAAATACAGAGAAAAAACAAGTTGTTGCCAAAGGAGAGGTGGAGCTGGAGGAGAAAATAAATTGGTGAGAAAAATCAAGAGGTAAATGAGTCACAAGTATGAAATGAACAAGGTGGAGAATATAGTCAATAACTATGAGATACTTATGTATGGTGATGCTAACTAGACTTAATGTGGTGATCAGTTTGAAATGTATAGAAGTATCAAATTATTGTGTTGTGTAACAGGAACTACGGAGAAGGCAATGGCACCCCGCTCCAGTACTCTTGCCTGGAAAATCCCATGGATGGAGGAGCCTGGTAGGCTGCAGTCCATGGGGTCGCTAGGAGTCTGAAAGACAGGACTGAGAGACTTCACTTTCACTTTTCACTTTCATGCATTGGAGAAGGAAATGGAAACCCACTCCAGTGTTCTTGCCTGGAGAATCCCAGGGATGGAGGAGCCTGGTGGGCTGCCGTCTCTGGGGTCGCACAGAGTCGGACACAACTTTAGCGACTTAGCAGCAGTAGCAGTAGCAACAGGAACTAACATAGCTTTATAGGTCAAGTATACTTTAAAAACAAAACAAATTCATAGAAAAAGAGATCAGATTTGTGGTTACCAGAGACAGGGGATGGGGAAGGGGGAACTCAATAAAGGCGGTCCAAAGGTACAACTTCCCAGTTATAAGATAGGTGAGTACTGGGGATCCGGCGTACAGCATGACTGATAATAATTAACACTGCTGTACATTATATGTCAAAGTGGTTAAAAGAGTGAATCCTAAGAGTTCTCATCACAAGAAAAAATTTTGTCTATTTCTTCAAATTTGTATATAAATGAGATGACAGATGTGCACTGAACTTGTGATAACCATTTCATGATGAACATAAGTCAAATCATTATGCTGCGTATCTTAGACTTATATGGGGCTATAGGTACTTGTATCTCAATAAAACTGGAAAAAATAGACATAAAATATAACAGACAATGTTAGAAAACTTTGTCAGTTTTACATAAAAGTATACCAATTCTGTTTTGACTTTTAATAAAGTTCACTTGTACGTATATTTGAATAATATTTGATGCCATACAATTATGTTATATAAAAATATATGCAAAATTATACAATTATGGAAATTTTTGATTTCTTATTGATTACTTAAAATGTACTTGAGATTACAAAATCTTTGGCCTGTAATAAGCATACGGAGAAGCTGAAAGAGAGTGAAAAAATTAGAAAAGACATTAAAAAAGATTTCTTCAGGAAAGGTTAATTCTTGAGTTTTCTAAACAGAGTTTTTAGAAATCTTTGCCCTGTGAGAATGTATGTGGCACCAAAGAAGTAATAAAGTTTGACTATAGTAAACTGATCCATTTTCTCTTCAAAGACAATTTGAGAACATTGTGATCTTGCCAGAGATTATGAATATTTTTAGCAGTTTTATTTATTTCTATCAGCAATAAGAATTTATTCAGTGATCAAAGGAAAACTATGTTTAGAATGTCAAAGACCATTAAAAATGTCAGCTAATAAGTTTTCTGTAAGAGTTGGAAGTTTTAGTCATAATCATTTGTATCCTAAGAGCTATATGTCTATTTGAGTATTGTTGTTTGCCAGTTGTTATAATAAGCCACAAATGGATCTCTAACATAGCTGTATGTGACCATAATATAGACTAATTAGCAAACATATTTTAAATACATCATGTAAAATATATTTAGTACATCACTTAATATCACAATGCATTATAGAAGTATACACACCACACTCATTTGTAAAGATTTGGGAGGATGTCTGCAAATTAAATCAGTAATTTATCTTAAGGAAAAAGATAGAGGGTACCCAAATTACATGTGATATTTGGCAATATTAACATCTTTACTAGGACTTCCCTGGTTGTCTACTATCTTCCAATGCAGGGGGTGTGGGTTCAACCCTGGTTGGGGAACTAAGATCTCACATGCCATGCAGCACAGAGAAAAAAGTAAATATATATATTATATAATATATAATATTATATAATATATATTTATATATATAAAACTCTACTAATAATCCATCTCTGAATATGATAAACTCTACTTTGCCTTAAAATAGAGTTGTTCCCAGAAAACGGATGCAAGAAACATTCAGATAGGTTCTATACAGGAACCTTGGGGCTGCTGCACTGGGATGACCCAGAGGGATGGTATGGGGAGGGAAGTGGGAGGGGGGTTCAGGATAGGGAACAGGTGTACACCCATGGTGGATTCATGTTGATGTATGGCAAAACCAATACAATATTGTAAAGTAAAAAAAATAAGATAAAAAAATAAAAGTTTAAAATACAAAAAAATAAAAAAGACTATGAGACGCAACTCATTCAAATATTAACATTTGGAATTAAGTGTACCAAATAGTAGACTCAAAGTTTTCGGACAAATATGGACACAGTTCAGTTCAGTTCAGTCACTCAGTCATGTCCGACTTTTTGTGACCCCATGAATCACAGCACGCCAGGCCTCCCTGTCCATCACCAACTCCCAGAGTTCACTCAGACTCACATCCATCGAGTCAGTGATGCCATCCAGCCATCTCATCCTCTGTCGTCCCCTTCTCCTCCTGCCCCCAATCCCTCCCAGCATCAGAGTCTTTTTCAATGAGTCAACTCTTCACATGAGGTGGCCAAAGTACTGGAGTCTCAGCTTTAGCATCATTCCTTCCAAAGAAATCCCAGGGCTGATCACCTTCAGAATGGATTGGTTGGATCTCCTTGCAGTCCAAGGGACTCTCAAGAGTTTTCTCCAACACCACAGTTCAAAAGCATCAATTCTTCAGCGCTCAGCCTTCTTCACAGTCCAACTCTCACATCCATACATGACCACAGGAAAAACCATAGCCTTGACTAGACGGACCTTTGTTGGCAAAGTAATGTCTCTGCTTTTTAATATGCTGGCTAGGTTGGTCGTAACTTTTCTTCCAAGGAATGAGCGTCTTTTAATTTCATGGCTGCAGTCACTATCTGCAGTAATTTTGGAGTCCCAAAAAATAAACTCTGTCACTGTTTCCACTGTTTTCCCATCTATTTGCCATTAAGTGACAGGACCGGATGCCGTGATCTTAGTTTTCTGTATGTTGAACTTTAAAGCCAACTTTTCCACTCTCCTCTTTCACTTTCATCAAGAGGCTCTTTAGTTCTTCACTTTCTGCCATAAGGGTGGTAATCCTTTGCATATCTGAGGTTATTGATATTTATCCCGGCAATCTTGATTCCAGCTTGTGCTTCATCCAATCCAGCATTTCTCATGATGTACTCTGCATATAAGTTAAATAAGCAGGGTGACAATATACAGCCTTGACAACTCCTTTTCCTATTTAGAGCCAGTCTGTTGTTCCATGTCCAGTTCTAACTGTTTAACAGTTTAACATACAGTGTGTACATTTATAAAGTGATGACATTAATTATATTAAAGAGTTATACTAAGAGTTAGGATCTTAAATACTCTTAAGTTGTATAATTTCTAGAGTTATTTTTTTCAAAAATTATTTTATTTGATCCTCAAACAACTGTAGAAGATTGATATGAAATGCATTATTCTTACTCTATCTTTAAAGAAAGGCAAATCAACCAAGATAAAATGTCAAAAAAAAGTAAGTAAAAATTAACCTGATATGGCATTTTCAATTCTGGCTACCATAATGTCCATCAGAATCACAATTCTGCTGCAAGTAACTATGAAACTGGACAAAATTGGAATACAGAGAACTCAGGGCTATGATCATTGAAGGAAAGAAAATAATATATAAAATGAGGTCTACATTCATCCTGGCTTTTTGCTGGGGATCACTTTCCAATTTAAGAAGTAGAGCCAAACACAGAACAATAATCTCCTTGAATAGAAGAAATAAAGATTGGAATTCTGGGCCACGGAGGTAGCTGTTATTTTCAGGGAAAGGGTACCAGAGAGAAGGTAGCTGGACAGAGAACTTCACAAATCTGAGTAAGTGTCCTCTTGAGTTTCTGTGCAAATTCTAAGCTGTTTGTACATGGAGAAGAGATTCCTAACAGACTGCTATTGTAGAGCTATAAACCCAACTGAGATTGGGCCTGGAAGTGATAGGATACATTGTGGATCTCATCAGCCTGAGGGGAGAGACTGTCAAACATGCCAGAAATTCAGATGAAACTCCAGAACTGCCAGAGCTTAGGAGCAGAGCTGGTCCATTTCATCAAACTGTACACTTAATACCTACACGTTTCACTGTATTTAAATTATGTCTCAAAAATTATATTAAATAAGGTAATATAGAAAGATATGGCAATTTTTAAAGTTTCTAAGAAGTTTTATGGGTTGGAAGAGGAATTTCCTGCATTACTGTATTAATTCTGGTTTCAGAAGGTAACAGAATGAATAAAGGAAAAATTGTAACTAAAAAAAATTCTCTTTCATGAATGCATGAAGTTAGTAGAAACAATACAATAAAATACAGGAAGGCCCAGAAGCAGGATCAAGATCTGTTAACAATGACTTCTTATAATTAACGTTTTGGTGCCTATTATGTTCAGAAAGCAAGAGGATGATAATAAAACACAGACTCTATAATAAAGAAGGAGAGTAAATATACATATATACCCATTATTATACAAGGCAGAGAGTAGTAAGTGCCTCCAAAGTTGATGATATGGGAGCAATGCAATTTCAGAAGAACAAGAGAGAAGGATTTTATTTAGAAGTTGTTATTTAGTTGCTCAGTTGTGTCTGACTCTGTGATGCCATGGACTGCAGTATACCAGGCTTCCCTGTCCTTCACTATCTCCTGGAGTTTGCTCAAATTCATGTCCACTGAGTTGGTGTTGCCATCCAACCATCTCATCCGTCAGGTCCCCCTCTCCACCTATGCTCAATCTTTCCCAGCATTAGGGTCTTTTCCAATGAGTTGGTTCTTCACATCAGGTGGCCAAAGTATTGGAGCTTCAGTTTCAGCTTCAGTTCTTCCAATGAATATTCTGGGTTTATTTTTAGGATTGACTGGTTTGATCTTCTTGCTGTCCAAAGGACTGTCAAGAGTCTTCTTCAAATGGGTAAAAATAGACTCATTAAGGAAATTAGCCACCCTGATGTCCATGGCCATTGTCCTCTGTAATTGTAGCACAATGATATCCTCCAAGGCCTGAAAGGATCCACAATATAACTTCAGTTTGATTCTTACTATCTCTTACATTCAAATTCTAGTTATCTACAATATGCTAAAATACAATCAGTAAGTAAAATTAGCCAAAACCAATCTGAAAACTTTAACTAATTTCCTTTCTTTTCAAATAAAAGTTTCAACAAATTTTCTCTTCTGGTCCCCTCTCCCCAGGCTTCACCCTTCAGCTTTGTTCTCACCCTGGCAGCCCCATAAGCCATAAGGCAATGAGAACTCTCTCACACACTCCAAGGAGACAAACCCCAGGAAGAAAGAAAAGTGCATATTAAGCTATTTGGTCTTGGATTAAGAAACACAATTTACTTTAAGTAAAGCAATTTACTTTAATTGACAAATTTGGGAATAGATATGTAATACGTGTTTTTTTCTTTAGTGTAAAGGAATTTTCTCATCATGTCATTATAAGCAGGAAAAAAAGCTGAATTCCTTTTAAAATCAATCCACTGTTTTTGTGCACTCTATACATACTCTGAATATTAACTTTACATTTGATGAGCCAAGATAATTTTTCAATTGTTATTGTTTTCTTATTTTCCAGAATGGATGTTAGACTTCATAAAACTCTCATTTCAAGTAGTCCCTATATGGACCATATTTCTCAGCTTTATACCACACTATGTGAAAAGCTGTAATAGTAACCTTTCATAGAATGTTTATCAGCATTAATTTAATGATTACTGGCATCAATAGTCAGTGGATGAATTTTTTATTGTAAATATTCTCTGGAGATAATTGTTTGAGAACAATTAAGTTTTTATTCTAAATTTATGGAACATGAATACTTCATACAATTTTTAATTTAAACATGCACTTGGAAATAGCCAGTTTGGATCTCTGATTCAATTTTTGTAAGTAATGTATTATGAATAAAATTTTAGGAAAAATAGTCATTTCAGTCTATGCATAGTGTGGTAGTTAAGGTGGTTTTAACATAAACTCTATAACAAAGACTCAAAATACAGCAGTATACACATGATAGTCCATTCTCTCTTGTGTTTTCTCACTCCTCTTTCCAGCTAAGGTAAGAATGATAATGGGCAATTCAGGTTTACCCATTGTCAGCAGAAGGTATCCACGTCCAAGGTGGCCACTCTGTTCATCGCTACTTTTCAGGTGTGCATCCGTGTGTGTGTGTGTGTGTGAAGGAGGAACAGAGAGGAAGGTGTACATGTCATCCTTTTAAGGGTGCAGCTGAAGAGAATCATATTTCTTTTCACATTTCATTGAGTAGAACTAACTAGTTACTTGCCCAAATCTCATTGAAATGGAGGCTGAGAAAGGTGGCTTTTGACTGGCTGGCCATTACTATAGGAGGGGAAAAAGACACTGGGACACAACTTGCAGCCTGCCGCCAAAGATCCAGGTGTGCACTTCTTCCCACTGACCTACCCTCCCTCTACACACATGTATACCCAATATAATACAGTCCCATTCCAAAAAAATGGAAGAGTGCAGTGTTGGAGATATAGTGGCAAGCACAGCTGCCTTCCAAAAAATGGAAGAATTGGAAAAGAAACAGCTGTCATTTTTCAAAGCAATGATCAAATCCTACTGCACAGGAATTATAAACATTCCCCATTCTGGTGCTAAAATAATTTCCTTGACTAGATCCTGATTATATTATCCAGAAGAAATCTCATTGTCCCTTGTGATTTACAGTTCCTGTTTTCTTTACTTTGAGATGTTGTTCTGTGTTCATTATTTCCATTACCATAATTACTGGTTTGCTTGTGATCATCCTGACTTACATGGACTGTCCTGGTGTCACATCAATATTGAATGAATGAATTCTTTGTTTTAAATGTGTGTCTCTTTCATTCTTGAAAATATCTGAATACCTTATAATTTCCTCCTTAAGAGAGAATTGGACTCTATTCTCTCCTTGCAGACTGTACAAATTTCTGGGTTATGTTCTTCAAGGCCAGCTGGGAGGCTTCAGGAGCTGCTTTAAAGGTCAAGCATACATTGGCTTCTGAAGATCGATACAATCCCTAAAAAACTCAGTATGCTTTTTTTCTACCAACAGTCAGATCCACAGGCAAATAATCATAACCAGAAATCTAATCGAGAAAAGCTTTCCAAGCTTGCAGGCTTTCCTCATATTTTCTGTTTTCTTTGTTCAGAATATTTTGGCTTCCCCTCAATTTAATGATGTCTACTTTGGTGCTCTATGAAAATATTAGTTGAGGCAAGAAAGCATCACCCTTAATCTAACCTTTGAAACTAGAATGGACCCCAATTAACTGAGAGGTTTTAATGGAAGCACTTGAGGACACCAGAGGTTATTTACCGTGAAAGCTGCTTCTTTAAAATTGCATCTTACAACCAGTCCAAGTACATCTTGTCAGAGAACTGTGCATGGCAAGAAAGAGCTAACACCCATAAACATTCTGAGTTTTTTTTTTTTTAATGTCCTGAGGTTTTCCAAGCAATTTACAGAGGCTGCATGTTCTTTTGGCAAGTAGTCTATCTTTATAAGGATTACAAGTGACAGTTTTGTCAAATGTTTTATGATGATATAAGAAGAATCACTGGCTTTTCAACCTGAAATAGTAGGGTTCTTGCCACCCAGTACCCAACTATTAGACCCATGCCTCATTTTTAAAATTACATTCGAATTCTACTTGTAGCAACCCAATTATGTTTTATTTAAGAATAAGATGTTATTTTTCAAAAGCAAGAGAGAGTCTAAAATCCAGCATTAAAGAAGGCTGAATGCTGAAGTAATGCTTTTGAACTGTGGTTTTGGAGAAGACTCTTGAGAGTACTTGGACTGCAAGATCAAACCAGTCAATTCTAAAGGAACACAATCTTGAATAATCACTGGAAGGACTGATGTCGAAGCTGAAGCTCCAATCTTTTGGCCACTGGAAATGACCCTGATGCTGGGAAAAACTGAGGGCAAGAGGAGAAGGAGGCGATAGAGGATGAGATGGTTGGATGGCATCACTGATTCAATGGACGTGAGTTTGAGCAAACTCTGGGAGATAGTGAAGGACAGGGAAGCCTGGCATGCTGCAGCCCATTGAGCCTCAAGATTCGGACATGACTTAGTGACTGAACACCAACAAAACAGGATAGAACTGTGTGTTTCATAAAATAATTCAGGTGTAGGTGGTTCACTATTGACTGCACACTATACTCTCATTATGTGGCTTCTGTCCCTGGACTCAGGGAAGATATTCAACCTTTGCCATCACATAGCAACTAGAAAGTATTAGAGTACAATATGCTCCACCCTTTTAAAGACAAAACCCAATAATACCAAATATAATACCTGTTTAAATTCTATTATCTGAAACTTAAGACACATTGTTATACCTCTCAATAAGAGAGGTTGAGCAAGGCAGTCTTTCATTATATAGACATGTGACCAGTTGAAACTATTATTAGAAAGAGGTTGACACCAGGTATTGGCAACTCACAGTCTGACATGCTGTTGTGTTCTTCAGAAACAAATCTAAATATTTAAAGCAAGAAAGAAAGATTTAATACAGAGAATAAAGTACTCTCAAAATTAATAGAAGAAAGAGCCAAAGTTGTGGGCTCTGGACTTGAACACAGCACTGTAGAACACAGCCAGGGAGTGAAGCTACCACAGGAATGGCTGAGTACAGACATTCCACTTTAAAAGCAATTCCATAATCAGAAAGCTGGGAACTAGCTGTCATCACTGCTTTTGCAACAGCTGCCTCTCAACATGGGAGGAAGTGGATAACATACACTGAAGTACTGCTTTAGAAACCAAGATCTTGCCTGCTAGTAGGGGAAAAAAAAAAAATCTAACAACACAACTATTCTTTGCTTCCACCTTCTAAAGTCTGTGCAAATACATTTTATTGGTAGAGTCTAATTCTCTTCCTGACTCTTTACTGCAAAGGCATAGGGGAAGTGTCACTTTAAGCTTTTCAGAATCTTCAGCCAGAAACACACAGGAAGAAGAAGGTTGGCATGGTGTTTAATGAGCCAATCTATAGCATCATCAGTGTTATTAATCAACAATAGGCACCTCAGCAAAGCAGATATTGTTGAAGTATCATTTTATTCAACTAAATACTCTAAGTGAACTTTTCATCTGTGTTTATGCCTTAGTAATTGAATTATCATTTAAAACAAAATAATTTTATTCACTTCACCAAAATAAGAGTCAAGAAACTCAGTTTGTATGAGATTTGGACACATCAATATCAATTTCTCCCTCCTTTAGACTTTAAACAAATACTATTTTTAAAGGTCTGAAAGTTCTGTCTCTATCGAGACTTCATATTCTATTAACTCACTTTTTTCCTTCTCCCAAACTACAGTGAATGAAAGAATAAGCAATTTACTTTTAATATAGTAGCAATACAGCTAGCACTTAATTTCAAAATAACTTGATCAAGATATTTCCCTTTATTTGTCAGTTTCCTGATATTTGAAATAAGAATAGGCAAATAACTTTATCTTATCTGCAACTGCCTTTAATTGTTTTTCAAAGAGGTGCTAACTAGGTTCAGGTCACTCAACTAGAAAATAAGGCAGGGGTAGAAAGTTGTACTGTCCCCTGCATGATAGCAGGGACCTTGCCTGTCTCATTGATCATAGTGGACCCAGAACCAAGTATTGCTAAACACCCACTAGAAAACCTTCTAAGAATTCTTCACTTAATAAGTAAGGCTGTAAAGAATCCGCCTGCAATGCAGGAGACCCCAGTTTGATTCCTGGGTCTGGAAGATCCTCTGGAGAAGTGATAGGCTACCCACTCCAGTACTCCTGGATTTCCTTGTGGCTCAGATGGTAAAGAACCCGCCTGCAATGCCGGAGACCTGGGTTCGATCCCTGGGTTGGGAAGATCCCCTGGAGAAGGGAAAGGCTACCCAACTCCAGTATTCTGGCCTGGAGAATTCCATGGACTATACAGCCCATGGGGTCACAAAGAGTCAGACATGACTGAGCAACTTTCACTTTTAAAACAGTTTATAAAAATAATATTGGAAGATAACGAAGGGTAAGGAAAATGCTGAGCATACACGAAACACACACAACCAGTCTCAAGGTTCTGGATCATAGCTCTTTGTAGTCAATTTTCAAGATGACTATTAAACTTTATCCTACTGGCAAGGTCACCGTTGAAGATTCTTTCTCAGGTCTGAGGCGAGATTGAAGGCTGAATAGCAAGGACATTTACAGAACTTACCTTGTGTGTTCTGTAAATGTGTGTTCTGAAAATTAAGTCATTTTGAACAAAAAGAAATTATCTTTAGAGTGGGGAAAACACATAAAAAATTAATCAGTTATATGTACTTGGACATTGACTTCTTAATCCAACAAGCAGGAAAGTTTTAGGAGGCTATTCACCAAGACACTTAAATCAAGTGTTTCTAACACCTTTCAGGGAGCTTCCCTGATAGCTCAGTTGGTAATGAATCTGCCTGCAAGGTGGGAGACCTGGGCTCACATCCCTGGGTTAGGAAGATCCCCTAGAGAAGGGAAAGGCTACCCACTCCAGTATTCTGGCCTGGACAATTTCATTTAATGTTGTCTCTTATAATGAATAGACAAAACAACTTACAGTAATACTAACAGAATATACACAAAATACACAGAAAAGGAAATAAACTGATCCCATAAAGCTTTCTTTTTTCCCTAAAAGATGTGTAATTTCCATTTTGAAGGCTGATCACTTTGTCTTAAATGCTTTGCCTGTAAAATTATGTTGAAGAGAAGGCTTTACTTGTTTAAGTAGTGGGCACAGAACAAAGTCATGAAAAAATAAACAGTAAAAATGGCATGGTTTTCCATCTGATTTTATTTTGACTTAAAAGTTCTACTCAAAAAGGGTTAGCATTATGTAAAGGAAATAGATGGTGTTGAAGGGCATATTCACAGAGGAAACAAAGCACAAGGTACATCTTGGTACCCTTTTCCTGTTAATAAATAACCAATATCAAACTGTGTTAACCTTAATCTTTCAGTTTTGCCAAGATTAGACTGTCCAAACAGCTGGACTTTTCAAATCAGTCCAGATCTCTTGGCTTTTCCTCCAAAATTCATGTCTACCATAAAAAAGAGATTTATAGGTATAAATATTTCCAATTTTTCAAGGATTTGTTTTCTTAAAAATTAGCAGTATATTTTAGGAGTTACTTTAAAGAGAAAGTAAATGTTGAGTATAAATGTACTGAGTAAAAATCACTACATGTAAAGTGGTTTTGAAGTCTCTCTACCTCTCCAGAGTCCCAAAGTTTAGAATTGCAATCTAGGCTATTATTAAAAAATAAAAATGAAAACATTTCCCTGTATCACCACCCTCTATTTCCACTTAAGCTTCTACTCTGTCTTTAACCTCACACAACCTGTGTTACTCTATAAGGAAAAGAATGCAAGAGGGATGTACAATTTTGTGACTTTCATTCTTCTAAATATCTTTTCATCAGGTTTTCTAATGTGAATGTAATTTTTAATTTTCTGTTGTCTATGCTTCCATTCAAGATATCAATCTTAGAAAAACACTAATATAAAATTAAAAGGATAAAAGAGAAAAGGATGAGGATCCTATAATATATTTTAGTTCCTAAAATTTTCCTCAATAAAGCAAACATACTCCTGACTGGACCTAGTTCCTGGATCCCACTAGATATGTTATGTGTTGACTCCAAATCTCCACACATTGTTCATTTTAAATAGCAATAAACCAAAAAAAAAAAGAAAGAAAACAACTATCCACATCTGCTTTCTGGCTAACTTTGTAAATATTCTTTTCTATTTCTTTTTCTTTCAAACATGATTAGATAATAAAATTATTTTTAAGTTGGAAATTTACTTTGGATCCTGAGGTTGAATTAAAAAAAGGAACATATTAAATCTTAATTAAAAAAAAACTTGACAGTTAATCTCATAGAATGCTTAGAGTAACATTTTCAAGGGCTCAACTCTGTTTCTGGGAATTGAAACCACCAGTGCCTCCGTCCCCATCCACTCCCACATTCAAATGCAGGATCACATGAGGGGAAATACTTTGAGGGGAAATAGGTTCACCTTATACACTTTTTTTCAAATAAGTACTTTGTTTGCATATTGCTATTTAATGTCTTCTGGCACAAATTCTGTTCAGCACGGAGAAGCTAATTCATTGTTAAGTGTTTGGCTTAACTCCTGTATTCATTATGTAAACTCCTTTTTTTTTTTTTCCACATAACCCTCCAAGGTTTGATGAAAAATAGATTCCTAAACATGTTCAACCTGTCAAACAGGAATAAAAGGTTCCAGTGGAAGCATAATGCTCCCTTGAAATAGGAGTGTTGTAGCTTGTTTGAGTGTATTTCACTCTTGGACAGAAATGAGATCATGTTTCATTTCAGGAAGATATATGTTTCAGGTAAGAGACTGAAACAAATCAACTTTCTATAGTTAACCGAATACATAGGAGAATATTTTAATTCAAATGTACTGTTAAAGACAAGTAGCTCTTTAACTATATTGTGAAATTAAATGGTAGATGAGTTTCAATTCTGAGTAGGTTTGTAAATATTCTCCAGAAGATATAGATCTTTCCTGAAAAACTGCACCTTGATGATCTCTTCTCTCCCTCTCTCCTTCCCTTTCTCCCTCTCTCCGAATGACCCCATAAATGACGCTGATACAATTTCTTTTGTTTCATCTCTTACCTGCTCAATTTCATGTCTGTCAAAGTCTTGAGCCAATTTCGGTCACGTCTGCTGGTAGATTCCTTCCTTGTGCACGTTTTCTTCAGTGTATTGAATCAGTGTCTGTGGTCTATAGACTGTGTGCTGATGATGACAGCGTAAAGAAACTCTTAATGAGGGGTGGATATTCTTAACATGTGGGCTCCAAATTAACAAGAGTTCCTGCTGCAGGAAGCAGCTGTTTTGTTTCTGTTCTGTCACTCCATGCTGGCTCCTACCCTGTTCTATTTATGTATTGGTAGTTCACTGAAGGCTGGTATGAACATGGTATAGTAACAAGTTATTCCCTCACATTCTTATCTGGCAATTATATTTCTGATACTTGAGTCTGATGATAGAAATGATATATCCCACTTAAAAATCATAATATGCATGTGATAGTGTTAAAATGCATTGTCGAATTGCAATATTGTATATCAAATAACAGAGAGAGGTTCAAGAGCATGTTGCCTACATTATAAATAACATCATCTATGTCATTAATCTGGAGAAAGAAATGATAACCCACTCCAGTATTTCACAGATAGAGGAGCCCGGCAGGCTCTAGTCCACAGGGTAACAAAGAGTCAGACACAACTGAGCACGCACATGCCACACACACATCATTAATAATATCAAGAGCTTGGATTTGAATCAAGGTTTTCTTACTCAGTCTCAGGGGTTCTTTCCATGGCATGTGACTTAACTTCATACATGTGTACCTGCCATTTGTACTATGTAGAAGGCAAGTCTGTGGAATGAGCCATAAGGAAAGAACATCATCTTGACTGATCTGGAAAAAGAATGACATAGCTTCACCCACTTCCTATGGAAAAGGACCATAGTAAGTAGGTGAGTTCACAGATGGAATTAACAAGCTCATATGTTGCCAGGGTGAAACTTCAGTCCCTGGTTTCATGGGTTTTCTGTCTGTCAGAGCTGAGATTCTTTGGTCATAAGGAAGTCTTCTTCAAGGAAGCAAAAAAGCAGTATAATTCTCTTGGAGCTTAGAAAAACTGATGCAATAGTCATTTTCTATCTAGAAAAGTACAGTATTGTATTTCTAACAATTATTACCTTTTTCTTTAAATGTATGATCTGATAAAGTGATACATAGGTAATCATAGCGGAAATGAACCACTAAAATTATTTATGCATAAATCAATTATAACTATCATAAATCAATTATAAGCCATTAATAATGCAGGAGACTTAAGATATGCAGGTTCAGTCTCTATGTCAGGAAGATCCCCTGGGGAAGGAAATGGCAACCCACTCCAATATTCTTGCCTGGAGAATTCCCATGAACTACAGTCTATGGGCTCACACAGAGTCAGACAACTGAAGCAATGTAGCACACGCATAGCCATTAGCAATAGTCCTTTTATGACGCTTTTCCATTTCAAGTTATTATCATTTATTTTTTTTTGTTGGATGGAATATTTTCAAGAATTATTTAGAGCTGCAGAATAAGCATGATGTGTATCTCTGAAATTCTCTTACACAAAATACTTCTTTTCTTGACAACTTTATTTCATATTTCTAAATGTCTTCCAACTTTATTGTGATTTTTTTTCTTGAGTTATTCAGAAATGCTTTTAAAGTTAAAAATGTGAGTTCTTTTGTAAACTGTCTTTCTTTTAACTAATATTTAACTACTTCAGAGTCAGAAAGATTAGTCTATGTAATACTGGCTTTGAGTTATGTTAAAAGTAGCTGAATATATGGTCAATTCTTTTAACTAATATTTAACTACTTCAGAGTCAGAAAGATTAGTCTATGTAATACTGACTTTGAGTTATGTTAAAAGTAGTTGAATATATGGTCAGTTTTCAAAAGTTATACATGCTTTCTTTAAAAACCTAGCTATCTATATCTGTACTTCTTCCTGGATATTATAAGGAACATTTAAAATTTAGGTAACCCAATCCAAATTTATACAGTCTTGCGGTCTAGTGTTTAATTATATCTATTTTGATCTTCCCTGGTGGCTCAGATGGTAAAGACTCTTCCTGCATGCAGGGGACCCAGGTTTGATCCCTGGGTCGGGAAGATCCCCTGGAGAAGGCAATGGCAATCTACCCCAGTATTCTTGCCTGGAGAATTCCATGGTCAGAGGAGCCTGGTGCACTACATTAGATGGGGTCACAAAGTGTCGTACATGGCTCAGTGACTAACACTAGTGTTTAATTAGATCTATTTTGATCTCTGTATTAGAAATCACTACTATGTATACAACCGTTAGTTTAGAATCTATATTCATCATTCCTTTCAGAAAACATGATCTTTTTTTTTTGCTGTATTTCTTGAAAGACATGCATATGTTCCTCATCCGATTTATTTTCCTGATCATACTAGCTTCCTGTTTTGTTGTGATATTTTTGCTTAGGTATCATTCTGATTACTTCTTACAAATGCACAACTTTGAATAGGAGTGATTTAAATATAATAATCTTTTTTCATGAAAAAAATGTATTCCCTTTTTCCCACTTTCTATTTATATAGGAACTCTGCAAGATGTTTACATTCTTTGTGCTTCCATTTCCTCTAAAATGAAGACAATAATAATGCCTACTCAAAAGACTCTCATAAGGCTCATATTTGTATGAGGATTAAAGGGGTTAAAAGTAGAGCATTTAGACTAATACCTAACACATTCTAAGTTAGCATTCTTCAATGTTTGCAAATGTAATTATTAAATTACATTTTTCTTCCTATTCAGCATTTCCCAGAACGTATGCTAAAGGACTATTTTCCAGAAAATATTAATGAGTGTGACTGGAAGAGGTGTGGCCATGTCTGGGTTTTCATCCTCCTCTGAACAGGACATAAAGTTAGGTTTGTGTTTCAGTCTGCACTAACCCTAGTACTTCATCCTCTGTCTACCTCTGACCCCTGTGACCAAGACCCAAGCCTGGTCAATCTAATCCCTGCTTCAAATGTTTAACCTGATGCCATTTGCTATGCAGAAAGTACATGTCTCCAGGAAGCCTCTATCCATATTCCCCATCCTGGAGGAAAAGTTCATTTGCTTAGAAAACACAGAAGCCAATATACTGAGAGAACCAAGGGAGAGAAAGAGAGGCTTAGTTGTGACTGTCCTCAATTCACATCACATTCCCTTCTGTATTGACTTCTGCCACTGTGACCAAGAGTCTTGACCAGAACAAAACTGTGCTTGAAAAGTATCCTGAGTAGTTTCAAAAGCATTGCAAATTCTAGCCCTTTACTGAAATTTTAAAAAAGTGAACTATGCTCTTGTGTGTGCTCAGTCATGTCTGAATCTTTGTGACTCCATGGACTGTATGTAGCCTGCCAGGATCCTCTGTCCATGGGATTCTCCAGGCAAGAATACTGTAATGGGTTGCCAATCCCTACTCCAATACTATGCTATCACAAAAGCCTCTATATACCTCTATAAGAATTTTATTTTAAAATTTTATTTAAAGAAAAAAGCATCCCTACCTTAACATAATAGCATTTCTCAAACATATCTGGACATTTTTTCTGACAACTTCTTGTAACAAATGACAAACCTGAGTCATAGAGAATAAATGTGTGCTTCATAGTAGTTTTGAAACCACTGATACAAGAGTCTCATGATTCCACATTATAGATCTTTACTCCCTATAGAATTTATTTTACAATTGTAATCCATACTTAATGGTGCTAAATTCTTTTTTATTCAAATAATTAACCAGGTGTTCCTGCCCCATCTAATTAGAGACCCAACATTTCCTTCATGTCATCAATTTTAAACTAAAATTGATATATACCAGGTTTTGTTCATGCATTTTCCCTTCTGCTTCCTTTTTGCCTAAGTCTAAATCCATTTAATTTCTACATTGTTTTAATCATTGAATCTTTAAAAGGTGTATTATTTTTCAAATCTCACCAATGATTTTTCTATCTTTTGCTATACTTGTACCAAAAGTACCATAGGATCAGCTTGTCAATTTCCTAATTAAGGGTTTTGAATTAATTTACAAATTCTTCCAAAGTTTATTTATATTTTTAAAATTTTAAACCTTCTCATGTTGAAATATTATGTCTCATTTATACTAAGGAGTTAATATAGTCTTCATACATAAACACATAATCTATGCATAAAAATACTATTCTCTTTTCTAGCAGTTATATCCTCATTGATCTTATTGCATTAAATAAAATTCCTAAAATAATTTGATATAAGGAATAATTATCCTATTCTTGATTTGAAAGAGAAAGCGTTTAAGTGTTTCTTCATTTAAAAAATTTGGCTGTTAGTGTGTGCAAAGTATTTTTTGCATTTTTAAAGTATGTTCTTTTTATTCATAGTACACCATTTAAAAAATCATGAATGGGTAAAGAAATTAAATCCAAAAAAGTTTTTTCTGCTATGATTTATTAATTATTTATTAGAAGACTCATTCTTGGAAAGATAAAAGGGAAAATCATATAAAATATAAATACAAGATTTAATAGGCTTCCCTGGTGTCTCAGACAGTAAAGAATCTGCCTGCAGTGCAGGAGATTTGGGTTCTATCCCTGGGTTGGAAAGATTACCTGCAGGAGGGCATGGCAACCCACTCCAGTATTCTTGCCTAGAGAATCCCAAGGACAGAGAAGCCTGGTGGGCTACAGTACATGGGGTTGCAAAGAGTCGGACACGACTGAGAGACTAAGCACAGAAAAATATTAATAAATTGAGTTGGTTACAAAATCCCAGAATTATCTATTAATTGACCTTTTTAAAAATATACACACAACACATTTTCTATATGCATAAATGTCCACATTTATTTTAAGGTCTTTAGAAACTGCAGCAAGATTATCTTGATGCATTTTTGCTTTATGTTCTATTTTCCTATCCTGCTTCATTTTGTGTTTGTGTATTTCTGTGTTTGAGCAACATACTTAGAAAAACTTTTAACCTTTCTCTGATACTTTTTGTTTCTGTTGCAAAAACCACACAACTGAAAATTACATATTTTAAATGTAATATGTTTTGCTTTTTAATGATAATACATTTATTTTTTAATAATAATTTTTTATTCCACATATCTGTACTTCTGTCATTAGAAATACCACTGAACTTACTTGCCTCATTCTAGCTTTCATTCTTAATACATACTTTTCCTATTTTCCTTATTATAGTGAAAATGCTATCAAATTTTTATTGTTCTGGTGGTTTGAAAATTATACACACTGCTCTTCAACTAATAATTCTGTGTGGCACATTACAGTTATATATGTGTACAAATAATTGTACATGAACTTATTATTTCTTAATCATTGGTAAAATGAAAATAGCATATTTTAATCTCCTTTCTTCTTTTAAGGCAGAAAGTTTAGCATGCCTTTCAGTTTTGAAATAAGTCTATGGTTTCTCACCTAACTTATTAATACCAAATAATTTCTGAGATTTATTTAAATCTCCAAATTTAATCTCTTATTACATTTAAAATTTTGTTTATAATTATTTAGACTAAGTCAACATTAACTGGTCTTTACTATCTACTCTTAGGTCTCTGATCCTGAGTTTTTATTTTGATTAAAATTTTGTCAACTAGTACACCTTTCTCCAGTACTCTTGCCTAGAAAATCTCATGGACCGAGGAGCCTGGTAGGCTGTGGTCCATGGGGTTGCTAAGAGTCGGACACAACTGAGCAACTTCACTTTCACTTTTCACTTTCATGCATTGGGGAATGGCAACCCACTCCAGTATTCTTGCCTGGAGAATCCCAGGGATGGGGGAGCCTGATGGGCTGCCGTCTCTGGGGTCGCACAGAGTCGGACACGACTGAAGCGACTTAGCAGCAGCAGCAGCAGTACACCTTTTCCATTAGAAGTGTATAAAGATTTCTGAGCACTTACATACATGCAAATATATGTTTTAACTATTTTCGCATATAAATGGCAAACTGAATGACATAAAACATAGTTACCCTCAACACTATGTAGCTGCTGTTCCCTTGTTTTAGGACAGCTAGTGTTTAAAGGTGAAGTCTATGCCTGGATGGTTAGATAGCTTCACTAACTCATAACAGACGTGAATCTGAGCAAACTCCAGCAGATAGTGAAGCACAAAGGAACACTGTAGGCTCCAGTCCATGGCGTTGGAAAGAGTCAGACATGACTTAGTGACTGAACAACAACAACAATGTCCAGATTAACTTTCTTCCCTCCTTCTCTTCCTTTTCCCCCTCCTCTTCCCCTTGTCCTTTAATAAGTTAAAATATTTTACATATATCCTCAGTTTTTCCTGGTTGTATGTGTGGCATACAAGTATTTAGGTTTGATATGCATATTCAGAGCTTTATTCAATTCAGTTAGATTTTTTTTTTTTGGCAATCTTCAATGTTACCTCTATTTCATCTCAATAATATGATGTTAGATATCTTTTCTCTGCCTTTTGCAATTGCAAGGGTACCTCTTATTCATTTCTATCACTAGCTCCTTTTCTTCTGTATTCATAGAGTGGTTCTCAAAGTTTATCTCAAAATTTCATTTTCTTCTTTGTCATTCTGCTTTTAATGAATATTTTAAATGTTTGAATATTTAGTTTCTTTGCATGTCAATAGTTTATTGTTTTGTTTTTAACATATCTCTTTTTTCCATTTTCCTCCATATCTTTCTTCTTCATTTTATTGTTACATTACTTAAAATTTTATTTTTATCTTATTTCATTTAACACATTTCTTAATTTTATAAAAAACAAAAAAGCTTACATTTTTATAAAATTTACTTAGGGATATTATAGCATATGGCTCAGTGGTCAAAAATCAGCCTCCAGTGCAGGAGACGTGGGTTTGATCCCTAGGTTGGGAAAATCTCTTGGTGGAGGAAACGGCTACTCACTCCAGTCCTCTTGCCTAGAGAATACCAGGAATAGAGGAGCCTGGTGGGCGCTTGATCCTTGGGTTGAGAAGATACCCTGGAGGAGGAAATGGCAACCCACTCCAGTATTCTTGCCCAGAGAATCCCAGGGATAGAGGAATCTGGCAGGGTACAGTCCATAGGGTCACAAAGAGTCAGACATGACTGAAGTGACTTAGCATGGCATGGCATTGTAGCATATATTTTTCAAAAATAACTTATCCTCTAGTCTCTGTTAGTCATTTTACTTCTAGCAGAATATTTTCATATCTTCTCTGTCGATGTTTTTCCAGTTACTCATCCTTGAGGAATAAAGATTCTTTGCACTGATTACTCATAAATAATGTTTGTAAAAACTCTCTTTGCTTTCTTGGTTGCTGTTAGAACACGTTTCTCAGATTTTCAACTATAGAAATGGTAAGTGTGAACAGACTTAGTTTAACTACTGGTCTCTGGCAGTCACTTGATTTCTCTAAATTCTGGACTTCATCAATCTTGCTATCACGATTGACTACTTTGAGAAGGTAAGCATTTTTCTAGGTAATTCTAATCAATGTATATATAGTTTTTATACCAGAAGTGGTCTACCTTTGTACTTTCTTATGACACTCTCTTTGCTCATATTCTCAGATTCAGCAAACCAAATGCTTAGCCACTGTAGACTCTGATTATTTTGTATTACTACAAATTTTAGCCTTAGAAAGCATGTAGAAAGGAGGTTGGTAAAGTGGTCCTGAGTACAGATACTCTTTTTTTGGTCAGTTTGGGAGAGTTGTTCAGACTTTGAATCTCCAAGTCAGGCAGCACTAGGGAAATTGGTCGTTTCTTTCCCATTAGTTAGACTGGTAGATTTATTCTCCTTCAGATAATAAAGCAAGCCATATTCTAAAGATAATTAAGAAAGTGCCAGTCAATTTTTTCCCTTCTACTTCAGATTGATCTACTTGGTCTCACATATGGTGAAAATCTGGGTAACCAAGTGAATGGTTGCAAGTCTTTGTTGCTGGTAATGCTGTTCGATGAATAGACTTTGTCTTTTTAGTTTTAAAAATATTTGATTAATTTTTTAAGTCACACACTACCAGCCAGATGCCACCCTAAAGAAAGTCAACTGGACTGATTTTTTAAATTTCTACATTCTTTCTTAGATTATTTTCCATTATAGGTTATTATGAGTTATTGAATATAGTTCCCTGTGCTATACAGTTGGTCCTTGTTTATCTATTTTATATATAGTATGTGTGTGTGTGTATATATATATATATATATATATAGTGTGTGTCCATCACCTTCCTCCCCCTTTGGTAACCATAAATTTGTTTTCTATGTCTGTGAGTCTATTTCTGCTTTGTAACTAAATTCATTTGTATCAATTTTTTTTTATTCCATATATAAGTGATGTCATGTGATTTGTCTTCTTCTGTCTCACTTACTTCACTTAGTATGAAAATCTTTAGATCCATCTATGTTGCTGGAGATAGTATCATTTTATTCTTTTTTATGGCTGAGTGAGAAGACTCTTCAGAGTCCCTTGGCCTGCAAGGAGATCCAACCAGTCCATTCTAAACAAGATCAGCTCTGGGATTTCTTTGGAAGGAATGATGCTAAAGCTGAAACTCCAGTACTCTGGCCACCTCATGCGAAGAGTTGATTCATTGGAAAAGACTCTGATGCTGGGAGGGATTGGGGGCAGGAGGAGAAGGGGACGACAGAGGATGAGATGGCTAGATGGCATCACTGACTCAATGGACGTGAGTCTGAGTGAACTCCGGGAGTTGGTGATGGACAGGGAGGCCTGTTGTGCTGCGATTCGTGGGGTCGAAAAGAGTCGGACACGACTGAACGACTGAAATGAACTGAACTGAACTGAACTGAATATCCCTTTGGGGCTTCCCTGGTGATTCAGCAGTAAAGAATCTCCCTGCCAATGTAGGAGATGGGGATGTGAGTTTGATACCTTAGTTGGGAAGATCCCATGGAGAAGGAAATGACAACCCACTCTGGTATTCTTGCTTGGGAAATTTCATGGACAGAGTGGTTTGACAGGCTATATGCCACAGGGTCTCAAAGAGTTGGACACAATTTAGTGACTAAACAACAATATTCCTTTGTGTGCATGTATGCATACACACACCACATTTTCTTGATCCATTCCTCTCTTGATGGACACTTAGGCTGCTTCCATGTCCTGGCTATTTTAAATTGTGTGGCTATGAACACTGGGGTGCCTGTATCTTTTCAAGTTAGAGTTTTTGTCTTTTTCTGGATATATGTCTATTAGTTGGATGACTGGATCATATGGTCATTCAATTTTTAGTTTTTTAAGGAACTTCCATATTGGTCTCCATAGAGGCTGTACCACAGATATATGTTTTAAATGATTAAAATAAAATATGGTTATTTTAACCATATGTATATATTAACATATATCTCAGAGGAATGCCTCATGTTATAGCTCTCTGTTGTGAATGGCACAATAAACAAGTCCTTAGAAGCATTAAAGGTAACAATATATTTATATTATCATATTATTATTGGTTTCTCCTACACTTGGCTTATAAAACATTTCTGAGATCTTTCTCTTAACTATTATTCAAATAAAATTCATCATGTGCTTTGCCGTGCTTAGTCGTTCAATCGTGTTTGACTCTTTGTGGCCCCATGGACTGTAGCCCACCAGGCTCCTCTGTTCATGGGAATCTCCAGGCAAGAATACTGGAGTGGGTTGCCATTTCCTTCTCCAATGCATCTTCCCATCCCAAGGATTGAACCCAGGTCCCCTGCATTGCAGGTGGGTTCTTTACAGTCTGAGCCACCACAGAAGCAAAAATTCATCATATCAATAATTTTGTCAAAGATTCAGTTAAAATTTAGTTTTCTTACATCTTGTGCTAATGATTACTAAGTATCAGTAGGTAGAAATCTCTTCAGTATCTATGATATTTTGAATATTTAATTCACCTGGAAGTTTAATTTACCCACTGAAAAACACAGACACGGTTCTAGCTATTAGAACAGTTGATGGGTACCACATGGTATGCATCCCTCCTCCTCCCCTTCTGCTGCATTCACACAGACTGCAG
This sequence comes from Bos indicus, assembly GCF_029378745.1. NCBI lineage: Eukaryota > Metazoa > Chordata > Mammalia > Artiodactyla > Bovidae > Bos > Bos indicus. The sequence goes on along the minus strand of NC_091764.1, from coordinate 91,831,398 downwards.
TAATGGAGCATCATTGCTTCCTGAGTTTTGTTCAGTCTCACAATTTTCAAACCATGTCCTGAAAAGCCACTACCATGTGATGAGATTTTATTTATGAGATAAAACTATTTACCACTTCAGTTTCAAGTCCTTATTAGGGTTCCCCCAAAGAAGAAACTGTTATTGACTTGCTTCTGCTACTTTCCATTCACAGCCAAAAGAAAAACCATTTGCATGTATAGAAAAAAATGTAAATTATATTAGTATATAATAATGAAGCTTAAGCTAGATGAGACAGCAAATATCATAATTTTTGCTTTTTTATATTTAAAATATTAAAAAACCTAGATTCAGGTTTAGGAAAAGGCAAAATAGAAAAACCTTATTTATTGGAGGTTATCGTAAAATAGATATTTGCTGTAGGTTCATCAAACATGCTTAACCCCTAGAATGGCCCTAAGGACTATTGTTGTTTTCCAAGAAAATATTAATATTTAAGGATTAAGTTCATGGGTCAGGTAAAACTTACAGTAGTCCAAATTATTTGGACCAAGATTCTGTGAAATGTGGCCTAATTATATGTGGCTCCCAGGTAGTTTCCCTGGCGGCTTTAACAGTAAAGAGTCTCTCTGCAATGCAAGAGTCCTGGGTTTGATCCCTGGGTTAGGAAGATCCCCTGGAGAAGGAAATGGCAACCACTCCAGGATTCTTGCCTGGAGAATCCCATGGACAGAGGCACTTGGTGAGCCCCAGTCCATGGGATCGCAAACAGTCAGACACGACTGACTGACTAACATTTCAGTTTCATTTTTTCATTTAGATGTGGCTCTGATGGTAAAGAATCTGCCTGCAATGTAGGAGACCCGGGTTCGATCCCTGTGTCAGGAAGACCCCCTGGAGAAGGGAATGGCTACTGACTCCAGGATTCTTGCCTGGAAAATACCATGGACAGAGGTGCCTGGCGGGCTATAGTCCATGCGGTCACAAAGAGTCTGACAGGACTGAGCGACCAACACTTTCACTTTCATACAACTGTTTATACTTTAGTTCTAAACAGTCTGAAAGAACAGAGAACAATCTATTGTTGGTATTTTATGATGAAAATATATAATGTTTTATATAGGTGGCTAGTGTGACTCAGAAACTGACCTTCAAAACTTTATTTGATTTTAATTAAAATGTAAATTAAAAAAAAAAAGAAAATATATAATGTTCCATAAATACAAATCCCTTTAAAGAATGGTTTTGTATTCTAAACATGTAACTTCAATATGCTTCAAGTTCTTTACTAAAAACATAGCAGTATTTGCCATTATTAAAAAAAATATTCATGATACTCCAATTAAAAAATAAATTTTAAAAATTAAACTAAAAATGTAAATTTAAAAATTTAATTAAAATTAAATTAAACAGATAATTTTAAGAACTGTGCTGTTTTTCATCATTCAGTCATGTCTGATTCCTTGAGATCCCATATAGCCTGCCAGGCTCCTCTGTCTCTGGTGGTTTTCAAGGCAAGAATACTGCAGTGGGTTGCCATGCCCTCTTCCAGGAACTCTTCCCAACCCATGGATCAAACACAGGTCTTCTTCATTGCAGGCAGATTCTTTACCACCTGAACCACCAGGGAAGCCAAATTTTAAGAACTGGAGTTGAATAATTAACTAATGTTTTGTATTCCATAATCCCTCAAAGTAAGAGGAGTAACAGAAATCCATACGTATAAAATATGTAGTGAGAGGTATTTCTTTGGTTGAGATTTAATCTGTGCAAGATGCACTGTTGATTTCTTAGCCTCTTCACTTCCTTTTCCAAAAAGTAACCCTGGCTCTCCAAGTACTCTGCTTCTTTGCAGTTCTGTGGAAGTTGTTCATTCTCCCATGGCCATTGTATCAAGAAGAGGAGATAAGTACAACCAGGATCCCGTAACATTTTGCTCTCCTACTAATGTCCCTTCTCTTACTGCCATCCCCTGACCTTGCTTTTCCACATCCATTAAAGACTTTTGCTCCTAATTGCAGCTGGTTCAGCATCTTCATTTTGCATTCTAACTTCAGGCTGTCCAGAGAACTTCAATTTCCTCCTTCATTTCTCTTTCTAGTAAAAGAATATCTGTGCTTCTTCTGGCCTCCTGGCAACACAGTAAGGAACTGCATTCCCCAGGCTTCCTTGCAGATATATATTGAGGCCAATGAAAGTGAGCAGAAGGGTTATGTGCAACTTCATAATAAGGTTCCTGAAAGGAAGTCACTTGCCTTTCACTGCTTTCTCTCTTATCAGGAACAAAAGTGGAGAAAATGAAGTGACAGTGGCTTACAGTTCCTCTTCCTACCTTCCAGACTATTCTGTACCTTTTCTTTTTAGATTCATTTATTAAATATTGGTTTCCCCCCACAATGGGATTCCATTCTCAGATTCATTTATAGCTATTTTAGTCTGCAACTGCTCCTTAGACAAGGCTCATGGGTCCAGCTACAAAATTTATCTCCTGAATTGAAGATTATATATGCAAATACTTATTCAGCATCTTCACTTAGATTTGTACAAGTCCTCAAGTTCCATATGGCCAATAAATCTGGGTACCCATTCCTTTTTTAAAATGTATGATATTACCAACTACATAAACTAAATATTTAGCTTAATGTACTATTATAAATAAATTGAACAACCTTCTGACTACCCTATATGTCAAGAAATAAGCATTTTTTGCCACCCCAAAAACCTCTCCAACCCCTCTTACAGTACCCTTCTTTCCCCAAGAAAAACAGCTCTTCTGATGTCACATCTGTACTTTTCTACATAGTTTCATCATTGAAATGTGTATCCCTAAAGTTTATGGCTTTGTTTTACAGTCTCTATTCCTTTGGAGGGGTGCAGGAATGGGTTTTTACAGTCTTTTTAAATTGATGTATTTCATCTCTGTTTTTTGTCTTCTAATTTATTTGCAGAAGAATCTAGCTTAATTTTCTATATCAATTTCCATCCTGATTTAGTTCTATCCTGTACCCTTGTCCATGGTCACTGGATCTAGAAGCATACGTAGATCGATTAAGATTAGATTTTGTTGGCAAGACTTCATGGTAGTTTTGAACTCTTAAAGAGAGCACAAAATGCTAGCTACTCCTCTTTTTGTGACATTAGCAGCCACCAATGCTAGATGCCTAGATTTTATAATTCATGACTTACTGTAAAATATTGATAACCTGGCTTCATCATTCTTTCTTCACTTATCTTTTGCAGTACTTGTACAAAGAGAAACTTTGCCTCATTTATTACTTAGATCACTTCATATTATTCATAACATTTTTTATTATTTCAAATCCTTTCATATTATTACTTAGATCATTTCATATAAAAAAGGACAAAACATGTTTTATTGTGTAGTTTATTAGTCCTGTGTTGTACAAAGGCAATCAATTCGTTGTAGGTATGAATGTGTATCATTATGAATTCGTGCATCTAACATGTTTGATATGTTTTCATCCATTTCAGTTTAATATACTTTTTGAACAATGTAAGCCTTTTCAAGTTGGCTCTCAACTTCAATTGGTGCATCCTTATATTCTGTGACAACCTCCTTATTAAAACTAGAATAATAGGATTTTCTAGGCTCATGTTTGGAGAAGGCGATGGCAACCCACTCCAGTACTCTTGCCTGGAAAATCCCATGGATGGAGGAGCCTGGTAGGCTCTAGTCCATGGGGTCGCTAAGAGTTGGACACGACTGAAGTGACCTAGCAGCAGCAACAGCAGGCTCATGTTACATTACATGCCGTTTTCTCAAAGACAGGTGGTACTTCAAGTAGCTTTGTTTCTTTTCATAGAAAGTGGTATTTTTATATCACAGCCTGGATGGTAGAGATGCTCGCTGCTGTTAGGATGGGCTTTATTTCTAGACTTTTCCAATGAAGAAAACTATAGATAAATAAATGTGATTTCTTTTGAAAAAAAAATCTGATGAGTTCATTCTGATGCTTTCAGTTATAATTCTATACTTCTGAGAATACTGGTTGTTTTACCAAGCATTACACACAAAGTATTATAAGGATAATAATTCTAACACAGTCACCATGTGGTTAATAAAAACTCTTCCAAAAACGTGTACATGTTCTCTTCATTTTCCCTACCTTTTACTAAAGTTGAATTCTATCTACATTTTCAGTGCAGCCATACTAAACTGCCTCCTATATCCCTCATCTATCTGAGTTCTTCAAGATACTATGTGCATATTTAATGCTCATCAGTAGTCTCAACGTTGATGTATCTCCATCTTTTTGATTAATCTGAAGTTTATTCTTCAGTAGCTTATAAATAAAAAGTCCATAAAAACAATACTCCCTAAGCTCTCATGTGACCATGACAGTTAGAGGAATTTTAATTTGGAAATCAGTTAAGTGAAGACATATTTTTGGTTCCCAATTTCTTTCCTTGTATCTCTTAAACAGAAGAGTCAATTATCCACTTGGCACAGGTGTTCCTGCCATAAAACCTGATGACAATTCTCTTTCCATTTATGTTACAAGACTATGTTAGTCTTTCTCATGCTCTACAACACTCTGTTCCAACAGAGTATCTTTTCACATCTTCATTTTTCTTCCATCTTTCATCTTTCTTTTGTATTTCATAGTTTCTTTTATCCCCTCTTTTCTATTCTTATTTTTCTTTCTTCCTATTTTTCTTCTTGACTTTTTAAAAATAATAGTCTCTGTCTGGAAAACCAAGGACCTCCTCTTCCTTTTGCCAAACCTGTCTGGAAAACTGCTCCTTTTTTTCTCTTAGTTTAGGAATCATCTCTTCCTGAAACCTTTCTCAATCCACTTTGATAAATTGCAACTGTCTTTTCCTAATGTTGTTACTTAAAATTTAAAGTAAAGTATTTCTCTGGAAACCAAGTAAATTATTGACAGAACCCTCTAATTTACTCATTCATTACTAATAGAACACTCAAGGTTGTTGTTTAGTCACTCAGTTGTGTCTGACTCTTTTGCAACCCCATGGATTATAGCCCTGCAGGCTCCTCTGCTCATGGGACTTCCTAGGTAAGAATAACTGGAGTGAGTTGCCATTTCCTTCTCCAGAGGATCTTCCTGACCCAGGGATCAAACCCGTGCCTCTTGTATTGGCCAAACATTCAATAACAGAGACTTAAATAAGGGATGGGGATCTACCTATTAGTTGCAAAAGCAGGCAAAGAAAACAGCAGCCACTACTGCTTAAATCACATAAAATTTCTTAGTCCTAATTTTTTCAGAATAGATTTGTCTAATAGGCGAAACACTGCTAGTTCTTCCCAAATACCACTAGGCTGTATTTATGGAGCCCCTTCAGTTCAGTTCAGTGACTGAGTGTCGTATTTCAAGGGTTAACCGGATTGGGTCTGAAGATTTCCTCCCTTCAGGGTTGGTGTCATATTCCCTGACTCTTTCTGTCCTGCCCTGAAACAGGCTTCATTCCCACTAGGTAATTTCCCCCAAAGCTGTTACTCAGAGCTGGAGGCTGACTTTCCATTGTCATGTTTATTCTTAAGACACACTCAGAGGAATTGAATGAATTACTGCTTCAACTGCTTTATCATGTTTGAGGCTAAAACCTTAACAATACTTAGGAATTGAAGTATTCTTGAAACCAGTGCTCAGTGACCTGAACAAAACATACCCAATATATAAACCTTAAATATATCCTTTATGAATTTTACTTCTGCACTTTCTAAAGCAAAATAATCTTAATGATGTTCTATATGAAATTTCACAAAACAAAATGAAGACTTTGTCTATTAAAGCCATTCTCATACATCTGTATTATAAATTTATGTCTGTGAAACACTTGAGGGCAAGAGCTGTGCTTTATCTTTTTTATATTCCCAGTGCTTTGCACAGTACTTGACACAATGTATTTTAAAACACATACTGAATAAATAAATGTGCAAATGAGTAAATAGAGGTGTGAATAAATGAATTGATATTTTCAAGTCAATATCCCTTAAAAATAAGCATAAGTGACAGCTTCAAATTTTCCACATAAAAGTGCTTGAGGCAGTCTAATAGGAAGTGTCTTCTATAGGATTATACATTAATAAGAAAATATCAATTATTCACATAAAAAGGCACCTGATAGAGACTCCTTGGAAATTAATGTTTTTCCTAAGTATCTCCTGTCTGTGCTTACATGAAAATAATCAGAGCTCGTGAAAACAGTATGTTCACCTTACCACTCAATTACAAATTGGAAATGGAAAAAGTAAGGTAATGCAAATTTTATACATAATATGCTTTAATTATATATATCATTAAATTATATACAAATAGTTAGAGTCTTCTCTGTATTTATTCAGAAAATTGAGCTGAGAAAGATCATATTTATGTCTATCTAAAATAGTGTCTGTATGACATAAAAAATTGGCTCATAAGATGGAGAGATGGGAATTTCAGACCATGCAGCCAACTTAGACTTTTCTCAGAACCCAGGTTTGCTGCTACAGATAATGTGGACTTGCCCTCCACCTTGCTGAAATACAGATGGCTTAGCTTGGTTATGCTTTGACATGCCTTATGCTGGCACAATCTTTATCTCCCAAGACATGAATACGTATTTTAAAAACTGCTAAATTTTCAACACGTTACAACTTGCTATCTGAAACAAAAATCATGTTCCTTCAATGTCATAATTTACTCCCTCCACCCTCTTCTCATCTTGTCCCTGCAGATATAGTGATTCAGTAATGCAGCCAGAACTTTTTGGATCAAAAACAGACAATTTTCAGAAAGGTTCTTTGTTCTTTTGTAAAATAAACATCTTTTTGTTCCCATTCTGAACACTGGGGCTATTTGGATGATATTTGCATCTTAGGAGATTTACAGAGTGGAAGCTGCTCGTAGGGGCTGCCCTTTCTCTGAGAGGTACCCAGGTTTTGTCTTTACTTGTTCTTTGAGGGCAATTGAGTATTTAGTCTTCAATAAAAACAGATCTCTTGAAAGTCAAACTGAATAGGAAGTTATAAGCTATTGAAGAATACAAATTTGTCATTATTAACACTTTTGAACTTCCCTGTTTGAATTTAGCTGGACTTACCAACAAAGACTGGGGAAACGTTTTTGTGTGGTCTGCTATCCTTCTTCAAGTCCCTGATTTTCCAATCCATTCATTAATCACATTCCAGTTTTCATGTTGTATCGATTTTCTGTTGCCAGTGTAACAAATGATCACAAACTTAAGTGACTTAAAACCACACAAATTATCATACAATGTTATAGGTAGGAAATACAATGCAAGTGTCACCGTGCAAAAATCAAGGTGTTATAAGGGATGTGCTCCCTTCTGGAGGCATCTGGGGGAAATCCATTCCCTTCCCTTCTAGCTTCTAGAGGCTGCTCACATTGCTTGGCTCATGGACCCCTTACTATATCTTCAAAGCCAATAAAATCAGGTTTAGTCCTTCCTGAGTATCACTCTGACCTCTTCTTCCTTTAAGTATCCTTGTGATTGTATGTGTGTGTGTGTGAGGGTGTGTGTGTGTGCGCACACTCAGTCCCTCAGTCATGTCTGACTCTTTGCAACCCCATGGACTGTAGCCCACCAGGCTTCTCTATCCATGGGATTTCCCAGGCAAGAATACGGGAGTGGGTTTCCATTTCCTCCTCCAGGGGATCTTCCCAATCCACGGATTGAACCTGGGTATCCTGCATTGGCAGGCAGATTCCTTACCACTGTGCCAAGTGGTAAGCCCTCTTGTGATTGTACTGATCCTATTCAGGTAATTTCCTAATTTAAGGTCAGATGATTAGGAAACTTAACTACATTTAGAGCCTTGATTCTTCTTCATCGTGTAACCTAACATATTCACATGTTCCAGGGATTAAGATATGGAAATGCTGGAGGAGGGGGGCATTATTTTACCTACCACAGAGTTTTTTCCTATAATTCGACAGAGTGTTATTTAAATCAGGAACCAACAGCCATGTCATCCCTATTATGACATATTTGATGCCATGTAGTATATATATATAATAGGGCTTCCCAGGTGGCGCAGTGGTAAAGAATCCACCTGCTAACATGGACATGCGGGTTTGATCCCTGGGTTAGAAAGATCCCCTGGAATAGGAAATGGCAATCCACTCCAGTATTGTTTCCTCGAAAATCCCATGGACAGAGGAGTCTGGCAGGCTACAGTCCATGGGGTTGCAATGAATTGGACACGACTGAGCAATTGAGCATGCATGCTAGCACATAGTATGTATAATTCTCAAAGTCAAGGTATATGACTTTTAGTTATTTTATGCATTACTTCCTAATGCAGACTGCATACATTTACCAGGTGGCACTCAATCACATTTTTATTTATTTTTAAACTAAGATATAGTCTATCTTCTGGACTGTCATGGTAAAGAGGAGACATAAAATTATTAGGAATTTCTTAAAATCACCAAATTTAATATTATAAAAGTGGATCTGGATGTAGTTTCTGTTTTATTACCTTTTCAATACGAATAAGTATTTATCATTCTCCTTTATCTCACTATAATGAGATTTTTTTCAAAGAGGGCCTCTCACTCATTTCAAGTTTCAGTGCTGTGAGAAATGGATGGAAAATATTATTATTAATAAAAATGTTTACATTTCCAACTCTTTTCAGCAAAGATAGTTTGAATTAAGTTAATGCTGTCTTTCAGTGCCTAAATTCCAGCATGCTCCAGATGTTACATTAGTATGGAATTATCACTCACTTGCTTCTTTTTAATTCCCATTTAAAACAAATCTATGAACACAAACTCTTAGACATTGGGTAAGTTGATTCACCTTTCTGTGCCTCAGTTTTCGAATTTGTTAAATGGCAGTAATAATATCACAGGTTGAGAGGATATGTTAATTCATATAAACAAAGCAGTCTATTGAGTACTGCACCAGAGTGGGTGCTCAAAAGATGTTCAGAATCATTATTATTAATAACACCCAGGTGGTACAGCTTACCTGAATCTTTAATTTCAGCATTATACCACTGATATTTCATTTAAAGACTTCCCCTGTGGCTCTAGAAAAAAATTTAAAATAATTAAAAAACACTCAGTTCATTTGAAATACCCCAAAATTTAAAAAGTCAACATGATATAGCCATATTTACCACATTTAAGCTAAGACAAGACACAGCAGGCTAGACTATGGAAGACTAGAACAGGATATTAACTACGGTTGTCAGAGGAAAGTCACACTTGCTGGAAAATTCTGACTTCCATGACAGAGACAGAAGAGAGTGTATCAGTTCAGTTCAGTTCACTCAGTTGTGTCCGACTCTTTGCAACCCATGGATTGCAGCATGCCAGATCTCCCTGTCCATTGCCAACTCCTGGAGTTTACCCAAATTCACGTCCATTGAGTCAGTGATGCCATCCAACCATCTCATCCTCTGTCATCCCCTTCTCCTCCCACGTTCAAACTTTCCCAGCATCAGGGTCTTTTCAAATTAGTTAGTTCTTCCCATCAGGTGGCCAAAGTATCGGAGTTTCAGCTTCAGCATCAATCCTTCCAATGAATATTCAGGACTGATTTCTCTTACGATGGACTGGTTGGATCTCCTTGGCAATCCAAGGGGCTCTCAAAAGTCTTCAGCACCACAGTTCAAAAGCATCAATTCTTTGGCGCTCAGCTTTCTTTATAGTCTACCTCTCACATACATACATGACTACTGGAAAAATGATAACTTTGACTAGATGGATCTTGTTGGCAAAGTTATTTCTCTGCTTTTCAATATGCTGCCTAGGTTGGTCATGACTTTTCTTCCAAGGAGTAAGTGTCTTTTAATTTCATGGCTGCAATCACCATCTGCAGTGATTTTGGAGCCCCCAAAATAAAGTCTGCCACTGTTTCCAGTTTCTCCATCTATTTGCCATGAAGTTATGGGACCAGATGCCATGATCATAGTTTTCTGCATGTTGGGTTTTAAGCCAACTTTTTCACTCTCCTCTTTCACCTTCATCAAGAGGCTCTTTAGTTCTTCATTTTCTGCCATAAGGGTGGTGTCATCTGCATATCTGAGGTTATTGATATTTCTCCCAGCAATCTTGATTCTAGCTTGTGCTTCATCCAGCCCAGTGTTTCTCATGATGTACTCTGCATAGAAGTTAAATAAGCAGGGTGACAATATATAGCCTTGACGTACTCCTTTTCCTATTTGGAACCAGTCTGTTGTTCCATGTCCAGTTCTAACTGTTGCTTCCTGACCTGCATAAAGATTTCTCAGCAGGCAGGTCAGGTGGTCTGTTATTCCCATCTCTTTCAGAATTTTCCACAGTTTGTTGTGATCCACAAAGTAAAAACTTTGGCATAGTCAATAAAGTAGAAGTAAATATTTTTCTGGAACTCTCTTGCTTTTTCAATGATCCAATGGATGTTGGCAATTTGATCTCTGGTTCCTCTACCTTTTCTAAATCCAGCCTGAACATCTGGAAGTTCACAGTGCATGTACTGTTGAAGCCTGGCTTAGAGAAATTTGGGCATTACTTTACTAGAGTGTGAAATCAGTGCAATTGTGCAGTAGTTTGAGCATTCTTTGGCATTGCCTTTCTTTGGGATTGGAACGGAAACTGACCTTTTCTAGTCCTGTGGCCACTGTTGAGTTTTCCAAATTTGCAGGCCTATTGAGTGCAGCACTTTCACAGCATCATCTTTTAGGATTTGAAATAGCTCAACTGGAATTCCATCTCCTCCACTAGCTTTGTTTGTAGTATGCTTCCTAAGGCCCACTTAACTTCACATTCCAGGATGTCCTGCTCTAGGTGAATGATCACACCATTGTGATTATCTGGGTCATGAAGATCTTTTTTGTATAGTTCTTCCTTGTATTCTTGCTACCTCTTCTTAATATCTTCTGTTTTTGTTAGTGTATAATTTGCTTTAATAAAACATACCTTTCACTACTACTGTGGAAATGAAAAAAATGGCAATTTCTGCAAAAGGGATTACGGCTAGATAATGTATCTATGTGACCCATCAATTTGAATAGTTTGGAATAAATTTTATAGATTAATTTTCTATTTCACATATCCTTCTATACACATTTTATTTATATCTTCTGAAGTTCCATTTTATTTATATCTCCTGAAAATCTTTCTTGAATCAGCACAATTTCTTGACTGAAACATAATAAATCTAACTCGTTTATGTCTCAGGTGGTTGTGGGTTTCAAGTAGACCCTTCGTGCCAATATAATAAAAATTATTTGCCATTGCAAAACACATTGATAGAAAATGGTATTTGATAGGTAATGACTATTATAATCACCTTTTAAAATGTTTTTTTCCTTAACACACATATAATTGTTAAGGCAATTAATAAATCCATGTTGTTGTTGTTGTTTAGTCACTCAGTCAGTCGTGTCCAACCCTTTGCGACCCCCATGGACTGTAGCCTGTCCAGCTCTGCTGTCCATGGGACCTTCCAGGCAAGAACACTGGAGTGGATTGCCACCTCCTCCTCCAAATAGATCCACAAAATGACAGAAATACTTTTCAGTGTCACTTTTTTATAATTCAACTATAATTTTTCCAACATTTAAATCATTCGATCAATAAATGCAAATGAGCAACTACTCTGAGTGAAGCAAAGCACTAAGTACTGAGTTATAAGTGAAAAGACTAACATGGCCTAATGATTTAGTGGGAAAGAAAAATGTTACATATATAACATTTATACATGTTACCCTGAGACAGTAGGAAACCACTGTTATGTACAAAGGTGATATATGGTTAGTCTCTTAAATATAACAGTATAACATAAAAATTGGATTACAAGACTCAAGAATGAATTGTAGAAAATGTGGAAGCAGTTTCAGAGAACTGCAACATTGCAGATGAGAGGATTAGAAAACTTTAGAGTAGGATTGTGACAGTGGTAGACAAAAAAGGAAGCCAGATCCCCTACAGGAACTGGTGATTTACTGGAGGTAGAAGAATGAAGGTGTGGGAAGACTCAAAGATAAAACCCTGGTTTCTGGTCTAAGAAACTGAGTGAATTGTCGGGCCATTTTCTGTCACAGAAGACTGGAATAAAAGCAGGCTTTTGGGTGAATTTTGATTTAGGCTTTGGACTTTCTCTTAGAGGTTAAAAAAAAATTCCAAGTGGAGACAATAATAAGAATGGTCCTGTGTTAGGGTTATTGATATGTAGATGGTAATTTAAGCCATAGGAGGTATGAAGTAATTTACATGCAGAGAATGATTGAGAAGAAAAGCTTTGACAAGGGGTCCAGTAGCTAATGAACAATACGGCAGGGGATTCTTGAGGAAGAGCTAATACAGAACTCAGAGAGTACAGTGTCACAGAGAGTCAATGTAGGACATGACAAGAAAATTTTAAATAAGTGTAGTGAACAAAAGGGTTGAAATATTGCAGAGAGATAAGTTAAAATAGAAATTGATAAACATCAGTTGAATTTTCTCATCAGTAAACTTAATGAAAGTTGCTTTGGAGAAGTTTGCAATTATTTAAAGAAGTTTTGGGGAGGATATGAAAGGGTCTACCCAACCTACAAGATGACTGCTTATGGAGGGCAGAAAAAAGTTAAGACTGTATCTAGGAATGGAATAATCATGAAGAGACTGTTAAGTTACTTTAGCATACTAGCATGCTATAGATGATTAAATATAGAAGGAGATAATGTTGCCATGGGCCAGTGGATTTTCAGTAGAAAAGGAGTCCGTCCAAAGGGGAATACTGGCTTTCGTTCATGAAACCACCGTCATGACTGAAGTGGACTTAGTTTTCTACTACAGGAGTTTCATGCGTGTCTCTGAAGTCAATACTTCCCCTTGGACTTTAATTATGTGAGCCCTGATGGATTTTTATATAACTCATGGGTTTATCTCATTTGCTATGGGGAAACTTTTAAACAATTGTCTGTATTTATTCAACATGTTTTTTTTCTTGAAAGCTCTTTTATTTCTAATTAATCACATTTTTTTTAATTTCCTTTTATCATTTGTCTAGGAAAATTCCTATCATCTTTTATAATATCATTGAAGAGATATTTGGAGCTGAGTCAACCCTCTCAGTTACATAAAATAAAGAATGGCATATTACTGGAAAACAGATCTAAATTCCAGTGAATCACATGAAAAGCAGCAGGAGCACCAAGAATTCCCCTCCTTGAATCAACCTCTTTTTCCTAGCCTAGTCAGTCTAGGTTTTGACAATGTAGTAGAGGAGATCAGTAACAAAATCCCACTCTGTCAGAGAGAAATTGAAGAAAATGCCTTCTTTGTGCCCAGTGCACCACACTGGGACTCAAGAACACATTTATTAGATGAAATACACCAAACGTCCTTGAATGAATTCACTTCTAAAAGCTCAGAACTCTCCTGTCACCAAGTTAGGGAAACACCAGTAATTGGTTTTAGTAGGCATTCTGTGCTACCAAATCCTCAAAACATCAATAAAGGAAGCTCTTGGGGAAATCCCATAGGAAAATACCACGGTGCTGATGATTACGGATTCAATATTTTGCCTCTATCATCTACCAGTCTGGATAAAAATAATTCACAGAGTCAACTGGAAAATGAAAATCATAACTACCATATAGGATTTGAAAGCAGCGTTCTTCCTATATACCCATTCTTGTCAACTAACTTGATGCCAAAAGAAGAAAACAAAAGCAGGAGAAATATGAACATTGTAGAGTCTTCTCTGACGCTCTTTCAAGGTTCTTCTCTACCCAGGACATGGGAAAGTACACGCCCAAAGAACACTGAGGTATGTACCATATTTGTAAACCTAAAAATACGAATTTGAAAGAATCAATCAATAATGTGCTGGGTGGATTTGGTAACAAGAGTAACTAATCTTCAGTAGGGGAATGTATTACTATTACTTTTGAAAAAATGCTTATTATTCACAAATTCCATTTTTGTGAATTAATGATTTTTTCTAAAGAAAGAGCTTTTATAATATTTTTAAAGTTCTTGTTTCATCAAAATTAAATAGTGTAGTATAATATTTACATTTTATTAAATAAAAAATATCATAGTTGGGGGTTTATATGATTGTATTTTTCATTCTTATTGTGTTATTATGCACACATAGAAACACAAATGCATTTCATTACATTTATATTTTGAGTTACATTACCATGAATTAAAACATCATATTATTGGTAGGAAAAATGGCCCTTTACTCAGAGGCTTCTAAATTACCCTGTTGGCAGGCACCATCTATTGGGAACATTTCAAGAGTAGGAAATTAAGTAATCATTATGCAATTCATCCTGATGGGTTCATTAGTAGTTTTCCAATCATTTTAGTAACCACAAAGCCTCTTGCATAATATTTGAACACTTCTCTGCTATACTGAATCTAGAAACAAGGGAAACAAGAAGTAAACAATAAAAAGAAGAAACATTATTCCAGTTGTAATTTACAGGGTTAGACAAAAGGATTCTTCATTTATTTGACAACTATTTATCATTATTATTAAGTTATATATGATATACTAGGCATAACAAAGAAGAAAAATCCATGATACCTGAATTTAGGAATAGCATATTGTTCAAATTTACATGCAAATGAATAATGGCAACACAGTAAAATAACACAGAGGATGAGTTCATTAGAGAAGACACGACTGTGTCTGAGGCACTTGCAGAAGAAATAACACCTCAAGGGATTTGAATTAAAAGTGGATGAATTTTAGGAACCTCTATTTCTGATCATGATGGTGTAACAAGTACTAAACTTTCTCTTACCACTGAAAACAACTATCAAATTAGACAAAATACATGAAACTACTGCCTTCAAGACTGAAGAATCAGTCGAGACAGTGATCCTTGAGAGAAGAGAAACACCCAAGCGTTGTTATGGTCATTCTGGTTTCTGCAGGGCTTTTTCCTGGTACTAGGTAGGCTGCTGCTAGTGGAGCCTAATCTGAGCTGCAGTACCTAAAGAAGGCTGAGTGCCAAAGAACTGATGTTTTCAAACTGTGGTGTTGGTGAAGACTCTTGAGAGTCCCTTGGACAGCAAGAGATCGAATCAGTCAATCATAAAGGAATCCATGCTGAATATTCACTGGAAGAACTGACGCTGAAGCTGAAGCTCCAATACTTTGGCCACCTCATGCAGAGAGCCAACTCATGGGAAAAGATCCTGATGCTGGGAAAGACTGAGGGCAGGAGGAGAAGGGGATGACAGAGGGTGAGATGGTTGGATGGTATCATGGACTCAGCGGACATGAGTTTAAGCAAACTCCAGAAGATAGGACAGAGAAGCCTGCAGTCCATGCGGTCACAAAGAGCTGGACACAACTGAGCGACTGAATGACAACAGCCTCACTAAACTGAGGAGGCAGAGACGCAGTTCTAGGCTGCAAAGGAAGCTGTGATTTGCAGAGCAGACCATAGAAGAAGCTACGCAATGGATGGGATTTATACTGCAGATTGTTGGCCAAGAGATCATATTCACCACACACAAATAGAAGTTACGCAGGCCACAAGTTCTGATCCTGCAAGAGAAGACTGAGCAGAGCACTTCCGGTATTTGATTGAGATCACACAAAACTATCTCTTAAGAGCAAAAGTCGTGCTCTATAATAAATGCTCTACATACCATTTAGATGTGGCCTCACAAAAAATAAAATCAAGGCAGACAAGACCAAAGGGATCTTAACTGCCTGCCAGAGAAAAACTGTAGTTTGTAGAAACAATTCCTACTGTGCCATCTACAATATCCAATATTTAATAACAAATGCAAAAGATGTGTAAAGAATAGGGAATTCTGAACCATAATCAAGAAAATAACTCAGTGAATAGATTCTGAGATAGAACAGATGTTGGAATTAACAGACAGTGACTCGAGGAAGTTATTAAAAGGATGTTCAAGTAGAAGAAGTAATTGTGAACATAATGAATAGACAAATGAGCAATCTCAGGAGGAAACAAGAAACTATGAAAAAACAAAGACTAATGGGAAATTTAGTAATAAAAGTATACCTGCAAATAAAAAGTCAGTGGGTATGATTAAAAACATAAAGGATGATAGAGGAAAAAAACAATACTTGAAAGAAAAATAATAGAAATTATCCAAACTGAAAAAGAGAAAATAAAAGAACTTTATAAAAGTGAGCAGGACTAAGAAACTTATGAGACAAACAGTTTAACACATGGATAATTTGGAAAGCTAACAGAGAGGAAAGATGGAAAAATTCATTTTAAGAAATAATGCCCTGAATTTTATCAAACTGGGTACAAAATATTAAATTACAGATAAAAGAAAATCAATATATCTCAAACTATAAATGCAAAGACAACCATATGTAGACAAATTTACTAAGACATATGAAGACCAAATTTGAAAAGATCATAAAAGGCAGCAGAGAGGTGGAAAAAATATTTCATGCAATGAAACATTTTGAAGTAAAGCATTATCTTTTCAGAAACAATGAAAGCCAAATGACAATGGAATGGCATTTTTAAAGTTTTATTTAAAAAAGAAAAGAAAAGAATTCATACTTCTGTACTCATTGAGTACATGCTTGAAATTTTAAATGAAATAAAAATATTATCATATAAACAAATGTAGAGAAAACTTAATTCACATACACACAAAAAACACCAAAGTGCTTTATATGCAAAGAAAATTATACCAGATGGAATCTAGAAAAGAACAGAACAAATGGTAAATATGTTAGTAAATAGGAAAAACTACATTAATCTTATTTTTTTTAAAGACAGCTGTATAAAGCAAAAAAATAGAATTTCATTATGAGGATTACTGTATATGTAAATAAAAAGTAAAAGACAACAAGAGCATAAAAGATGAAGGGGGTAAATGTTATTTGCTCTTTAAAGTTCTTACATTTTAAATGCAGTAGTACAGTATTAACTCTAAGTAAACTGCGAAATATTTAGGATGCATATTGTAATTTCAAAGCTAGTAAAACCACTACAAGAACAGTAAAAAAAAAAAAAAAAAGAAAAACTAAAAATCCAACAGAGGAATTAAATGAAACAGGAGAAAAATCAAATAGACTGAAAAAGTCAGGGA
The DNA here is from genome assembly GCF_029378745.1 of Bos indicus. Lineage (NCBI taxonomy): Eukaryota > Metazoa > Chordata > Mammalia > Artiodactyla > Bovidae > Bos > Bos indicus. Next base: position 91,814,401 of record NC_091764.1, on the reverse strand, counting down.
AGGAGAAACAGAAGAACAAAACAAACTAGAAGAAACGAATAGAAGTATGTGTGAACATGGCACTCTTAAACCCAACCACATCCAGAAATATACTAAATCCACTCCAAACTAGATAAGAAAGACAAGTACTATTTACAAGAGCCAAATTTGAAAAGCATAGGTACAGATAGTTTGAAAGTAAAAAAATAAAAATATTTAACCTTCAGCCAGCAAAACAAAGCTTTGTGTTGTTACAAATATCAGAAAAAGTACAGTTCAAGGCAAGATATTACTAGAGAAAGAAAAGGGTCATTTCATAATAATAAAAGGATCAATCAGGAAGACATAATAAATTTCAATGCATATGTACCTAGTGACAGCTTCAAAATACATAAAGCAAAGATTTTTCTTTTAAAGTTAACCTACCCTCTGACTGAGTCATTTATGCACTTATTCACAAGAAGTGAAACACATGTCCAAAAAACACTTGCATATGAAAATTAATATTTTTCTTTACAATACTCCCAAACTACAAACAACACACCTGTCCATCAAAAAGAAAATGGGTAAACAAACTGTGGAATAGTAATGAAAAAGACTACTAATAGGAAATAAAAAAGATAAACTATTGATAATGTATGACAGCATAAATTTTAAAATATGTATGATTTAAATGAAAGAAGACAGAAACACAAGAGCATATACACTTAATCTATGGTGACAGAAATGTGAATTAACAGTTACCAAATACATGTTGAGACTGATAGAAGGAGATATGGGGGAACTTTCTAAAGTGATAGAAATGTATATTTTGATTGGATAATAATATTCACAGTTGCATATATTCCTCAAAGTTCAAATATATTCCAGATTTATGTATTTTTCCATTTGTATTTTTTCAGTAAAGTTTTAAAAATAAAATTAAAAGCAGAATGGCTTTTTAAAACAAAATAAAAATTTTAGAATTGTATTTACCTTTTCTCCACACAAAACTATTTTAACAGTTTTTATTTTAAGCTGACAGGTTGTTCCATTCAGCTGGTTGAAGTAGCTCAAGGCAGTAATATGAGTTTGGCATCCTTTTGCAACAAAGTAAAAAAGTGAGTGCTGCTATTTCATTCAACTTTGACATTTCTAGAACATGCATGAATTTGTCTATTTTAACATCCCTGAATTGACTAATCTTGCATATAGAATGTTAAAGCTCTATAATTTTTAACATAGTTAAATGGATAAATTTATTACACAGTAGTTCATTAATCAACTTCTGGTATTGTTTCGTTGTTTACAGTAAAATTAAAATTTCCCCTGAAAATCTGCTAAAGATGAATATTTTATAACTTTGGGCTTGCTCATGCTGTTTGCTAATAGCTTGGTTTGTGGTAAATTAACTTCTCATTTAACTAGCACATAAGTGACTGACTTCTGTGGCTCTGTCCCAAACTAGCATGAATTTATCCTTCTATATATATCCTATATATATATACTATATATCCAATAGTATATCCTAAATGGAATATACTATTTAGAACAATGAGAATACCTTCTGCTTAATAACTCAATCTTACCCTGAATGGGCTGCCAGAATACTGAACAAATGCATGGGTGTTTGTCCACTGAAAAACAAATTTGATTACTAGAGGAGATTACCAAGAAATCACAGATCCCCTTTTTGCTAACCTAAATAAAGAACTCATAAAGGTAGATGCCTCCTTTTTAAAGACCAATCTTTCATTAATCAATGAAAATTTATATAATGCCATTTCTTCTTTTGCTCAGATTTCTGAAATTTTTGAAAAATTAGTGCACTTTCATTTTAATTACCTTGATTTTTATATTTTTGGCTGTTTTAAGTGTAATAAATATACGCATAAGTAAACATATTTATCAACTATAGCTGCTGCCTGCTGAATGATCATTTGGATTTAAAGATTTGAACCATTTATTTAATCATTATCTTAAAAAGCTACCTGAATGCCTGGTAACTAGTTCATGCATGAGAGAGATTCAAACGAAGAACAAGCAAGAAAACTGAAAAGCAAGGTCAAGTTAAAAAACCTTGTTGCCATATTGAAAGAACCAAAGGGCACACACATACAAAAAAAAAAAAAAAAAAAGTATTTCAAATCCATGAACCCATATTCAATCTTTAATTAATTTCTTGCTCCAGTTCACAGAAGAAAATTTTAAATGGCACTTTGGGTTCCTAAATTAGGATCTTTAAAGATATCAATATTGATTCTTTCAAGAATAAGCTACCCACTGTAACAACCTGACAAGCAGTGCCAGGAACTTGACACTTTAATAAAATTTAAGACGTGATAATTTCTACTCTCGAAGCATGAGAAATAGCTCTCTTCATATCACAAGGTAATACTTGGTATAGCTCCATCAAAAAACACTTATTAGTCTCTCTCATAACTTTTTTTCCCCAAGAGAATTTAGTATGTATTCTTTGGTGAAATCTTCTTAATAGTGACATAAATATATTTTATGGGATGGTTTTTCAGTAGCTCATGGTACATTTTTAAACTCTTAGATGGAATTTTTCTCAAGAGTTTCTTTCAAAGTAACCATGAGTACTAAAAAAAGACAACCAAACAATAATAAATATTAAAGTAGTAAAAAAGAAGACAAAGGTTACGTTTACACATTTACTTTTTTTGTTTTCAATAATTTTTGTTGGCATGTACTCATATAAAATGAATTTATATATGCATAATTATTTTGTACACAAACTGTTCACTCAACAATTTTTTTTGAGGACCTACTATGTGCTGGTGTCCAAATACTTCCAAAAATATTTAGATATCCAAATATCCAAAGCTCTTTCATTCAAAAACAGACCAAATCGAATTTGAAAGACAAATTTCTTAAGACAGTCTCCAGACTTTCTGGAAAGCCCTAGTAGAATGGATTTATATATCCAATTTCATTTGTGTTTTTTCCTAGTATTTAAATAACCATACCTAAAAATGCTGTTAACATTCCTGTTACATATCCTTCAAGAGGCTCCCTAATTTATGGAATTTGGTTTCCTGTTATGACATACTTTTAAGCCATATATCTCAAGAAATATAGTTTTATGATACAATAAAATATCATTGTGAGACAGAAGACAGATGGGTCCCAAGCTATGCAGCCAGAGGTTGTCCCCTGTAGACATATACTCCAGGATAAGAGTAAGAGAGGAGTTGAGCCCTACCCAGTTAAGAGATAAAAGACCCCATATTCCTCATTCTCAATGTCAAAGAGATCTCCCCAATTACACATGTGCAGGAAGGCTCCCTGAAGGTCAAAAAGGAAGGCGGTGCCAGGGCATAGCAGGTGATGTCAATATCCAATAGCACATTTGCTAGAATCCATCTTGGCTAAGAGATGTGCCTGGACCCAAGGAAGGACCCTGAGATAAACCAAATACAGACTCAGAACCAGGGAAAGCAAGATGAATGGCCAAAGGAAACTCAGAAGAAATATCCCATAAAAGGGATTCAAACTCTTGTGAGGGCATGACTTTCTCTTAGCCCATCCATGTGCCTATCCACATGTGCTCTTTTCCTCCTAATAAACACTTTACTTGTTTCACTACTTTCCATCTCTATTCAAAAATTCACTTTTACACATCTGATGGGCCAGGGCCTTGTCACTGGCCACTGGTCACTGGTCACTGGGGGTCTAGTGGTTAGGATTCAGCACTCTCACTGCCATGGCCTGACTTCAATCTCTGGCTGGGAACTGAAACCGTGCTTTAAGCTGCTGCAGCAAAGGCCGTCAGAGAGCAACAGTCAAAGTCGCTCAGTTATATCCAACTCTTTGCAACCCTATGTAGTGTAGCCTGCCAGGCTCCTCTGTCCATGGAATTCTCTAGGCATATTGGAGTGGACAGCTGTTTCCTTCTCCAGGGAATTTTCCACCCTGGGGATCAAACCCATTTCTCCTGCAATGCAGGCGAATTCTTTACTGTCTGAGTCACCAGAGCAATAGTACACAAAAAAAGTTTTGGGCCCACAGTAGATGCTCAGTGAAGGTTTAGAAAAGAAAGAGTCATGAATTTACATTTTAAATTTAATTCTCTAAAATGGCAGAAGGTTAAATCATGCATGTATGCATTGAGTAGTATCTTATCATATGGTTGAATGCTAGATCATCAAACTCCTCAATTCAGAAATGGAGTAAAAACCTTTGATGGAGGGTAAAAGAAGGAAGAGTGGCCTATATGTTTATCCTAAGTAGCGGTTCTTGAACTGTAGTAGTATTGACTTATTTGGGAAACTGCTGGGAGAAAAACATGGGGGTGGGGGTGGGAATCCTCCACTTACCTACCGAGTCAAAAACTTTGGGGATGGAATCCAGAAAACAAGGTGATCCTTATGCATGCCAGGCCCATTGGATGAATGTACTTTTCCACTTGTGAGGTCCCTTAAGGAAGGGATGTTTTGGTAGAGTTTAAGGGTACAGAGATGGAGCTACCTCAGTGAGCCTATACTACTTTAATGCTGCATAAATTGTTAGGATGAATGTCAAGAATGTAATATATCTGATATATTACACAGAATGCATAATTTTTCATTCAGGAAAAGTACTAGAAAGTTTAGGGTTCTGCAAAATTAACAAAAAAGTAAAAATAATCCAAGATTTCATAGTCATCATCAAAAGCATTTTAAATAGCTAGTTACAAATTTTACGTTATACTCTACATGTAGGCATAAAAATATAGCTCTACAGGGATTCAGCTATAATGATATATAATGATAATTAAGATATATTACATGCATATATTGCTTTACATTCTACAAAAGTCTTTTATATGCCTTTTCTCACATAAAACTTTAAAGTAGATATAAATATTCTCATTTGTGCAAACAAAGAAACTGGTCAAATAACTTGCCTCTGACCATAAAACTACTGAATAAGAGAATCAGGGTTCAAACTCAAGGCTCCTGGCTCCAAGGAGAAACTATTTTGCAATTCTCTGACTCTGACACAGCAAGTAATTGTGCAGAATGTACAAATGACTTCTGAGCTCAATTATTTATGTAAAATCCAAATATTTGTGTAAAATCCAAATTTTAAAGAAAATGAGCGCCCAAGAATTGTACTTACCGATTTGACACAAACAAGAGAATTTAACCATCAATAAATGAATAAATAATAAATGAGTGACTTCTGGCTTGAGAAAGGCACGAGTTCAAGCTTCAAAGGAAATGTCCATGAAGCAATAGTCACTGTTCAGGGTGAATTTTCATATTTTATGAGTGACAATGTATTCCTTTTTCATCACCAAAATGGGTTTATTTGGGAGAAGCAAAAAATTACAATTTGGGACATGTAATTACAGAAAACCACAGGCAAGTCCAAGTAAAGCAAAGGCGAGGAAAACTTTCATAAAGGAGAAGGGAAGTTGGGAGGGGCTGTTACAAAAGTCCATCAGAGGCAAACTTGTGACAGGCAAGGAAAATCTTTTCTCTTGGAAATCTGGCAAATGGTATTATCCCCCATGGGATTGTCAGGCATTAGCCATCAGGCAGGTCTAATGAAATTTCTTTCTATGCTGTCACAAAATTCCAAGTCTGCTTGGCTGGCTGTGTAGTTGTGCACTGGCAAAAAGTTTTCCATTCAATAAAGCATTTAGAAGAATTTGCGGAACCCCTTTCATGTTCATGGACTGTGTTGGGTGATGATGGGATACAAAAATGAATTATCATAGTGTGTGTGTGTGTGTGTGTGTGTGTGTGTGTGTGTGTCTGATGGGATACAAAAAGGAATGCAATATAGTGTGTGTGTGCATTTGTGGGAGAGAAGGCAGCAATAGCAACTATTCCTCTCCTGTTTTTGCTGGACAATATATTCCTAATTGCTTTAAATGAGATGCTCCAGAGAAAACTTAAAGACCAGACATTTACAGTTGTTTTTGGTTTAACTGTAATCTTTACTAAGCTAGCCTAGCTAACAGCACTGTACCACAAATCAGCTGCTGCCTACTTTCCTATATTAAATCTTCTATTGCAAACCCTTCAAGAAGTTTCTTGAAATTTTGTCCTAAGTACTTTTTCACATATATTTTTCAGAATAAGAGAAACATATCATGCCGCTGACATGGATTCCAATTCTGGGAAGATTTGGAGCACGACTACAGCATTTCCATATAAGCTCTTTTCTAATACTAAGTGTAATATAAATATTTTTACTGATAACTCAACAAAAGGACTTCATTTTATCCCATGTGGTAAGCAATCTTGCAAATAAGTATAAAAATCTACCTAAAGCTCGTATGAGCTGCCTAGCCTTGAGCCCACAGTCTGAAGTCATTAAGAGAAGCAGTATTAGCTAGTATTTTGCCCTGAAGTGAAGTAACAGGAAAACAGCTGGAAATCTTTTAACATTTTTTTAGCTATTGTTTCAAAGAACTCTCTCCATAGCTCACCCCAGGACACCTTGTTTTCCTGCTATGAAATAGCAAGTATAGCAAGTTTTTAACATATTAAAAATAAAAGCTAAATTTCAGAAAGATTCTAGAGAAAGGCTACATGTAAGTGGAAATGGCTGTTCTTATCCTTTAGAAACAACTGTTTTATTCAAAAGTAAATAAACTGGGAGATTGAATAGACATTGATACACAGCCTGTATCTTCAGAGTAATAGTCCTGTCAGTCCAGCATAGTTAACAGATATACTGAATCAGTCTCTGCAGATGGATCCCAGGTATCTATCTTATCAAACTCACCGGATGATTCTTATTCCCTAAAGTTTTAGAATTTCTTTAAGTTGTTTAATATTTATTTCACTGTTACAGTCAACCTTTTTGCAAAACAATTTTGTTCTTCAAACAACCTTTGTTTTACTGTTTCTACCTATCAACTGCTGTTCCTTGACAAATTGTTGTTGTTCAGTTGCTAAGTCATGTCTGACTCTTTGCAACCCCATGGATGGCAACACATCAGGCTTCCCTGTCCTTCACTATCTCCTGGAGTTTGCTCAAACTCATATCCATTGAATCAGTGATGCCATCCAACCATCTCCTCCTCTGTTGTCCCCTTCTCCTCCTGTCTTCAATCTTTCCCAGCATCAGGGTCTTTTTGGCTCTTCACATCAGATGGCCAAAGTTACTGGAGTTTCAGCTTCAGCATCAGTCCTTCCAATGAATACTCAAGGTTGATTTCAATTTTTTCATTGAAGTAGAAGTGTTAGTCACTCAGTCATGTCCGAATCTTTGTAACCCCATGGACTGTAGTTTCATTATGATTACTAGATTTTTTTGTTGTTGTTGTTGTTTTTTCTTTCTTACTCTAGCTAAGGCTCCAAGTTAGTACAGATGACTGCAAACATAACGATATTATGTAGGAATATTAGGATTATCTGGTTTGAAACTAACAGAAACCAACTCCTGCTGATATAAGTTAAATAATTTTTTTTAAGGATTACAGGTATTTCTTTAGCATTTAGGAGTAGGAATTCAGAAAACATTTGGGAAGAAAAATCTGATGTACAAGCAGTCCAAAATCCCTGTATGTCTCTCACCTTATCTCCTCTCTGTAAAACTGTTTCTTATGTTTCTCTTACTTTCTGCTGACTCATTTCCCTTACTTTTCTGAAACACATGGAAAGCCAGGCTCAAGCTTAAAAGTTATTTGGCCAGCTACCTTAAGAAAGTTCAATCTCTAAAGAAAGTTCAATCTGTTGGATCTGTTACCAAACTCAGGTTTGGCTGCTCACGGCTAAAAACCAATAATCAGGAGGAATTATTGAAGGTGCTTTAATCAGAAAAGCCGGCAATCTGTGGAGAAGATGGACTCATGCCCCAAGGCCACTCCAAAGATTCTGCTCAGCCCTGACAGTTTTTGAAGGGAAACAAGTGGGGGAAGAATCTCAGTGAATCGTGGAGGCAGAAGGCTGGGTTCTGCATTGTTCTCTGTTCTGTGCAGGTTGACTGACTCTCTCTTCAAATGTTATCTTCCCTGTGGGACATGTCTGCAGGATCGCTAAGGGGCGGGGGCGGGGGGGGGGGGGTGTTGCTCTAGAGAACTAATCAATCTTTAACTACTTAATTAGGTTCTTTCAAAGTTACAGGGGAACAGAAATGGGCAAAGAGAAAAGGGGCAAAAGAGCTGCTTTCAGATCCACTTCCCAGTTTCTGAAAGCAGGGTTCTGATTGGACCACCAAGGTCAATGCGGTATTGCACCTTGATCCAATCAGAATGATATCTGAGTAATGTTGACTTCAGTGGCCGGAGAAGAAGAAAGAATTATGAACTAGGGAGACCACTCCTGATCTTCCAGTTTATAATATTTAATTTCCAATATTGGATTTGGCAAACCAGAGGCCATTTTTGACTTTTACAAGAAGTTTCAGTAAAGTGATTAGGTCACTGTGTTAAGTGTTAGAAATGTACAGTGGTAAAGAGGATGTCTGTGGCCTCAAAGATACTAAGAGCGTTTATAAGAAGGAGGAGCAGGAAGGGATGAATTAGGAGAAGGAGGAAAAAGTAGAGAGGGAGACAAGACACATTTATGAAAATATACAGAGTAGTGTATGCTACTCTTAGGAGAAAAACTTTTCCTCTGCCCATTTAAATTTGAAGTGGGATTAGGACTGTGACATAATTGACAATAAACAGATTAACAAGGCAAAAGACAAGGTTTCTTTACACAGTCATGCAGGGGTTATTCATTAATGAATGACCTGCTGAAACTCAGAGGTATACATTTATATAACAGCATAATATAAAAATGTGTGCAGGGGGAGGTATTTAAAGCTTAAGCTAGAAAAAACAATAATTATATATCTTTTTAAGCTAGTGGATGGGCAGTCTGTCTCCTTCCTGGAATTTGCAGGAAGCTCTCTCAGAAGGAAATTAATAGCACCTGTATTATGAGACTTGGCTTTATTCAGATAAGAAAAGTACAGATAAGATTTCAAATGTTTTCATTTTAAACTAATTTTTACGCCAAAACTGTGATCCCTTTACTACTTTATATTAGTGCTTTACCAATAATATAGATAGAGGATGAGATGGCTGGATGGCATCACCGACTTGATGGACATGAGTTTGGGTGAACTCCAGGAGTTGGTGATGGACAGGGAGGCCTGATGTACTGCAGTTCATGGGGTTGCAAAGAGTCGGACACGACTGAGCAACTGAACTGAACTGAACTGAATAATATAGATGTACTCTAAAGAATAAAAATCTGAAGAGCATTTCAAGAATGACCAGTAAAAAACAGAAGCTGTAACGAAATCTAGACAGAAAGAGGAGGAGACAGTGAGAGATTCTCATCCAAAGAGAATTCTGTTTCCCCCAGAGTGAGAAAATAGAATCCTTCTGGAGGAGCAGGTATTTTGAACAAGATCGTCTCTGCTTCTACAATCTTCAGCTATCAATTCAGTGAAGAAGATACCCTGTCTTTTTTTCCAACTCCAAAGTTATTCTAAAGCCAGTGTCTTTACTTTCTAAATTTAAATGACGCATAGTTGGAACTGTATTAGGAAGTCAGTTGTGACCTGTAAAGTGGTAGAAGCCAGTTTGCAAAGATTAAAGAGTAATTGAGAACTATTGGCAGCAGTTATGTACTCTGTAAAGAAATTTGGCAGTAATGAGAAGGTATAAATTAAATAAATAAATAAGATACTATCCTTAAGGGAATATAATGGAAGAAGAGTGATTTTATTGGAATATTAAATAGAAAAAGATTATTTTAAAGAAAAGACAAAAGCATCCTTAGAGTGGGGAATATTACATAAGAGAAGGGCTTTAAATTGATGATACTAGAAACCAGTGATGGAAGAATCATATGTGAAGAAGTTAGATTTAATAAAAAGCAGTGATACTCCAGCTCACTGGAAAAGACCCTGATGCTGAAAAGATTGAGTATAGAAGAAGAAGGGGATGACAGAGGATGAGATGGTTGGATGGCATCATCGACTCAATAGACATGAGTCTGAGCAAACTCCAGGAGATAGTGAAGGACGGGGAAGCCTGGTGTGCTGCAGTCCATGGGGTCGCAAAAATTGGACATGACTTAACACTAAGCAAAACAACAGTGATACTTTTACATCAAAAGAGATGTAAAGGGATTGAGAAGGACGCATAAAAACTAGATTTAAGCTGCAAAGTAGCATAATTTAAAAGTCACAAGTGGGTCTTCACCTTTTCAATATGGTAGGCAATATGGACAACAGATTGAGAAGGGTTGTATGAAGTTGGCAATTATGAGAAACTGGGAAAAGGATCATATTAGCTGCCAAATTGAAGATACAGGTATAAAATCTCCTTAAAGTAAACCATGGTACTTGTTGGCTTACAATATGGATGAAAAGTTTAACTTACAGACACTTAACTATTTGGCTTCAAGGAGAAAAATGGTAATTTCAGATACAGACATGCTGAATTTGAAGTGATAATGAGACATCCAAAGAGTAACATGAGTAGTAGAAGACCTGACACCAAAGCACAGAAGAGGAGTAACAGTTAGAAATTAGCTTATGGAGTCGTTCATGTAAACTGCAACAACTGACTGTAGTGAAATAATGAATTCATACATACTATGAAATAGCATAGGCCATACAGTCCTGGAAATGGGAAAGTCAAATTAATTAAAATAAACTGGAGTCTTCGGAAATATTTCCCTGCCATTTTACATTGGCATTGCTCTCCCCTTCTTTTCAAAGCCTTTCCAGTCTTGATTTTGCTTGTGGCTATATTTTCCTCTAGCTTCAATTCATAATATTTCAGTCAATATTACCAAGCAGTAGCACATATAAGATACTCTCTCCTATGTCTGGGCATTTCTATAATCTCTAATTCCTTGATGATCGCTACTGTTTGTTTCTCTAAACATTTTATTGATAAAAGCTTGATCTCCTATAAAATACACTTTTAAATCCAGCATTATATACTTCCTTTTTTTCTTCATGGAAATTTCAATAATACCATTTATACTATGTTTTGTTAGCCAGTCTGTGACAAAAACCTTTCCCAATAGTTTGGCCATAAAAGAAGTCACATCAATGTAAACACCTAATTATAAGCAAAACTCAACTTCAGTTCAGTTCAGTTCAGTCACTTAGTCGTGTCTGACTCTTTGCGACCCCATGAATCACAGCACGCCAGGCCTCCCTGTCCATCACCAACTCCCGGAGTTCACTCAGACTCACGTCCATCGAGTCAGTGATGCCATCCAGCCATCTCATCCTCTGTTGTCCCCTTCTCCTCCTGTCACCAATCCCTCCCAGCATCAGAGTCTTTTCCAATGAGTCAACTCTTCCCATCAGGTGGCCAAAGTACTGGAGTTTCAGCTTTAGCATCATTCCTTCCAAAGAACACCCAAGACCAATTTCCTTTAGAAAGGACTGGTTGGATCTCCTTGCAGTCCAAGGGACTCTCAAGAGTCTTCTCCAACACCACAGCTCAAAAGCATTAATTCTTTAGCGCTCAGCTCTCTTCACAGTCCAACTCTCACATCCATACATGACCACTGGAAAAAACATAGCCTTGACTAGATGGACCTTTGTTGGCAAAGTAATGTCTCTGCTTTTCAATATGCTATCTAGGTTGGTCATAACTTTCCTTCCAAGGAGTAGGCGTCTTTTAATTTCATGGCTGCAATCACCATCTGCAGTGATTTTGGAGCCCAAAAAAATAAAGTCTGACACTGCTTCCACTGTTTCCCCATCTATTTGCCATGAAGTGATGGGACCAGATGCCATGATCTTCGTTTTCTGAATGTTGAGCTTTAAGCCAAATTTTTCACTCTCCTCTTTTACTTTCATCAAGAGGCTTTTTAGTTCCTCTTCACTTTCTGCCATAAGGGTGATGTCATCTGCGTATCTGAGGTTATTGATATTTCTCCTGGCAATCTTGATTCCAGCTTGTGCTTCTTCCAGCCCAGCGTTTCTCATAATGTACTCTTCATATAAGTTAAATAAGCAGGGTAACAATATACAGCCTTGAGTAAGTGCAATTGAGGATTTGCAGTATGCTGTTCAAATCTTCAATAAGGATCATCAATACAATCTGTTGTACCTACTTTCATTCAAGATCACATTGAAAGCATTTTTGCCTATGTGTGCTTGGTCCCCTCAGTCATGTCCAACTCTCTGCGGGCCCATGGATTGTAGCCCAACAGGTTCCTCTGTCCCTAATTGCTAACTATTATTATATATGATAATAAATGAATCCCTCTTTATCATCTATAAATAGAAAATATTTCATAAGCAAACATAATTAAATGGTATATGTGTGTCACTATGGGGGGGATATTGTAGAATGTGAATATGAGACGGCAAAGGGTTTTTACCCTATAATATGCTGACACTTTTGAGTTCTAGGGAAGGTGAAGAAAAAGAGTGCATGTCCTTCAAGGTTATTATAATGCTGTCCAAGACAGAATCTGGGGTGATTCTATACCAGAAAGGAAGAACGATAAGGTGTGAACACTCAGAATTATTAAGAGCACCAGCTTTAGAAGCTGCCATATTCGGGTTAGACTCCTGGCTTGCCACCTAGCATTCACTCTGTAATCTCTTTGGCATCTCTCAAATCTCTAAGGATAACCACAGCAGAACATTTTTTTTTTTTTTATGCAGAAGCTACCATTACCAAAGTTTTCAGAATGAGAAATGAAATACCTAGCTCTGTTAGATTATATGAAGACAGTGATCAAAGAAAATGCAAAGAATACTTTAAAAAAATCTCCAAATATAATCAGATCAGTAAGTGTAACGTATCTCATTTTAATTCCTCTTGATGGAGCTAGACAGTTATAACAGTTCATAATGCATGCATCATTTTTTGTGCTCAAAATCTTTTACTTAGCCAATATATAATGAGCTCTTATTAACATTTTATTATTCAATCCTGTTTTTAGCTAATTATCTTGTCAAAGACCTAATTGCCGAAATTCTACATTTTTGCATGAATGACCAGTTATTCCCCAGAGATCATCTCTTAAGTATATGTGGCCATGAAGAATTTTTACAAAAGTAAGTATCTTATTAAGGTAAATTTTTATCATTGTTCATCTATATTAAGCAGCATTTCTTTCTTTGCTTTTAATCAGACTGTGCAAATACTCTGTTCATGATCAATTTTGCTCACTTAAAGGTGAATTTAAAATTTTGTGTCGTACTAACAGTCTTATTCTTGGTTTGACTTTGTATTTTGTGTATATATGGCAATGTGTATTTAAGTGACCTGTAACTAGGGTGACCAACTATCTCAGTCTGTTTGGACTGAGGCTGCCCCCCAGACATGGGACTTTGAGTTCTGAAATCAAGAAAATCTTGGGCAACACAAGTTATCTTATTTGTGACAAAGCTTAGTAGGACTGATCACAATTTAAACAATAAATTTTTTGCAATAAGTAATTTTTTTGAGTCAGAACAATATTAGCATGCTGTTTAAATACCTTTCAAAATTACAGAGTGTTTGAGTATGACAATTATAACATTTTCATAAAAGACTAAATTTTAAAATACTTTCTTCAATTCTTTATTTAGGGAGCTCGGTAAAATAGTTAGAAAAGTCTATTCTCATGTATGTCAACTGCATATACTTATTTGATAGAAAAAAAAAAAAAAACTTACCTCTTCTTAATGTACCACAATAACTATTGTCCTAAAGTTCCCTAAAGACCAAATTTGAAAACATAACACAACCTTAAGCAAGAAAATACTAATATTTCTCTCCTGTTATCGCGTTATTTCTCTCCTGGTATTTATATTTCCTCATTGTGTTTCTATAAGTACCTAAAGATTGACAATATTTTTACTTCGTATTTCTTTTGAGACACCTATTGCCACTGTCATTGCTATTCCACCATGAATAGGCTTGAAAATATCTTGTGGGTGATTTTCCTTTATTGTGCAATGTTAACTGTGAATGATTTTTAAGACGGATTATTCTCCTTTCTTTGTTCCCAGTTACAACAAAATCATTTTATTCTTTTTTTCTTGTTAATATAAACATAATAGATTTTTTAGTGTTTTTATATTATTTTATTAAAATTCATTTACCTGGGTTTATTAAGATAGGAAAGTTGCCAAGATTTGTGTAGGTTAATTAGAGTTAGTTATTTTCTAAAGGAAATTGAAGGATATGTACATATCTGGAATTTGCTTACTATTTAAGAATAATAGCCTATCAGGACTGATATGACTACATTAATAAGCAGAATATTCTTACTATTCTTTCTAATAGCTAAAGGCATATGTATTTCATTCAAATTTTTTTCATGTATTCTTACATAATTTATCTTAAAAATACATGTGAATACATGTGGCAGATTCATTTTGATATACGGCAAAATCAATGCAATGTTGTAAAGTTAAAAAATTAAATTAAATTAAAAAATAAAGAACAAATAAGTTAAAAAAATAAAGTTGTTGACTTAAAAAAATTTTAAAAAAATAAAATAAAAATACATCCTTAAAGACTTGGGTATCTGTTCTTATTTCTCTGTAGAGGGAACGCAGAAAACATTTAATAATTTAATGATGCAATAAGTAATAATTCAAACTCTAACAGTTACAGTATTACAATTCATCTGAAGTACCTAACTAACTTTGATTGCAATGATAATATTAAAATAATAGTAATCATTTATCAAGTGCTAATGATGCCCTTGTCTCAAATAAGGTAAACATCTAAGTCTCATAACATATCAAAGAGACAGATATCATAAGTTGAGTTCAGTTCAGTCACTCAGTCTTGTCCAACTCTTTGAGTCCCCATGAATTGCAGCACGCCAGGCCTCCCTGTCAATAACCAACTCCCAGACTTCACTCAGACACACGACCATCGAGTCGATGATGCCATCCAGCCATCTCATCCTCTGTCGTCCCCTTCTCCTCATGCCCCCAATCCCTCCCAGCATCAGAGTCTTTTCCAATGAGTCAACTCTTCCCATCAGGTGGCCAAAGTACTGGAGTTTCAGCTTTAGCATCATTCCTTCCAAAGAACACCCAAGACCAATTTCCTTTAGAAAGGACTGGTTGGATCTCCTTGCAGTCCAAGGGACTCTCAAGAGTCTTCTCCAACACCACAGCTCAAAAGCATTAATTCTTTAGCGCTCAGCTCTCTTCACAGTCCAACTCTCACATCCATACATGACCACTGGAAAAAACATAGCCTTGACTAGATGGACCTTTGTTGGCAAAGTAATGTCTCTGCTTTTCAATATGCTATCTAGGTTGGTCATAACTTTCCTTCCAAGGAGTAAGCATCTTTTAATTTCATGGCTGCAGTCACCATCTGCAGTGATTTTGGAGCCCAAAAAAATAAAGTCTGGCACTGTTTCCACTGTTTCCCATGAAGTGATGGGACCAGATGCCATGATCTTCGTTTTCTGAAAGTTGAGCTTTAAGCCAACTTTTTCACTCTCCTCTTTCTCTTTTATCAAGAGGCTTTTTAGTTCCTCTTCACTTTCTGCCATAAGGGTGGTGTCATCTGCATATCTGAGGTTATTGATATTTCTCCTGGCAATCTTGATTCCAGCTTGGGCTTCTTCCAGCCAGCGTTTCTCATGATGTACTCTGCATAGAAGTTAAATAAGCAGGGTGCAAATATACAGCCTTGACGTATTCCTTTTCCTATTTGGAACCAGTCTGTTGTTCCGTGGCCAGTTTTAACTGTTGCTTCTGACCTGCATACAGGTTGCTCAATAGGCAGGTCAGGTGGCCTGGTATTTCCATCTCTTTCAGAATTTTCCACAGTTTATTGTGACCCACACAGTCAAAGGCTTTGGCATAGTCAATAAAGCAGAAATAGATGTTTTTCTGGAACTCTCTTGCTTTTTCCATGATCCAGCGGATGTTGACAATTTGATCTCTGATTCCTTTGCTTTTTCTAAAACCAGCTTGAACATCTGGAAGTTCATGGTTCATATATTGCTGAAACCTGGCTTGGAGAATTTTGAGCATTACTTTACTAGCATGTGAGATGAGTACAATTGTGCGGCAGTTTGAGCATTCTTTGGCATTGCCTTTCTTTAGGATAGGAATGAAAACTGATCTTTTTCAGTGCTGTGGCCACTGCTGAGTTTTCTAAATTTGCTGGCATATTGAGTGCAGCACTTTCACAGCATCATCTTTCAGGATTTGAAATAGCTTAACTGCAATTCCATCACCTCCACCAGCTTTGTTCGTAGTGATGCTTTCTAAGGCCCACTTGACTTCACATTCCAGGATGTCTGGCTCTAGGTCAGTGATCACACCATCATTATTATCTTGGTCAGGAAGTTCTTTTTTGTACAGTTCTTCTGTGTTTTCTTGTCACCTATTCTTAATATCTTCTGCTTCTGTTAGGTCCATACCATTTCTGTCCTTTATCGAGCCCATCTTTGCATGAAATATTCCCTTGGTATCTCTAATTTTCTTGAAGAGATCTCTAGTCTTTCCCATTCTGTTGTTTTCCTCTATTTCTTTGCATTAATTGCTGAGGAAGGCTTTCTTATCTCTTCTTGCTATTCTTTGGAACTCTGCATTCAGATGCTTATACCTTTCCTTTTTTCCTGTGCTTTTGTTTCTCTTCTTTTCACAGCTATTTGTAAGGCCTCCCCAGCCAGCCATTTTGCTTGTTTGCATTTCTTTTCCATGGGGATGGTCTTGATCCCTGTCTCCTGTACAATGTCATGAACCTCCGTCCATAGTTCATCAAGCACTCTATCTATTAGATCTAGTCCCTTAAATCTATTTCTCACTTCCATTGTATAATCATAAGGGATTTGATTTAGGTCATACCTGAATGGTCTAGTGGTTTTCCCTACTTTCTTCAATTTAAGTCTGAATTTGGCAATAAGGAGTTCATGATCTGAGCCACAGTCAGCTCCCAGTCTTGTTTTGGCTGACTCTATAGATCTTCTCCATCTTTGGCTGCAAAGAATATAATCAATCTGATTTTGGTATTGACCATCTGGTGATGTCCATATATAGAGTCTTCTCTTGTGTTGTTGGAAGAGGGTGTTTGCTATGACCAGTGCGTTCTCTTGGCAAAACTCTATTAGCCTTTGTCCTGCTTCATTCTGTACTCCAAGGCCAAATTTGCCTGTTACTCCAGGTGTTTCTTGACTTCCTTTTGCGTTCCAGTCCCCTATGATGAAAAGGACATCTTTTGGGGTGTTAGTTCTAAGACGTCTTGTAGGTCTTCATAGAACAGTTCAACATCAGCTTCTTCAGGGTTACTGGTTGGGACATAGACTTGGATTACTGTGATATTGAATGGTTTGCCCTGGAAATGAACAGAGATCATTCTGTTGTTTTTAACATTGCATCCAAGTACAGCATTTCAGACTCTTTTGTTGATCATGATGGCTACTCCATTTCTAAGGGATTCCTGCCTGCAGTAGTAGATATAATGGTTATCTGAGTTAAATTCACCCATTCCAATCCATTTCAGTTCGCTGATTCCTAGAATGTCAAGGTTCACTCTTGCCATCTCCTGTTTGACCACTTCCAATTAGCCTTGATTCATGGACCTGACATTCCAAGTTCCTATGCAATATTGCTCTTTACAGCATCAGACCTTGTGTCTATCACCAGTCACATCCACAACTGGGTATTGTTTTTGCTTTGGCTCCATCCCTTCATTCTTTCTGGAGTTATTTCTCCCCTGATCTCCAGTAGCATATTGGGCACCTACCAACCTGGGGAGTTCCTCTTTAAGTATCCTATCATTTTGCCTTTTCATACTGTTCATGGGGTTCTCAAGGCAAGAATACTGAAGTGGTTTGCCATTCTCTTCTTCAGGGGACCACATTCTGTCGGATCTCTCCACCATGACCCACCCATGTTGGGTGGCCCCACAGGGCATGTCTTAGTTTCATTGAGTTAGACAAGGCTGTGGTCCTAGTGTGATTAGATTGACTAGTTTTCTGTGATTATGGTTTCAGTGTGATAGATACCATAATGATCCATTTTACAGATGGGAATCTGAGGCTTTCATCAAGGTTACACAACTAGGAAGTTGGTAGGGTCAAGCTTGAACTCAAACTCAGGATTGACTATCTGCATAACCTTGGCTCTTAACTATAAAACAACACTAAAAAAGCTCTTGAGTAAGACCCAGAAAATGGCTAATGGTTCTTCATGCTGGAGCATGGCGTGGAAAATATTTGCAGTTTTGCAGGGGTCTACAGGATAGGTGTGCAGGAATTACAGTACTCCAATTCAACACCTACTGGGCACACAGGTGTGCAAGTGATCTGGTTTATCATTGAGATACAAACATGATTTGAAAATATAATCTTTGCCTTCTTCCTTGACTAAGGAATTCATAAAACTATGTAATTAGTTATTACAAAGTCCTTTTGTGAGGGCAGTATTAGTTTTTGTATATACCAACTACCTGTAGGTCAAAAAGAGACATGGATTAACAGCAAGAATAAGGAAATGGTACAAAAGAAAGTCAATGAGTAATTTGTATTTAAAGGGTAAATACTGAGGAAAGAAATCAGTACTGTATGACAAAATGATAACAGCTTTGGAATATATAAAATGTGCATAAATTTTTAAAGAAATAATTATCAAGATAAAAAATGAGCTAAGAATGTGACTGGCAATTCAGTGAACAAGAAAGTATTTAGTGTTTAACTAATGACAAACATGCAGTTAAAACAATGAGATGCCATCTTTGCCTAACAAGTTGTTAAAATATTTATTATGACGAAATTCAGTGCAAAAATGGACAAAATCCAGAAAGCTGCTGGGAATTTAAACAGATAGAGCACTCTCTAAAGGGAATTTTGTCAAAAATGTGTCAGACATCCATAGAAATGTGTCAAGAACATATATATGTTCCAGCAATTCTGCTTCTACAAATATTTCTAAAGAAACAATCATAATTATACAAAAAAGACTTAAAAAATACTACATTCACCATAGAATAATTTCTAATAGTAATAAAAAAAACTAAATCTCCATCAGTATTCAACAACAGTGATAAAATAATTTCATTATATACAGTTTCATTATATATATAATAATTTCATTATATTATATATATATTTCATTATATATATATAATAATTTCATTATATTAATTTATAAATTAATAGAAAATACAGTATCATAAATCTTGATATGAAAACTTGTATATCCCTGATGGCTCAGATGGTAAAGCATCTGTCCAAAACGTGGAAGACCCAGGTTCAATCCCTGGGTTGGGAAGATCCCTTGGAAAAGGGAATGGCAATCCACTCCAGTATTCTTGACTGGAGAATTCCATGAACAGAGGGGCCTGGAAAGCTATGGTCCATGAGGCCACAAAGAATTGTACATGACTGAGTGACTAACATACATACATATCATACATTTTAAGGGTGAAAAGATATATTTTCAAATCATATTTTAATATATTAATATTTGTTAAAACAAGTATACTACTATTTGGAAAATAAATAGAAATCCTACATATGAAAATGTAATCCTATACAATAAATGAGATCTTATACACTAAAATGCTAGAGTAGCTATTCCTTGAAAAAGAACTACAATAAAGGTAGTATTTATTCTTTTTTTACTTACAAAACATCAGCAATAGACATGTCTTTTTTGCTATCAGGAAATTAAGGAAATAAATTATTCTGGAGGGTGAGAGAAGTATTTAAGTGATCATATAATAACAACATATGCTTTAAAGAGGGTTGGAAATGAGTTAGAAGAACATATGAAAGATGACAGAGTTTAACCTAAAGTAGCAGCAGTGGGGCTAAACAGAAAGTATTAAATTCCCTAGGGTATTAAAACGGTGGAATTAACAGAACTTGGCAAATGAATGTGTGATGATTTAAATACAAACACACAATGTGAGAGCTGTGAGTTACAGTATTTAGGGGGACTGTGGGCTTCCCAGGTGGTGCAGTGGTAAAGAATCTGCTTGCCAAGCAGAAGACATGTATTCGATCCCTGGGTTGGAAAGAGCCCCTGGAGAAGTGAATAGCAACCCAGTCCAGTATTCTTGCCTGGAAAATTCCATGGTGGGCTAAAGTCCATGGAGTCACAAAGAGTCAGACATGACTGAATGAGCATGCACACAGGTACTAAGGACTATAGCCAATAGGCAGCCTCTCAGCTAGCTTGGAGGAACTGATCTGAAGAGTTAAGATGAGATTAGTTTATATGTGATCTTGGAGAAGGGATACATGCAATCAAACACACATCTTGGTGGAAGACTACTGCTATTCAGGAGGCACAGATATATGTTTAAGACTTCAGTACATGTCGGACACGACTGAGCAACTGAACTGAACTGAACTGAATATACCTAAGTATGGGAAGATGCAAGAAATTGGGTTCATAAAATTTCTCCTGAAAATATCTAACTATCTGAAAGCCAGTTCTGCCAGTTTCCTTAGAGCACAGAGTGTCTTCTTCCTATCCCTTCTCTGAACTTCTTTCAGGTTGTGGAGGTCAGCGACTGCAGTGGCTAGTGACTCAATCCTTGTAGAGCCAGATGGTGAGTGACACTCTGTAGGGTATAAAATAATTAATCAAGTTATAAACATACTGAGTATGTGAGTGCCAAGGGGCATCTGATATTGAGAAAACAGCTCAGATTTAGGGAATCTGGCATAGATTAAGGAATCATTGGCACTAAGAGGGAATGAAAGTCTTAGAGATACATGCAACTATGTAAAGAAAGTGACAAAAGAAAGGATCTTGAGAACATTAATATATAAAAAATGAAAGAAGGAAGAAGAGCAGAAAAAGGAAATTGGAAAAAAGCAATTTAAATTGTACAATATTTTGGAAAACTTGCCTTTCACAAGAAGGAAAGAGAAATTTGAATTACTAAGTAAATACAGCATCATACTGGAAATAAATTCGATGAGGACTGATAAATCATCATTAGTTTGGCAATTAAGAAATTAGTTGATTCAAATAAGAACAAGTTTCATAAAATGGAGGAGAAAAAAAGGTAGATTGCAACGAGCTAAGGAGAAAGGAAGGTGTTAAAAAGAAACTCAAGCAGACTACTCTCTCAGAAGTAATGTGTGGTGATAAAAGCCTGGAGGAAAATGGGATTTTTAGATCCTGAGGAGAATCAGTCTGGAGATTTGGGGAATGTGGATAAGAGAGATACTGAAAACATTAATAAGATGAAGGGAAAGAACCAATGATGAAGGAAACACTGAAGGCAGAGAATGTATCAGTTGTGAGGTGCTGCGAGAGCATGGGAAAAGATCAAGAAGACAGATGACTATACCTGTGGCTGATCCACGTTGATGTATGGCAGAAACCAACACAAAATTGTAACTATCCTTCAGCTAAAAATAAATAAAGAAAAAAAGTCATACACACAAAAAAGAAGACAGAGAAAAGGTGAGCAATGCCTTGAAGGAGGACCCTCCCTTCCCAGAAAGACCAACAGGAGCTCAAATAAATATTAAATGAAAAAAAAAAATAATAGTAAGAAAGATAACTATGCATTTGAAAAACTGAATCTCTGATAAAAGCAGGAATGCGTAAGGAAGTTGCATCGGAATGAGAATAATAATTATAACAATAAAAACAAGAAGAAAGTCTACTTATAAAAGCCTCTAATGGGTCTTCCCTTGTGGCTCAGTGAGGTAAAGAATCTGCTGTCAATGCAGGAGACATGGGATTTGATCCTTGGTCAAGGAAGATCTCACACACCATGGAGCAACTAAGTCCATGTGACACAAATACTGAGCCTGTGCTCTAGAGCCCATGAGGCATAACTGCTGAGCCCATGAGCCACAACTGCTGGAACCCATACATCCTAGAGTCCATGCTCCACGACAAGAGAAGCCACCATAATGAGAAGTCTGTGCACCACAACTGTGCTCTCCATAACTAGAGAAAAGCCCACACAACAAAAAAAGAGACCCAACACAGCCAAAAGTTTAAAATAAATGAATATTTTTAAAAGTCTCTTATGAGCAATTAATAAAGTTTTCACATATAATACCATTTGTTCCAAAATCGGAAAAGCATGATTATTCCTGTTTTAATGTGGGGAAAATGAGGCTAAAAGAAATTGACTGACTCCTTGAAGTTCAGAAAATCATAAGCAGCAAAGCCAGGATGGCACAGATCTATCTGACTTTGAAGCCCTGTCTTCCCACTCAATTACAAAGCTTCCTTTCATGATAACGGGCCACTTGAAAACAAAACTTACAGGATAACACCTCTATGAATAACGACCATACGTGGCTTCCCAGGTGGCACTAGAGGTAAACAACTCACTAAACGTGAGTTTATAATTCAACATAGAGTATTTTGGTCAAGGAGAAGATAATAACTTACAGAACACTCATTTTCTGACATATACACAAAAGTTCAGTTTCTTTAATCAGGATATGCTTAGAAATGCTTTGACTAAAATAAAGGCAAATCAAAATCACTAAAAGTGGACTTTAACTGTCATTTCCAAATTTCCGATTAGATTAAAATGAACTCTCTTTTTGGAATCTTGAGTCTGTTTAAGCAAATAAATAACATGAAAACAAATCTTTCCCACTCATGGTAACTATCACCTCTGATTTGGCAAAATAAGTTATACTCCCTTAACTTCAATTTTTTTCCTTTTAAAAACTGAATTTTTAATATATTTTTATACTTTAAAAATGAGATGTAGGATTATATTTTAGTAATCTTTAATTTAAAAGGTAAAATTTTATTAAGCTTCTACTAGTCCTTTCATTACATATGGATTGCTTTAAGCTCTAAACATAGTTCTAAATAAATTAAAAGCATTATGGTTGTTAAAATATAATAAACTGAAAAATAAAAAAAACAGATTCTGAATTTCTTGGTCAAGGGAAGAGACTTCACTTTTAACAGACTTCTGGGTGATGCTCACACTAATGGTTCATGGTTTATGTTTCAAGTTGCAAGATATTAGTTCAGTTCAGTTCAGTTCAGTTGCTCAGTCATGTCCGACTCTTTACAACCCCATGAATCGCAGCACGCCAGGCCTCCCTGTCCATCACCAACTCCCGGAGTTTACCCAAACTCATGTTCATTGAGTCGGTGATGCCGTCCAACCATCTCATTCACTGTCGTCCCCTTCTCCTCCTGCCCTCAGTCTTTCCAAGCATCAGAGTCTTCTTAAATGAGTCAGCTCTTCACATCAGGTGACCAAAATATTGGAGTTTCAGCTTCAATATCAGTCCTTCCAAATGAACACTCAGGACTGATCTCCTTTAGGATGGACTGGTTGGATCTCCTTGCACGTCAAGGGACTCTCGAGGCCAGGGATATTAGCAACCTAAGAATTTTGACTCAATGAAAAATGAAGTACACATTTTTTAAATTATTACTTATTTATTCATTTATTTTTAATTAATTTAATTGGAGGCTTATTACTTTACAATATTGTAGTATTTTTTGCCATACATTGACATGAATCAGCCATGGGTGTACATGTGTTTCCCATCTTGAACCCCTCTCCCAACTCCCTCCCCATCCCATTCCTTGGGGTCATCCCAGTGCACCAGCCCTGAGCACCCTGTCTCATACATCAAACCTGGACTGGCGATCTGTTTCACATATGATAATATACATGTTTCAATGCTATTCTCTCAAATCATCCCACCCTCGCCTTCTCCCACAGAGTCCAAAAGACTGTTCTTCACATTTGTGTCTCTTTTGCTGTCTTGCATATAAGGTCACTGTTACTATCTTTCTAAATTCCATATATTGCGACCCAATGGACTGTAGCCTACCCTGCTCCTCCATCCATGGGATTCTCCAGGCAAGAATACTGGTGTGGGTTCCATTTCCTTCTCCAGGAAATCTTCCCAACCTAGGGATTGAACCTGGGTCTCCTGCATTGCAGGCAGATGCTTTACCATCTGAGTCATCAGGGAAGCTCATATATATGTGTTAGTATACTGTTTTGGTGTTTTGCTTTCTGACTTACTTCACTCTGTATATAGGCTCCAGTTTCATTCACCTCATTAGAACTGATTCAAATGTATTCTTTTTAATGGCTGAGTAATATTCCATTGTATATATGTACCACAGCTTTCTTATCCATTTTTCTGTCAGGTTGCTTCCATGTCCTAGCTATTGTAAATAGTGCTGCAATGAACATTGGGGTACACGTGTCTCTTTCAACTCTGGTTTCCTTGGTGTGTAAGCCCAGCAGTGGGATTGCTGGGTCGTATGGCAGTTCTATCTCCAGTTTTCTAAGGAATCTCCACACTGTCCTCCATAGTGGCTGTACTAGTTTGCATTCCCATCAACAGTGTAAGAGGATTCCCTTTTCTCCACACCCTCTCCAGCATTTATTTCTTGTAGGCTTTTGAATAGCAGCCATTCTGACCAGCGTGAGATGGTACCTCATTGTGGTTTTGATTTGCATTTCTCTGATAATGAGTGATGTTGAGCATCTTTTCATGTGTTTGTTAGCCATCTGCATGTCTTCTTTGGAGAAATGTCTGTTCAGTTCTTTGGCTCATTTTTTGATTGGAATTGAATGGCTTGTATATTTTTGAGATTAATTCTTTGTCAGATCCTTCATTTGCTATTATTTTCCCCCATTCTGAAGGCTGTCTTCTCACCTTGCTTATAGTTTCCTTCATTGTACAAAAGCTTTTAAGTTTAATTAGGTCCCATTTGTTTATTTTTGCTTTTGTTTCCATTACTCTGAGAGGTGGGTCATAGAGGATCCTACTGTGATTTATGTCAGAGAGTGTTTGCCTATGTTTTCCTCTAGGAGTTTTATAGTTTCTGGTCTTACATTTACATCTTTAATCCATTTTGAGTTTATTTCTGTGTATGGTGTTATACACATGTTATAGTTTCATTCTTTTATGAGTGGCTGACCAATTTTCCCAGCACCACTTGTTAAAGAGATTGTCTTTTTTCCATTGTATATTCTTGCCTCCTTTGTCAAATATAAGGTGTCCATAGATGTGTGGATTTATCTCTGGGCTTTCTATTTTGTTCCATTGATCTATGTTTCTGTCTTTGTGCCAGTACCATACTGTCTTGATGACTGTAGCTTTGTTGTATAGCCTGAAGTCAGGCAGGTTGATTCCTCCAGGTCCATTCTTCTTTCTCAAGATTGCTTTGGCTATTCCAGGTTTTTTGTATTTCCGTACAAATTGTGAAATTATTTGTCTAGTTTTCTGAAAAATACTGCTGGTAGCTTCATAGGGATTGCATTGAATCTATAGATTGCTTTGGGTAGTATACTCATTTTTCACTATATTGATTCTTCTGATCCATGAACACGATATATTTCTCCATCTATTTGTGTCATCTTTGATTTCTTTCATCAGTGTTTTATAGGTTTCTATATATAGGTCTCTTGTTTCTTTAGGTTGATTTATTCCTAAGTATGTTATTCTTTTTGTTGTAATGGTGAATGGAATTGTTTCCTTAATTTATCTTTCTGTTTTCTCATTGTTAGTGTATAGGAATGCAAGGGATTTCTGTGTGTTGATTTTATATCCTGCAACTTTATGATATTCACTGATTAGCTCTAGGAATTTCTGGTGGAGTCTTTAGGGTTTTCTATGTAGAGGATCATGTCATCTGCAAACACTGAGAGTTTTACTTCTTCTTTTCCAGTCTGGATTCCTTTTATTTCTTTTTCTTCTTTGATTGCTATGGCTAAAACTTTCAAAACTATGTTGAATAGTAGTGGTGATAATTGGCACCCTTGTCTTGTTCCTGATTTTAGGGGAAATGCTTTCAAATTTTCACCATTGAGGAAAATGTTTGCTATGAGTTTATCATATATGGTTTTTATTATGTTGAGGTATGTTCCTTCTATCCTTGCATTCTGGAGGGTTTTTATCATAAATAGATGTTGAATTTTGTCAAAGGCTTTCTCTGCATCTATTGAGATAATCATATGGTTTTTATCTTTTAATTTGTTAAAATGGTGTATCACATTGATTGATTTGTGAATATTGAAGAATCCCTGCATCCCTGGGATAGAGCCCATTTGGTCATGATGTATGATCTTTTTAATATGTTGTTGGATTCTGTTTGCTAGAATTTTGTTAAGGATTTTTGCATCTATGTTCATCAGTGATATTGTCCTGTAGTTTTCTTTTTTGTGTGACATCTTTGTCTGGTTTTGGTAGCAGGGTGATGGTGGCCTCATAGAATGAGTTTTGGAATTTACCTTCCTCTGCAATTTTCTGGAAGAGTTTGAGTAGGATAAGTCTTAGCTCTTCATCAAATTTTTGGTAGAATTCAGCTGTGAAGCCATCTGGTCCTGGGCTTTTGTTTGCTGGAAGATTTCTGATTACAGTTCAATTTCTGTGATTGTGATGGGTCTATTAAGATTTTCTATTTCTTCCTGGTTCAGTTTTTGAAAGTTATACTTTTCTAAGAATTTGTACATTTTTTCTAAGTTGTCCATTTTATTGGCATATAATTGCTGATAATAGTCTCTTATGATACTTTGTATTTCTGTGTTGTCTGTTGTGCTTTCTCCATTTTCATTTCTAATTTTTTGATTCGATTCTTTCCTCTTTTTTTCTTGATGAGTCTGGCTAGTGGTTTGTCTATTTTATTTATCTTCTCAAAGAATCAGCTTTTAGCTTTGTTGATTTTTGCTATGGTCTCCTTTGTTTCTTTTTCATTTATTTCTGCCCTAATTTTTATGATTTCTTTCTTTCTGCTAACCCTGGAGTTCCTCATTTATTCTTTTCCTAGTTGCTTTAGGTGTAGAGTTAGGTTAGTTATTTGGCTTTTCTCTTGTTCCTTGAGGTAAGCTTGTATTGCGATGAACCTTCCCCTTAGCATAGAGTTTACTGAATCCCATGTATGGATGTGAGAGTTGGACTGTGAAGAAAGCTGAGCACCAAAGAATTGATGCTTTTGAACTGTGGTGTTGGAGAAGACTCTTGAGAGTCCCTTGGACTGCAAGGAGATCCAACCAGTCCATTCTGAAGGAGATCAGCCCTGGGATTTCTTTGGAAGGAAGAAATACTGGAGTGGGTTGCCATTTCCTTCTCCAATGCATGAAAGTGAAAAGTCAAAGTGAATTCGTTTAGTTGTGTCCAACTCTTAGTGACCCCATGGACTGAAGCCTACCAGGCTCCTCTGTCCATGGGATTTTCCAGGCAAAAGAGTACTGGAGTGGGTTGCCATTGCCTTCTCCAATGAGTATTGCTACTCCTGCTTTCTTTTGGTCTCCATTTGTGTGAAATATATTTTTCCAGCCCTTCACTTTCAGTCTGTATGTGTACCTTGTTTTAAGGTGGGTCTCTTGTAGACAGCATATATAAGGGTCTTGTTTTTGTATCCATTCAGCCAGTTTTTGACTTTTGATTGGGGAATTCAACCCATTTACATTTAAGGTAATTATTGATAAGTATGATCCAGTTGCCATTTACTTTTTTGCTTTTGGTTCGAGTTTATACACCTTTTCTGTTTTTCCTGCCTAGAGAAGATCCTTTAGCATTTGTTGAACAGCTGGTTTGGTGGTGCTGAATTTTCTCAGCTTTTGCTTGTCTGTAAAGTTTTTCATTTCTCCTTCATATTTGAATGAGATCCTTGCTGGGTACAGTAATCTGCACTGTAGGTTTTTCTCTTTCATCACTTTAAGTATGTCCTGTCATTCCCTTCTGGCCTGAAGAGTTTCTATTCAAAGATCAGCTGATATCCTTATGGGAATCCCCTTGTGTGTTATTTGTTGTTTTTCCCTTGCTGCTTTTAATATTTGTTCTTTGTGTTCAATCTTCGTTAATTTGATTAATATGTGTCTTGGCGTGTTTTGCCTTGGGTTTATCCTGTTTAGGACTCTCTGGGTTTCTTGGACTTGGGTGGCTATTTCTTCCCCACTTTAGGGATGTTTTCAAGCATTTCAAGTATTTCAAGTATCTCCTCAAGTATTTTCTCATGGCCTTTATTTTTGTCTTCTTCTGGGACATCTATGATTCGAATGTTGGGGTATTTGACATCGTCCCAGAAGTCTCTGAGGTTGTCCTTATTTCTTTTAATTTTTTTCTTTTTTCCTCTCTGCTTCATTTATTTCCACCATTCTATATTCCACCTCACTTATCCTATTGTCTGCCTCCATTATTCTACTGTTGGTTCCCTCCAGAGTGTTTTTGGTTTCAGTTATTGCATTATTCATTATTGACTGACTCTTTTTTATTTCTTCTAGGTCCTTGCTAAACTTTTCTTGCATCTTCTCAGTCCTTGTCTCCAGAGTATTTATCTGTAACTCCATTTTGTTTTCAAGATTTTGGATCATTTTTACTATCATTATTCTGAATTATTTTTCAGGTAGAGTCCCTATCTCCTCCTCTTTTGTTTGGTTTGGTGAACATTTATCATATTCCTTTACCTGCTGAATATTTCTCTGCCTTTCATCTTGTTTAGATTGCTGTGTTTGGGGTGGCCTTTCTGTATGCTGGAAATTTGTGGTTCCTCTTTATTGTGGAGGTTCCTCCCTGTGGGTGGGGTTGAACAAGTGGCTTGTCAAGGTTTCCTGATTAGGGAAGCTTGCATCAGTGTTCTGGTGAGTGGAGCTGGATCTCTTCTCTATGGAGTGCAATGAAGTGTCCAGTACTGAGTTTTGGGGTGTCTGTGGGTTTGGTGTGACTTTTGGCCACCTGTATTTTAATGCTTAGGGTTATGTTCCTGCGTTGTTGGAGAATTAGCTTGGTATGTCTTGCTCTGAAACTTGTTGGCTTTTGGTGGAGTTTGGTTTCAGTGTAGGTATGGAGGCTTTTGGATGAGCTCTTGTCAATTAATGTTCCCTGGAGTCAGGAGTTTTCTGGTGTTCTCAAGTTTTGGATTTAAGCCTCCTGCCTCTGGTTTTCAGTATTATTCTTACAGTAGCCTCAAGACTTCTCCATCCATACCACACTGATGATAAAACATCTAGGTTAATGGAGAAAAGATTATCCACAGTGAGGGACACCCAGAGAGGTTCGCTGAGTTATATGGAGAAGAGAAGAGGGAGGAGGGAGATAGAAGTGACCAGGAGGAGAAGAGGGGGAATCAAAAGGGGCAAGAGCAATCTAGCCAGTAAACAATTCCCTGTGTGCTCTACACAGTCTGGAACTCCCAGAGAGGTTCACAGAGTTACATAGAGAAGAACATAGGGAAGAAGGAGAGAGAGGTGACCCCAAGGAGAAGAGGAGGAATCAAAAGGATAGAGACTGATCTGGCCAGTAATCAGTTCCTTAAGTGTTCTCCAGAGCCCAGAATACCCAAACAGATTCACAGAGTTGGGTAGGGAAGACAAGGGGGAGGGAGAAGATAGAGGTGACGTGGGGGAGAAAAGGAGACTCAAAAGAGGAGGAGGGCAATCAAGCCAGTAATCACACTCCTAAGTAAAAATGGGTACTAAAGATTGGATTCTTAAAGGCACAGAATTGATAACAAATACCAAAAAGCAAAGATTAAAAATCTAGAGTAGAGGTTAAACTCTCAAAAATATTTTTTTAAAAATCAAAAAAATTATTTTTTAAAAAAGTATGAAATTTGCTTTAAAAATAGGGTTTTTTTTTTTTTTTTGCAAGGTAATAGTAGGTTATAAAAACAAAAATTAAAGGAGCAATAAAGAACTTAAAAATTAAAAAAAAACTTTAATGATAATAATAAAATATATCTAGGAATTTCTCTGGAGCTGTTGAGGGCAGTATGGATCAGTTCAGTTTCAAATAGTTCCTTGTTCCAGCTTATACTTCTTCTCAAGGTCTATAGGCCGCTTCCAATGTAGTCAGTGCTAACTACAAGGATTTAATCTGTTGCACCTGTCACTTCCAAAGCAGTTCCCTCTTCTTTGTTTACTTTGGCTTCCTCTGTTTGCAAGTCTCTTCAGTGCCTAATTTCCACCCTGATACAAGGGGGAGAAAGTCACTTATTTAGGCTCACTTGTTCAGTTGTGCTGGGGGGAGAGAGGAACACTGCAAACAAATATCACTGGCATGTGTGGGGAGTACTCACAGTGTCTGGGCCTCACACTGGGTTTGCCCCTGCTCATGGCATGTGTGCTTTCCTGCTCTACACTGCTCAGGCTCCAGGTTGATCTACAGGGGAACTGTCTAAAGCAGGCCCTGGGTTGCGGGCACTTCCCAGGTCTAAGGCACTCAGGTTCAGGTTCTCAGATACTCCACAAAGGCACAGACTCAGTTGGGCCTGAGTTTTGTGCCCTTCCCAGGTCCGAGCAGCTCAGGTGACCAGGTGCTTGGTAAGCACACTCTCCTCAGGTGGGCAGTGCATCTTATAACCTCCCCGGTCCCAGCGCTCGTTTCCTGGGTGCGCAGAGGGAGTGCCCTCTCAGGTGTGCCATGTGTCTCCTCTGGAGAGCTGACCTCTGGCTGTGGCCCTCCTGGCAGATGTCACCTGTCCAGAATCCCAGTAAGACTTGGTTAGCAACTGGGAGTCTGCTCGCAGTTTGGTAGAGGATGTCGTCTCTGTGGTAGAGATTGCCCTTCACCTTCCAGCTCTAGCTGTCACCCGCCTGCCTCTCTGCCTCTGGTGGCGGATGGGCCGGTCTGCAGTGTGCTAGCTCTCCTCTGGTATTTGCTCAGTCCTTTGTTCTGTGAGGCTCCCAGCAGTGCCTTAGGTTAGAGCTTTTCATGGGAAAGTTCTCTCTCTCTTTCTTTTTTTTTTCTCTCTCTCTGGCTATCCCACAGTTTGGGTTGCTATCTCACATTAGCTTCCTCAGATTGTCCTCAGGGCATTCAGGCCCTGTCCTTACCCTGTGGAATGCAACCCGTGCCTCCCTGTTCAGCCTCTGCTTGCTGGTGGTGGATGCGTTCATCTGGGCTTCTGGGCTACTTCTCCACTAGGAGTTGCAGTTAGGTGTGTAGTCTATGGGATTTTTTTTTTTTTTCCTCCCAGTTATGTTGCCCTCTGAGATTCCAAAACTCCTTATAGACCCACCAGTGAGAGGGTTTGCTGGTGTTTGGAAACTTATCCTCCTTCACGACTCCCTCCCCTGGGACAGGTCTCCATTCCTAACCCTTTTGTCTCTCTTTTTATCTTTTATATTTTGTCCTACCTCCTTTCGAAGACAATGGGCTGCCTTTCCGGGTGCCTTGTGCCCTCTGCTAGCATTCAGATGTTGTTTTGTAAAATTTGTTCAGCGTTCAAATGATCTTTCAATGAATTTTTAGGGGAGAAAGTGGTCTCCCCATCCTATCCCTCTGCCATCTTAGGACCACCACCTAAAGTACACATTTTTAAAACCAGTGTCTTGCACACATACTGAATTTAATCAATAAAACAAAATGTTATACTTCATAACATATTGAAAAATGAGATAATTTTCCTAGCAAGTCACAATTCCCATTTTAATAAGTCAGCTATCTTATTTTTACAGCCATTTACCACTTATCATAACCTAGTATATGACAAACTCTTTCTGTCAATTAAAGTATTGCATTTTCACTCTGTTGAATCCTGCTCTGGCACTCCTTCTCTTGGGAAGCACTTTTAAGAATCCAGTAACTCACTCTACTAACTCATCTCCAGAACTCTTCTCAAATGAGATGGCTCCTGACCTCTTACACATGGCTATCATGCTATTCTTACCAGGTACTTCAGTTAACATCAAAGAGAGTTGCATCAAGTATCATACTCCTCAAAAACTGCCTCACAAAGTTTTTAAATCAGGAGCAAAGAGCAAATGAAAGCATTGGAACTTTATCAATTGTAACATAGGCTGTTGGTAGTGTAGAACAAAGTTGTGAGCAATATGAAGCATGGATACTGAATGAGCTAATTAAAGTCAGAATAAATTAAACAGAAAAATAATAAAAATATTAGCAACTTCCATTACTTTCCTGGTTTTAGCCACCAAGTTAACTACCACAGTAGAAGTGTCTTGGTAATCTCATTTCCCTATTTCTCATGGTCTTAACCAGTAGACAGAACCTCTGGGACTTATGCAGTGGCAGTATTGAGGTCAGGGATAATAATACCTTGTCTTTTCTGTGAGGTACAGCACAGATAAAAGACCTAGGGACAGAAAGACTGTTTCCTAGAATGTTCCTGTATCTGCTTTATTTCCAGATAGTAAACCTTGTTATACCTTCACCTAGACTCACATGAAGTTTAGATACACATATAGATAAGATAAATAGATAGATACAGAGACATGGATATATCTCAATAATATATGAAGTATAATTCTACTTCATCATCTTTCCTTTATTATCTAAAAGCCTGACAATTGCAGAGTGCAGGCTTTTGTTTCTTACTCCTAATCTATGTGATTTGAGCAAATTCTTTTCTCAAAAGTCTTGCTGGCTTGCTTTCTAATTCAACTTAAAAAGCAATTTTCCTTATGAACTTCTGTGTGAAAAAATAAAATTTGCTGCACCTAAATGTTTCTGTTAAATATATCATGACTACATTTTTAATAGTGGACCACAAGTGCTACATAAGGAGAGTGAACAGTCTTCCTTGAAATTGTGCTTGGACCTACTGCTTGCAGTTATGACCAAGTTTTGAGTCCTGGATTTAAACAAGATATGACAAAACTTTTCTTTACTATTTAACTGACTTGATTTCAAGAACTCAGAGTACTAAAAATATATAAGAAAAGAAAAAGAAAGCTTATGTTAATTAATTAAGTCTTGCCTTGAAACCGCCATCGTTTTAAATCAAATTAAGAAATAATATCTACCTCTTGATTCATCACTAGCATTCATTAGTCTGATCTGGTTATCTACTATGGAGTCCCTTTTCTCTCTTCTGACCTCTCCCAGGAAACAAAATGTTGAATTCCTTTGATAAGATTAAGAAAGTCCTCTTCAAAAATTAAATCTAAGTAGAATTTTTAAATAATCTTAAGAAAACTTCTATTTAAAAAATGTTTTAGCTAGTTCCATTACAATTAGTATTAATTTACTCTTTAAACATTTGATTAAAAGTTGGAGTTCCCTTTAATTCAAATAAAAATCAAACTATTAATTAGCAGGGAAAAAAGACTAGGTAATACTGTATAAAGTTTAAGGTAATAGATTATACTCATTAGCAGTAAAAGCCCAGTTGCCTATATTCCTGGGGGAGAAAATGAGTCTTTTTATTCTCAATAAAATTAAAGGTTTTGTTTAGCAAACTTGAACAAATTGATTAGTTTCAGCGCATTCAGAACAGCCTAAGAATTATAGTACTGTAATTTAGTCTCTTATAATTTTTGAGACTTACTTTGAGCAAAAAAAAAAATAGGTTAAAGTGCATTTCTCTTTTACATACTTTGCTTTCCTCGTAAAATCACAGAACCATGTCAGAGCACAGAAAGAACATGTCATCACTTTGAGAGGTCTCACAAAATAATGAAAACATGTTTTTTTAATAAACCATCCATTAAGAGTATTCTAAGTTACTTCTATTTAGTTTTGAATATCCTTAGAAGTACCCTTCCAAACATTTTATAATGAACTTCGGTTGCTATCTTTAATAAACAGTTCAGTCAAGTTCAGTTCAGTCACTCAGTCGTGTCTGACTCTTGGCGACCCGGTGAACCGCAGCACGTCAGGCCTCTCTGTCCATCACCAACTCCCGGAGTTTACCCAAACTCATGTCTATTGAGTCAGTGATGCCATCCAACCATCTCATCCTCTGCCGTCCCCTTATTCTCCTGCCTTCAATCTTTCCCAACATCAGGGTCTTTTCAAATGAGTCAGCTCTTTGCATCAGGTGGCCAAGTATTGGAGTTTTAGCTTCAATATCAGTCCTTCCAATGAACACCCAGGACTGATCTCCCCTAGGATGGACTGGTTGGATCTCCTTGCAGTCCAAGGGACATTCAAGAGTCTTCTCCAACACCACAGTTCAAAAGCATCAGTTCTTTGGTGCTCAGCTTTGTTTATAGTCCAACTCTCACATCCATGCATGACAACTGGAAAAACCATACCCTTGACTAGATGGACTTTGTTGACAAGGTAATGTCTCTGCTTTTTAATATGCTGTGTAGGTTGGTCACAAGTTTCTTTCCATGGAGTAAGAGTATTTTAATTTCATGGCTGCAGTCACCATCTGCAGTGATTTTGGAGCCCAAAAAAATAAAGTCTGACACTGTTTCCACTGTTTCCCCATCTATTTGTCATCTAGTGATGGGACCAATGCCATGATCTTAGTTTTCTGAATGTTGAGCTATAAACCAACTTTTTCATTCTCCTCTTTTACTTTACTCAAGAGGCTCTTTAGTTCTTCTTCACTTTCTGCCATAAGGGTGGTGTCATCTGCATATCTGAGGTTATTGATATTTCTCCCAGCAATCTTGATTCTAGCTTGTGCTTCTTCCAGCCCAGCGTTTCTCATGATGTACTCTGCATATAAGTTACATAAGCAGGGTGACAATATACAGCCTTGATGTACTCCTTTTCCTTTCCTACTTGGAACCAGTCTATTATTCCATGTCCAGTTCTAACTGTTGCTTCCTGACCTGCATACAGGTTTCTCAAGAGGCAGGTCAGGTGGTCTGGTATTCCCATCTCTTTCAGAATTTTCCACAGTTTATTGTGATCCATACAGTCAAAGGCTTTGGCATAGTCAATAAAGCAGAAATAGATGTTTTTGTGGAATTCTCTTGCTTTTTCAATGATCCACCGAATGTTAGCAATTTGATCTCTGGTTCCTCTGCATTTTCTAAAACCAGCTTGAATATCTGAGAGTTCATGGTTCACAGATTGCTGAAGCCTGGCTTGGAGAATTTTGAGCATTACTTTACTAGTGTGTGAGATGAGTGCAATTGTGCAGTAGTTTGAGCATTCTTTGGCATTGCCTTTCTTTGGGATTGGAATGAAAACTGACCTTTTCCAGTCCTGTGGCCACTGCTGAGTTTAAAAATTAATAAAAATAATATATACAAACTTGAATTTGATTCTAGCTAGTAACTGTACTAGAACAAATGTCCCAGTATGAGAATACTCTATATATACCTTCATTTGAAAGCAATTCCCCAAAGAAAGAACTTATACTAAATAAGGTCATTCATTATTGAAAGAAACATGTAAAAATTATATCAACTACTGAGTGCAGTAATAGTTTTTAGTATTGTTAACATACATAAAAAGGACTATTTAGTATTTTAAACATGGCAGCCCCAAAAGAAGTACCAAATACAAATTCTTCAGCTGCTGTTGCTGCTAAGTCAGTTCATTCGTGTCCAACTCTGTTCGCCCCATAGATGGCAGCCCACCAGGCTCCTCTGTCCCTGGGATTCTCCAGGCAAGAATATTGGAGTGGGTCGCCATTTCCTTCTCCAGTGCATGCATACATGCTAAGTCGCTTCAGTCATGTCCGACTCTGTGACCCTATTGGACAGGAGCCCACCAGGCTCCTCTGTCCACAGGATTCTCCAGGCAAGAATACTGGAGTGGGTGGTCATTTCCTTCTCCAAATTCTTCAGCAATATGACATATTTCTGTAACATGAATTAGTTTATTCAGACAAGTCACCTTTACATACAGGGAAAATTTTCAGGCATATTTGTAATGTTTTGTTCTCCTAAGTAACAGTAGATGAATGCAAAGTATACATAAAGCTGCTGAGAGTGACAATACTGTACCAGTGACTGTGACTATTCACCCAGAAAACATGCATTTTCCCCCCTCAGCCTGATTTCACAGTCTTGAAAATGCTTATTGAAGAATTCTCCACAACTGTTGTACATTTTGCCCTCATCTCTATATTCAGCAGCGTCAAGGTTTTCTATATATTCTCTCACCAAGTCAAAGATATTTTTAAAAGCCAGGTCTATTTTACTATATATTTTTTTTTTTTTTTAATTTTTGAAATTAAATGTGTCTTTTTAAGACCGTGCTAGTGTTCTGTACTAAGGTGTCTCTGTGTGAATGCACAAAAACACGTGAACTCTGCGTAGACCTGTATTGATTTGAGTGGTCTCTTCCAGTCCTATTTTCCGATGAGATGTTTTATTTTTAGCCCAAAGTTTGCAGAACACCTTAATTCCCCCACCCCATTTTATAAGAAGAAGCATGTATATCACATTATAACAGGAAAGCTTAACTCTATAAATAAACTTCATGCATGCTATATTTACTCCCAATATTTATGTTCTAATTTCTGATCTTAGATTGTTGAACTCAGTGTCTTTAATTGCAAATGAAAGAGCTGGACCAGAAAAGTACTTCCTTTCCAGTTTTTGAGCTCTCTTCTCATGTAAAAGCGTTCCCATAATTAAAATAATTATTTATCTTCAGAACTGGATTAATACATTAGAGTGAAAATGCAAATCTACCCAGCAGCCCACCAAAATTCTCGTGAAAGGACAGGAAAAAAATATTAATAAAAAAACTTCTGGTAAAACAAGAAAGAGTGATAAGCTGGAAAGGACAGAAAGATCGCAAGGGGATTGTACAGCTCCCAGGTAAATGTCAAAAGATTTTTAAAATAGAAGGCACTTGGGACATTTGTTTGATAACTTTATAAAAAATAGATAATTTCCTAAGGAATCATGAATTTTCAAAATTAGCTCAAGGAGAAGTATAAATGTGAAACAGAACAAAGAACAGTGGGGAGTAGAAAATGTAGTTTTAAGCAAATTGCACCAAACCTTGGGGGAATAGATAATTCTCAATTATATAAACTGTGCCAGGACAGAGAATAAGATGCATGCACTTTATAAAGATAGATTAATTGTAACATCTAAAACAAATAAATATTAACACAAAGATTATAGGCCAATTTAGATTTTGCTATATACAAAAAGAAACTTTAAAAATTGAAAATTAAATCTACCCAAGATGTAAAGATAATCATACATAGAAAAAGTCTATTGATACAATTAATATATTACTACATTCAAGGAAAAAAAAGATCCTCTCAATATGATGTACTCAGTAAATGCAAAAAAAAAAAACTCATTAATAAAATTTGAACCTTTTCATAATTAAAAAAAAAATAATTAACAAAATAGGCAACAAAAGTATAGACCAGGAATGCAGCAAATCTGTTATCTGTTAACCATCTGATGCATTCTCCATACAGTCAAGAAAAAGAGAAGTATATCTACTTTCATTACTACTACCCAAAAGTCTGCCAAGCATCCTAGCCATCACAATAGAATAAAAAATCAAAAGGAAACTTTTTGCTTTTGGAAGGTAATAAAATTGCAATTATTTTAAAAGTATATGGCTTTCTACTTAGAAAATCCAAAAAAATCAATTGAAAAACTTTCAGGTATTACAACAGGATTCCATAAGAAAAATCAACAAGTAAATTCAACTAATAAATATTATGGAAAAAAATTTTGATTTGTAATAGAACAGAAACTATAAAATACTTGCAAAAGGCATACTTGTAAAACCTACTTGGAAGAAAACTATCATTTTACTCAAGGGTATAGAAGAGAATCAGAATGCAAGTAGAAATATACTTTCCTTGAAAGAATTCAATGTTATAAAAAGGCCAAACTTTTTATAAATTCCAAAAATGAAATATAAGTCAACACTATATTAGAATTTCTTTTTAATATACCACATTAATTTCAAAATTGTTCTGAAGGAGAAATCATGGAAAGATAATATAAATTTTTTTAAATTATTAGTTCAGTTCAGTTCAGTCATGTCAGATTCTTTGCGACCCCATCAATCGCAGCATGCCAGGCCTCCCTGTCCAGCACCAACTCCTGGAGTTTACCCACACTCATGTGCATTGAGTCCGTAATGCCATCCAGCCATCTCATTCTCTGTCGTCCCCTTCTCCTCCTGCCCCCAATCCCTCCCAGCATCAGAGTCTTTTCCAATGAGTCAACTCTTCCCACGAGGTAGCCAAAGTATTGGAGTTTCAGCTTCAGCATCAGTCCTTCCAATGAACACCCAGGACTGATCTCCTTTAGGATGGATTGCTTGGATCTCCTTGCGGTCCAAGTGACTCTCAAGAGTCTTCTCCAACACCACAGTTCAAAAGCATCAATTCTTCAGCGCTCAGCTTTCTTCAGAGTCCAACTCTCACACCCATATATGACCACTGGAAAAACCATAGCCTTGACTAGACGGACCTTTGTTGGCACGGTAATATCTCTGTTTTTTAATATGCTATCTAGATTGGTCATAACTTTCTTTCTAAGGAGTAAGCATCTTTTCATTTCATAGCTGCAATCACCATCTGCAGTGATTTTGGGACTCAAAAAAAAAAAAAAAAAAAAAAGTCTGACACTGTTTCCAGTGTTTCCCCATCAATTTCCCATGAAGTGATGGGATCAGATGCCATGATCTTCGTTTTCTGAATGTTAAGCTTTAAGCCAAATTTTTCACTCTCCTCTTTCACTTTCATCAAGAGGCTCTTTAGTTCCTCTTCACTTTCTGCCATAAGGGTGGTGTCATCTGCATATCTGAGGTGATTGATATTTCTCCCAGCAATCTTGATTCCAGCTTGTGCTTCTTCCAGCCCAGCGTTTCTCATGATGTACTCTGCATAGAAGTTAAATAATCAGGGTGACAATATACAGCCTTGACGTACTCCTTTTCCTATTTGGAACCAGTCTGTTGTTCCATGTCCAGTTCTAACTGTTGCTTCCTGACCTGGATACAGGTTTCTCAAGAGGCAGGTCAGGTGGTCTGGTATTCCCATCTCTTTCAGAATTTTCCACAGTTCATTGTGATCCACACAGTCAAAGGCTTTGGAATTAGTCAATAAAGCAGAAATAGATGTTTTTGTGGAACTTCCTTGCTTTTTCAATGATCCAGCCGATGTTAGCAATTTGATCTCTGGTTACTCTGCCTTTTCTAATACCAGCTCGAACATCTAGAAGTTCACAGTTCATGTACTGCTGAAGCCTGGCTTCGAGAATTTTGAGCATTACTTTACTAGAATGTGAGATGAGTGCAATTGTGCGGTAGTTTGAGCATTCCTTGGCATTGCCTTTCTTTGGGATCGGAATGAAAACTGACCTTTTCCAGTCCTGTGGTCACTGCTGAGTTTTCCAAATTTGCTGGCATATTGAGTGCAGCACTTTCACAACATCATCCTTCAGGATTTGAAATAGCTCAACTGGAATTCCATCACCTCCACTAGCTTTGTTCGTAGTGATGATTTCTAAGGCCCACTTGACTTCACATTCCAGGATGTCTGGCTCTATATGAGTGACCACACCATCGTGATTATCTGGATCATGAAGCTCTTTTTTGTACAGTTCTTTTGTTTATTCTTGCCACTTTTTCTTAATATCTTCTGCTTCTGTTAGGTCCATACAATTTCTGTCCTTTATCGAGCCCATCTTTGCATGAAATGTTCCCTTGGTATCTCTGATTTTCTTGAAGAGATCTCTAGTCTTTCCCATTCTGTTGTTTTCCTCTTTTTCTTTATATTCATCGTTGAGGAAGGCTTTCTTATCTCTCCTTGCTATTCTTTGGAACTCTGCATTCAGATGCTTGTATCTTTCCTTTTTTCCTTTGCTTTTGCTTCTCTTCTTTTCACAGCTATTTGTAAGGCGTCCTCAGATAGCCATTTTGCTTGTTTTGCATTTCTTTTCCATGGGGATGGTCTTGATCCCTGTCTCCTGTACAATGTCATGAACCTCCCTCCATAATTCATCAGGCAATCTATCAGGTCTAGTCCCTTAAGTCTATTTCTCATTTCCACTGTATTATCATAAGGGATTTGATTTAGGTCATATCTGAATGGTGAGTGCAGCCATGAAATTAAAAGATGCTACTCCTTGGAAGAAAAGTTATGGCCAACCTAGATAACATATTGAAAAGCAGAGACATTACTTTGCCAGCAAAGGTCCGTCTAGTCAAGGCTATGGTTTTTCCTGTGGTCGTGTATGGATGTGTGAGTTGGACTGTGAAGAAGACTGAGCGCTGAAGAATTGATGCTTTTGAACTGTGGTGTTGGAGAAGACTCTTGAGAGTCCCTTGGACTGTAAGGAGATCCAACCAGTCCATTCTGAAGGAGATCAGTCCTGGGATTTCTTTGGAAGGAATGATGCTAAAGCTGAAACTCCAGTACTTTGGCCACCTCATGCGAAGAGTTGACTCATTGGAAAAGACTCTGATGCTGGGAGGGATTGGGGGCAGGAGAAGAAGGGAACCACAGAGGCTGAGATGGCTGGATGGCATCATTGACTCAATGGACGTGAGTCTGAGTGAACTCTGGGAGTTGGTGATGGACAGGGAGGCCTGACGTGCTGATTCATGGGGTCGCAAGGAGTAGGACACGACTGAGCGACTGAACTGAACCGAACTGAATTGAATGGTCTAGTTGTTTTCCTACTTTCTTCAATTTAAGTCTGAATTTGGCAATAAGGAGTTCATGATCTGAGCCACAGTCAGGTCCTGGTCTTGTTTTTGCTGACTGTATAGAGCTTCTCCATCTTTGGCTCCAAAGAATATAATCAATCTGATTTCGGTGTTGACCATCTGGTGATGTCCATGTGTAGAGTCTTTTCTCGTGTTGTTGGAAGGGGGTGTTTGTTATGACCAGTGCATTCTTTTTTTTTTTCTTTTTTAAACTTTACATAATTGTATTAGTTTTGCCAAATATCAAAATGAATCCATCACAGGTATACATGTGCTCCCCATCCTGAACCCTCCTCCCTCCTCCCTCCCCATACCATCCCTCTGGGTCGTCCCAGTGCACTAGCCCCAAGCATCCAGTATCATGCATTGAACCTGGACTGGCATCTCTTTTCATACATGATATTTTACATGTTTCAGTGCCATTCTCCCAAATCTTCCCACCCTCTCCCTCTCCCACAGAGTCCATAAGACTGTTCCATACATCAGTGTCTCTTTTGACCAGTGCATTCTTATGGCAAAACTCTATTAGCCTTTGCCCTGCTTCATTCCATACTCCAAGGCTAAATTTGTCTGTTACTCCAGGTGTTTCTTGACTTCCTACTTTTGCATTCCAGTCCCCTATAATGAAAAGGACATCTTTTTTGGGTATTAGTTCTAAAAGGTCTTGTAGATCTTCATAGAATCGTTCAACTTCAGCTTCTTCAGCATTACTGGTTGGGGCATAGGCTTGGATTACCGTGATATTGAATGGTTTGCCTTGGAAACAAACAGAGATAACTCTGACGTTTTTGAGATTGCATCCAAGTACTGCATTTCAGTACTTTGGCCACCTCATGCGAAGAGTTGACTCATTGGAAAAGACTCTGATGCTGGGAGGGATTGGGTGCAGGAGGAGAAGGGGGCCACAGAGGATGAGATGGCTGGATGGCATCGCTGACTTGATGGACGTGAGTCTGAGTGAACTCCAGGAGTTGGTGATGGACAGGGAGCCCTGGCGTGCTGCGATTCATGGGGTCGCAGAGTCACACTCGACTGAGTGATTGAACTGAACTGAACTGCATTTCAGACTCTTTTGTTGACTATGATGGCTACTCCATTTCTTCTAAGGGATTCCTGGCCACTGTAGTAGATATAACGGTTATCTGAGTTAAATTCACCCATTCCGGTCCATTTTAGTTCGCTGATTCCTAGAATGTCGACATTCACTCTGCCATCTCCTGTTTGAACACTTCCAATTTGCCTTGATTCATGGGCCTAACATTCCAGGTTCCTATGCAATATTTCTCTTTACAGCATTGAACCTTGCTTCTATCACCAGTCTCATCCACAACTGGGTGTTGTTTTTGCTTTGGTTCCATCCCTTCATTCTTTCTGGAGTTATTTCTCCACTGATCTCCAGTAGCACATTGGGCACCTACCGACCTGGGGAGTTCATCTCTCAATGTCCTATCTCTTTGCCTTTTCATACTGTTCATGGGGTTTTCAAGGCAAGAATACTGAAGTGGTTTTCTATTCCCTTCTCCAGTGGAACACATTCTGTCAGACCTCTCCACCATGACCCTCCCATCTTGGGTGGCCCCACACGGCATGGCTTAGTTTCATTGAGTTAATCAAGGCTGTGGTTTGTGTGATCAGATTGGCTAGTTTTCTGTGATTATGGTTTCAGTGTGTCTGCCCTCTGGTGCCCTCTTGCAACACCTATCATCTTACTTAGGTTTCTCTTACCTTGGACATGGTGTATCTCTTCATGGCTGCTCCACCAAAGCACAGCCGCTGTCCTTACCTTGGATGAGGGCTATCTCCTCACAGCCGCCTGTCTTGACCTTGAACGTGGAGTAGCTCCTCTAGGCCCTCTGGCGCAGCCACCACTGCTTGGACGCAGGGTTGTGCCTTATTTCCAAACTTCAAAATATGATAGAAAGTTAAATAATTGAAGCAATTTGGTACTGGACAGGAATAAATATATGGATTCATGAAGTATTTAGAGTACAGAAACATCGGATATTTATGAAAATTGTTCATGTGTTAAATACAAAAGGTCAGAGATAAAAAAAAAATGTCCTTGTTAATTTAAGAATATTTGGGCAAATTGTTGTTATATTGATAAAAATGTCTAAAATTGGATCTGTAAATCCCTCTTTACTCAACAAATACATTCCAGATAGATCATTAAAACCACTACTACTGAATTAAGTGTGGAGAAAACAACTTCAAAAGATTATAGTAATAAGCACAGGAATCTAAATCAATTTTCCATTCAGGTTGGAAACTGGAGCTGAAAATTAAAGATAATTATAGATTTGTTTTATGCCAGAAGACACAAAATTGTAATCAACAGATGCTTCATCCTATATCACCAACTTTATTCTAGCTTCAAGACTTTGGTTATTGAGAGGCTATTTAACTATTTTTAGTTTAAAAATAAACTGTATTATCTTTTTTATAATTCCCATTTCTAACTTTTTGGATCAACTGATCTACTATATTTTTATTGCATCCAGTAAATTATAAAATAATCTGGGAAAAAATTGAAATTATCTCTTCTTGGGCAACTGTATATTATGAAATAGAAATGAAGTCATATTAAGCTCTAAGATTTATTTGAGAATGTGATATAAATAATGATTAAATTGATGTTGAAGTGGAAAAGATTTAAGATACGTATTACTAAAAAAATAGATAACTAGTAGAAGATTAAAATTATTTATGTCTTCTAAGCCTCTAAAGATAGAGGGAAAAGAGACTCAGGGTTCAAATAATCCCAAAGAATAATGGGAAAAATTTTTAAACAAATATGTTTAATATAAACCTTTAATAATACAGTAGATGGTATTGCTATGAATAGAATAGTTTAAATTTTCTGATCAAGAAGCAAAGTCTCAAGAATTCCTTGACGTTCCATTGCTTGGTACTCTGTGCTTCCACTGCAGGGGGCACGAGTTTGATTCCCAGATTGGGAAATTAAGATCCTGAGTACCATGCGACATGCCGGAAACAAAAAAGGCAGTGTCCAAAAATAAATTAAAGAAATTTAGCTACAAGTTAGAGACCCAGCTAAAATAAAAATGATCTTATTTTTAACATAAATGTATGTGTGCTTGATCATTTATCTCAGCCTATTTTCTTTCTTTTTTTTATTTAAGTGCAATAAACTCTTGTTAACTATTGCTTTGGACAAAAGGAAAGAGGATAATTTTAAGGTCTTTTTTATTGTGCACAATTTAGTATAATTCAAATGTTTTCCCTGAGAATATATTCCTATAACATAACCTTTTTAAAAAACAAAAGAAAATTTATAGGGGAAAAAATTCCTCCCAAAATCTGAAAATTACCCAGATCTTACCCCTCTCCTCACCACACTTGAGGCAAAGATAAGGGAAGAACTAGGGCTGACTTTTAGAAGGGGGTTGAACTGACACATTTAGCAAATAATATA
This sequence comes from Bos indicus, assembly GCF_029378745.1. Lineage (NCBI taxonomy): Eukaryota > Metazoa > Chordata > Mammalia > Artiodactyla > Bovidae > Bos > Bos indicus. Next base: position 91,770,829 of record NC_091764.1, on the reverse strand, counting down.
CAGAATTTTCAGTTAAATTCGAATTTCAAAAATTTCCATTTTTCTTAGTGTATGTTTGAAACATACTTAGACTAAAAATGTTTATTCATTGTTATCTGAAATTCATGTTTATTGGTCATCTATTTTCTCTGGCAACCCTAGTGAGGGATGTATGTACTGCTAAGTCGCTTCAGTCATGTCCGACTCTGTGCGACCCCATAGACAGCAGCCCATCAGGCTACCCCATCCCTGGGATTCTCAAGGCAAGAACACTGGAGTGGGTTGCCATTTCCTTCTACAATGCATTAAAGTGAAAAGGGAAAGTGAAGTTGCTCAGTCGTGTCCCACTCTTCACGACCCCATGGACTGAAGCCCACCAGGTTCCTCTGTCCATGGGATTTTCCAGGCAAGAGTACTGGAGTGGGGTGCCATTGCTTCTCTGGGACATATATACAAGTGGGTGAAATAGGCAGTTCAAGAAAGCAGTAGCCATATCTGAGGCTGAATTCACTGCACTGGGATCCAGGGCCCAGACTTCAACATACTGAGGAAAGGAAGCTTTGAAAGCAAGATGGGTCACCACTCTTAAAGTGGTTCCCAAAATAGGAAGAGGAACTTCAGAGGAACTTCAGAACTCTAAGCATGAAATAGATAGGGAAACAGTGGAAACAGTGACACACTTTATTTTTGGGGGGGCTCCAAAATCACTGAAGATGGTGACAGCAGCCATGAAATTAAAAGACGCTTAGTCCTTGGAAGAAAAGTTATGACCAACCTAGATAGCTTATTGAAAAGCAGAGACATTACTTTGCCAGCAAAGGTCCGTCTAGTCAAGGCTATGGTTTTTCCAGTGGTCATGTATGGATGTGAGAGTTGGACTGTGAAGGAAGATGAACGCTGAAGAATTGATGCTTTTGAACTGCGGTGTTGGAGAAGACCCTTGAGAGTCCCTTGGTAGGAGATCAGCCCTGGGATTTCTTTGGAAGGAATGATGCTGAAGCTGAAACTCCAGTACTTTGGCCACCTCATGCAAAGAGTTGACTCATTGAAAAAGATTCTGATGCTGGGAGGGACTGGGGGCAGGAGGAGAAGGGGATGACAGAGGATGAGATGGCTGGATGATATCACTGACTCGATGGACATGAGTCTGAGTGAACTCCAGGAGTTGGTGATGGACAGGAAGGCCTGGCATGCTGCAATTCATGGGGTTGCAAAGAGTGGGACACCACTGAGTGACTGAACTGAACTGAACTGAAGCATGAAAAAAAAAAAAAAAGAGTTGGGGTTGGAGGAATTGAAAAGAGGAACCTAAATATATGTGATAGAATATGAGAATAGCCCTTGGAGGAAGGCAGAAATCAATGATTCCAGAAACTCAGGGAATACACTGGCCATGTCTTATGTCTAAATTCACAGTAGAAACAATCCAAGGAACAATATAAGAGCCCTATACAAGTCAGAGACGACTGAGTGACTGACTGAACTGATGGATAGCAATAGGTTGTTTTGTTCATTATTCCACCTATGATTAGGAAATATTTAGAGAGAGAGAAAGAAAGGAAGGAAGGATGGAAGGAAGGAAGCAAGGAAGGGAGGAAAACAAAATACAATTACACCATTAAAAATGTCTGAAATGTGTAATATTTTTTATTTAATCTGCTTGTCAAGCCTTTGACATAGACATTAATATCCCAACTCTAAAACAAAAATATTGTGTTTCAGATAGTTTAACTGGCCTAAGGTCAAGGAGCTAGTACATCTGTCTCTACTCTTGTGATATTTCTACCACATGACTCTGCTTCCTTGTTACAGTGATCCCCTCATACATTTTGTGGCATCAGTTAGACCTCCCAGAAGCATGCTGTGGTCAGCTTTGAGATGGCCGGATAAAACTAACTCTGAATACGGATTCTTTATCATATCCATTCTAAAGGTGTCTAGTCATTTTTTCTAACAATGAATTTGAAAATAAGTATATCTTGTCTTTAAAACTGAATATGAGGAGACATGTCTCTATACATCTATAGAGATATAGATGTATAGAGAGAATCTATAGAGATATAGATGTATAGAGAGACAGATAGACAGATAGTTAAGGCACAGTCATTCGGGTGTCCTACTCCTTGCAATTCTATGAACTGTAGCCAGGCTCTTCTGTCCAGGGAGTTACCAAGCAAGAATACTGGAGTGGGCTGCCATTTCCTCCTCCAGGAGGGATCTTTCTGACCCAGGAATCAAACCCATGTCTCCTACATTGGCAGGCAGATTCTTTACCACTGAGCCACCTGGAAAACCATGATAGGGAGGTAGAAAGACAGAAAAGTACAGATATATTTAAACTTTTATCAGAGTAAGTTCTTAAAATAAAATGACATAGAGTCAGGGAGGAAAACATACACTGGGGGAATAGTAAGAGAATAATTATGTTCATTTTTTTTTCTCTTTCAGTGATCACTATTTGGGAAGCCACAGAGTATTTCAGAAAAATAAATCGGTTATTCAACTTCATCTACAGAAAAAGAGAGACACTCCAGGAACATTATCTCGAAAGGTGAGACTTTCTTAGCATTGGCATCAGTTAGCAAATGGGTTCTTTAAGGACAGTGTTCCCATCCTTATGGATTGTTGCCATTTTGGGATTACATGGCTTAATATTTGAGTATATTTACTTAAACATAATGAAATATATGTCTATTAACAATTTGGACTAAAGCAATTATAGGTACAGCGTACTGCAACCTCAGTATAATAAATCAAGTGGTCTCTTGAAAAGTCATTTATGAGTAACTTATTAATGTTATCCTATTCATACAAGAATCCACTAGTAAATGAATGGGACAGAATATGTGATGGGGAAACCATTGAAGGAAGCAAAAAAACACAACTCTTGCTCCATTTGAAGACAATGGTAATATCAACACAGTTTAAATCAGGACAGATTAGTATTTATAATATATATAATAAAACTCCTTAGAAAGGAATTACTGTGCTTTAATGACAGCTTCATGCTGTTAGATATAAATTTTATTCCCTGTGTGATGTCTTGAGTTACATCAAACCTAAATTGCACAGTATGCAGTAAACTTTGATATTTTAGCAGTTTTTATCTATGGAATCTTCCAGTTACCTACTTTAAGCAAAACTCCCATCACCCTGTCATCTACTTCAGATAACAGATTTCCAAGGCATGACTTTTGTTTCTAGTTTGGGGTGCTTCATCATAAAAAGTGTCAGGTAGTGCATTAGTTTGCAGTATATCTATGTGGAACATAACATAATGAGGCCAAAAGAGAGTTGTTTAGAAATATCTTTTGGAACTCATACTCAACTCAGATGGCATTGACGGCTCCAGGGCTATGCATCTGAAATCTCCACAAAGAAGCATTATAAAGTAACTAATATCCTTAATATTAATAATCATAAACATCTTCAAATTGTCCTTGGTGCTGATGAAAAAGCTGAAATTATCATACTTCATTTCAACAGGGGGAGGAGAAAATGTATAATTCTAACTCCTACTCTTATTTAGAAGCTGAATAATTGCTAAAAAGAATGTCACTGGTAGTAATTCACAAATCACTAATATTTCAGTTTCATGTAAATTAAGGTTTATTCTTGAAGTGAAGTGAAGTCGCTCAGTCGTGTCTGACTCTTTGCGACCCCATGGACTATAGCCTACTGGGCTCCTCCATCCATGGGATTTTCCAGGCAAAAATACTGGAGTGGGTTGCCATTTCCTTCTCCAAGGGAACTTCCCAACTCAGGGATCGAACCGGGGTCTCCTGCATTGTAGGCAGATGCTTTACCATCCGAGCCACAAGGGAAGCCCTAAGGTTTATTCTTAAATGCATATAACTCCACTACTTTGATATAATATGTACTGAACATATATTTTATATCTGAAACTTTAACATTTACATTACATTTACCATTTACAACAATTCCATGTGTCAATAAGGACACTGAATCCCAAGGAGCTCGTGACCTTTCTCAGGTCACATTCATGGAACTAGTAAGCAGAGACCAGTCAGTGAGTCTCCACTGAGAATTTACAGACTATACTCAAACGTTTTAGATGTGGGTGTCAGAGCAATTAGTCAAAATTCTACCTTTATGTTTTTTTGGCTTTGTTTTGTTTTCCACAGCTGTATCCACATATCCCAAAGCCTGGGCCATGACAGGATATTTAATGATAATTAACCACATTAAGTATATATTAGGTGTCAGGCACTGTTATTAGCGCTGTACATGTATCAATTCATAACAGCACCAAAGCAAAAACTATAGCATGTTAGACTATATGATATTGTAGTCTTTTTTAAAACTGTTAAAAATAATATTATTTATTTTTGGTTGTGCTGGGTTTTCACTGCTGCGTGGGCTTTTCTCCGGCTGTGGCAAGTGGGTGCTACTCCCTAGTTTTGGTGCACAGGCTTCTCATTATCCAGAGCACGCACTCTCGGGCATTACAGCTTCAGCAGTTGTGGCTCCCAGGCTCTAGAGCACAGGCTCAGTAATTGCGGGGCATGGGCTTAGTTGCTCTGTGGTGTGCAGGATCTTCCCAGTTCAGGGATCAAATCTCCATCTCCTGCACTGGCATGCGGATTCTTTACTGCTGAGCCACTAGGAAAGTCCTAAAGATTTTTTTGATGTGGACCATTTTTAAAGACTTTATTGAATTTGTTACAGCATTACTTTTGTTTCTTCAGTTTTTTGGTCACAAGTCATGTGGGCTCTTAGCTCTCCAATCAGGGATCAAATCGACATCCCCTGCATTGGAAGGCAAAGTCTTAAACATTAGATCACCCTAACGTTAGTTAAGACATTCATAAATTTCAAAAACTTACTCATGATATTGAAAATATTAGAGTCTGGACACTGGTGTGTTATGTCAACATGATGCATATGTTGCACTCTGATATATCACACTTTTTGTTATGAACTTTTATTACCCATGAAGTAGGTTAGATTATAATTTCACTTGAAAGTCTTATAGTTGAAGAAAATAAAAACTAATTGCCTGGTTTTATAAAATCTTCTTTCAGGACTAGATAAGCATGTTAATTAATTTAATATAACTGGATATAACTGAAACAGTTTAACAGTTTGCAACCCTTCTTCATGGTCTGAATGGCTATATTTAAAATAAATAGCCCATGATTCTTTTTCTTTTATAAACTTATGCTAAAGGAATGGTGAATGGTCTTCTATCTCAAAATTCTCTATGATTTTCATAATTTCAGCTGTATGCTAAACATTGTGAATAATTAAATTTTCTTTCTACTTAACATAAAAGTGGCTTGACAATATTGTTTCTATGTAATATTGGAACTATAATGATCACTATCATTTTATTAAGTTTACTGACACCAACACTGTTCAGGAGATATTTCAGAGTTTATTTTCAGTGTAAAAAGCATTACAAAGCTCAATTCAACTTAGATGATGGCTTTCTTATTTTAAACTGACTCCTATTATATTGATATATGATGATTTAATTCATGTTCCAAGAGATTATTCACAAAACAGGTTGATATTCTTTAGAAATCGTCCTAGATTTCAAAATTTTAAAATTCCTGTCTTTATTAAAAATGACACGAATGACTGAAACTTTTTTTTTTAATTTTCTTCCTTTACATCTTTTGGGTTTGATCAAAAGTATTGCCAACGTTGTAGACATTAATCATAAAATTAAGATTTCCTTATAGCTCAAGGAAGCTTTCATAGAATATTTAAAGCAATAGATTTCTGTATGAAAAAAATGGAACAAAAATACCTTAGTGTTTTTACTAAAACAAAGGTATGGCTTTCAGCTTTGGAGAAAAGTAAATTGCACAATATATTCCAAGGATACGTGCTCAAACTTCCCTCCAACTCTTTGAGATCCTTTAGATAATTTTTTTTTCTTTTAAGTGACTGTATGAAAAAGGACAATTCCCCTGCCCCAAAAAGTATCTCTGGAAGACAAGTAAAGTAGCTTTTAAATGAATATGATTATGCTATACCGAAAGATGCAAATATGTCATATTATTTACATGCTGCTTTGGTTTTAACTTCTAAAATAAGTGCATGTGTGCTCAGTCATGTCCAACTCTTTGCAACCCTATGGACTGTAGCTCCCCAGGCTCCTCTGTCCATGGGCTTTCCCTAGCAAGAATGCTGGACTGGGTTGCCATTTCCTCCTCCAGGGGATTTTCCTGACCCAGGGATCAAACCCACATCTCCCATGTCTCCTGCATTGCAGGTTGATTCTTTACAACTGAGCCACCAGGGAAGTCTCTGAAATAAGGCAAATGTCAAACATTACAGTTCAAATCTTATTGTATTTTGACTTTAAATTTCTTTTTCCCTTCACTTTTACTGTCCTTTCCATGCCTGAACTTTAGCTTTATCTACTGCAGAAAAAGAAATTGTCTCAATCACTATCACACTTTCAGATTTCATCAACCAGAGACCTTGGATGTAAATTCCTATACAGTAAGCCTCATGTTGCCAAGTTCCTTAGCATTTCTAATAATACAAAGCCTTCCTTTTTTATAGCAGTGACCTTATTCTTTCCATGTTACTTAGCTTCCTCCCTCTTCCTCACAAAACAACCCAATATAAAAATTGATTTACCGTTGACCTTAAGCCATGTAAAGGTTTTCCTTCTGATGTTTTCTGTCAGAAACTCTAACAGGCAGTTTTAAAATTAGATTGTGTGCGTACTGACATACAAGATTATATGCACTCCAGGCACTAAGGGACTCACTGGGCTGTAAAACTTAACGGCTCTGGGTGATGAAAAAGTGCAAAGAGGATGGGGTATATTTGCTTCCTCTGCAGACCTGCATAGGGTTTTCATAGGTGCCCATTTTAGAAGAGTTGATCAAGGAGTTAAGATGAGAGTGCGTCTGTGTGAATGCAGAGATGTGGATCAGGGGGCTACTATTTTAAGATGAGCAGTTTCTGCTCATCTTGGGAGAAAAATACAATGCCATCTGATAACTCCTGCAATTTATACCTATCAGTAGTTGTCTTTCATTAGCATAACTCAATGTTCATGAGACGGGAAGTTCTCTTACCCTGACAGTTTAGTGGCAAGGTATGGAAAATCTGAAAAATGGAGGATTCCGTTCTGTGTCTGCTGGCCAATGTGGCAAGCTGTCAAGTCCTATGCTGCCATGGATCCAAGGCCTAAATGTAAAGAAAACGTACATGTGCATGGGAGAACTGGTGTCAAAATTGCCTTCCTCCTGGGATAAATTTGTATTTGACCTTGGTTAGTGGCATGATGCTTTTCAACTGTCCTTGGGGTTTATCCTCAACCAAAGAGCAGCTTTCCACTTTACTTTTGAAAAGAATGCTTCTACAGTTAAGAAGTGTCTTCTAAGGTCTTTAAAACAAAATATTAAAATGATAAATGAGGGTTATCAAAAGAGGTGAATAAAATGACAGCAGGAAGTTACGGACCTATTTTTATCTGGGATTCATTCCTCTTCACTCTATAAATATTAATATATCCTGCTATCTACAGCATGAAGATGACCACAGTCAGTTTTATCTGAACCAACTTCTAGAATTTATGCATATCTGGAAAGTATCCAGGTAAGACATTTCATTTCTGTTCTAAGACTACTTTCTGACTGATTTCTCAAGTGCCAAATCACAATATTTTTCAGTTGATTGTATAAACTATCCTTTCACTAATACTGTGGAAGCTATTGTACTTTTAATAGATATCTCCCTTTGGCAAATTCTGTTAATAATTATCTATTCTTCACAGCTATTCAGATACATTTGAAGAGCTGCTAACACCTTCCAGAACAATCTAACATTCATTTAAAAATCTCTCTGCTACCAGTTATTAGATTTTCGAGGATTTTTTTCCCTCATTCATTTGGTAAATTTGATTGTGCGTGTGTCACTAAGCTCTTTGTATCACTGAATTTCCATACACTGAAAATCACTATCTCCTGCTTTAAATTCCTTTCTGGAACTCCTTGAAAATAATTGGTACATTATAAACAAAGGAGAGTGAATTCAAATTGGAAAACTCAAGTGACAGCAAATGAGCATATCCTAATTGAGTCTGATATCTCAACATATGCATGTATTATTTGAAAGAATAGACATATCAAAAAGCTAACCTGGGAGAAGGTATCAGTGCTACAGGGTGAGTTTATCAGGAATTAAAGTTGTTCTGAGCTAAATGAGCAAAAAATGGAGTGTGGGAGGTATGTGTCATAAATTCTCTAAAGCACAGCCTGATATAAAAGTGAGTTAAAATTGTTTTAGTGACTATTAATAATAGCTATCACTTCCTGGAGTTCTAGTACATTTTGCATACATTATCTCATCTAATTCTCCCTTTAACCTCATAACAATACATACTACCTTACTTCGGAATCAAGGAAACTGAACTTCTGGAAGGTTAAATAACTTATCTAGGGCCGATCACTCAGTTTGTTAGTAGAAAGAGTGAGACTAATGCTGTCTGCAATTTGCAAAGGCTACATTCTTTCATTAAAATATCATGTCTTTCTCTTTCCCCCCAGTATTCAGCCTTATACCATAAAATCATAGAATGGGTAAAACAAGGAGGACTTTTTATATCACTTAATCTAAATTATTATTGTATTACTAATTATATGCTTCAGATAGGTCCCCATCAAAATGGTGTATTAAATCAAAGGTTGTGTTTCAAAATAAATTTATAAGACAACAACTACCACATCAACAAATGCAGAGAGAAACACCAAATTGGACAAATTCTTCAAAAAGTCTGGAATCCCTGGGAGTCAGATATTTGTTCTGAACTGTTTGGTGGAGGGCTGTGACTTGTAGGTGGATGCTACCTGGGGCACAGGGAAACAAAAGGAGCCTGTGACTCTTTGGAAAAGACCCTGTGTGAGGAAAGGTTGAAGGCAGGAGAAGAAGGGGATGATAGAGGATGAGATGTTTGGATGGCATCGCCCAATCGATGGACATGAGTTTGAGCAAGCGCCAGGAGTTGGTGATGACAACTGCATGCAGGAATGACATGCTGCAGTCCATGGGGTCACAAAGAGTCAGACACAACTGAGTGACTGAACTGACTGTGAGACCCATAGGATTTATTCACTAACTTTTCATTGTCAGTAATTTTTAATTGAAGTGTAGTTGACAGACAACATTTCTTCATTCCCTTTCTTCTTTTTGTTGTTCTTCTGACTGGGTGATTTCAAGAAATCTGTCTTTAAGTTTAAGGAGTCTTCTGCTTGGAAGTTTATCAAATTCTTCGGCTCAGTCTTGTATTCTTTAGCGCAAACATTTCTATCTGACTCTTGTGTTTTCTCTTTGCTGAATTTCTCATTTTGTTTCTTGCATTGTTATGCTAAATTCACTAAATTCTTTTTCTGTGTTCCCTTTTGGTTCTCTGAGCATCTTTAGAACAATTATTTTGAGTGCTTTAATCAGACAATTCTTTTATCTCCATTTCTTTGGGGTCAGTTGCCGGAAGTCTACTGTATTCTTTGGGTGGTGTCATATTTCCCTGATTTTTTGTGATCTTCGGAGAAGGCAATGGCACCCCACTCCAGTACTCTTGCCTGGAAAATCCCATGGATGGAGGAGCCTGGTGGGCTGCAGTGCATGGGATTGCTGAGTCAGACACGACTGAGCGACTTCACTTTTGCTTCTCACTTTTATGCATTGGAGAAGGAAATGGCAACCCACTCCAGTGTTCTTGCCTGGAGAATCCCAGGGACGAGGGAGCCTGGTGGGCTGTCGTCTATGGGGTCGCACAGAGTTGGACACGACTGAAGCGACTTAGCAGCAGCACCATAGCCTTATATCCCTGGGTGGGGAAGATCCCTCAGAAAAAGGAATGGCAACTCCCTTCAGTATTCTTGCCTGGAGAATCCCAAGGACAGAGGAGCCTGGAAGGCCACAGTCCATGGGGTCACAAAGAGTTGAACATGACTGAGCAACTAACACTTTCACTGCACACAGCCTTGCATAGCTGTCTGTACAGAGGAAGCAGCAGTCACCTCTTCTAGACTGTATGAGCTGGCTTCAGTATGGAAAGACCTTCACTCACAGGCAAGGGTACCCTGAAATGTGCTGTGACCCTGGGTGTAGTGGTGCAAGGCACCAAGCACAGAATTGTGAGACAACTCCAGGTCTGGAGGGGAGGAGAAACACAAAGTCTGCTCAGCTCAGGTCACAGGGTTCCAAGGCATCCACAACCATGTGGTCCTTGGCAAGTGCTGTGGGAGGTCTGCAGTGCTGCAGAGGCTGTTGTGATCCTCAGCCGTGCCTCCAGATAGGGACCAATGGCAGACAGCAGTTGCTGCTGGAGCTGGTCGTGTACATATACACACACACCCAGCTGTGAAGACCAGCTGCAGGTGCCTGTGTAGCGACAGGGTTGGCTGCAGACACTCAGAGTTGGGCGGGGGATTGAACAGGGCTACCTGCTACTATAAAATATATTGGTGTGTTTTTAACATTGTGAATTTGTGTTATACATTTCATTATTTGATTCAATTCAGGAGTTTTCAAGACAAATAGGAAGGGAAAGTCAATAAAGTTTGGGAAAATAATTTTGAATAGTGAAGCCAGAAGAATCCCTGCTCAACTCACATCTATTCCACCTAAGAGATAAAGCTGAAGCAATAAGAGGAGCTTAGGGAAAAAGGCAAAAATACCAGGAAAAACTCAGAGGTTTGGGATCAAATACAACACCACCTATGATAAATATGTCCTTAATTCTGAAAGCAATTCTCTGCAAATTTTTGCATATTTAATATTTCTTGATGTGTCTGTCATTATCTCCTTATGAATCCCTTTGCAACTGACATTTTGAATTAAAAGTAGTTTCTTATAATGAACAGCCTTTGAGAGGCTTGCTTAAGATGTCAAAAATTTCTTTGGAGTTTTAAGGTTTTTAAATATGCTTGTAGCCTATCAAGTTATACAGAGGTTTTAAGGAAGACATGCAAAATGATATTTAAAATTACATCAACAGAAATCCTTAAGCCACATTTGCTATAGAATCATGGGCAAAACAATACTTGTGATAAACTTGCTAAATTTAATGTTTTCCCACTCAATTTTAAACAAAGCTCTTTTTTATTTCCAGACAGTGTCTCTCAACAGTAATCCAAAAATATGACTCCCACCTGAAATACTTATTGAAAACTCAGGTATTAACTTTTGTTACTTACTTAATTGATCCAATAAGCATATATGTATCTTTTTCTAAAACTTTGCACATTTCTGAAGATACAAAGATTTATAAAGCAGAGGATCTACACTTTAATGGCTTTCGTTCTATCATGGCAAAACCGACAAGTAACCAGATGTATGTAATAAAGTGTCATGTGTACTGTGAAAGACCTATGTGTATATAGGACACACAAAAGAGGGTTATCGATGTTACTTATTTGATCTGAGTGTTGAAAAATGAGTGTGTCAGCCAGGGGAGGGGTGTGGTGAAGGAAAGTCAGAGGTAGGGATAACTTAAAGCAAATAACAACAGTAATAGAGCAGGTAGCAAATAGCCTGGTTTGAGTCAGAAGCTGTATGCTTTTGAAACTTTGGAATGTTAAGGTTCAAGGTGAATGCCTAGGAAAAGACCAGATGAAAGGGAGAAGCAGGAACCAAGTTATGTATGGTCTTAAGGACATTTTATGGACAATTTAATGATTTTCTAATTTATCAGCTGATGACATAAAGCCATTATGCAGGGCAGCATAATGACAGATGGGTGACTATAGGACATTTCATTAACCCAAAGAGATGAGGAGGGCATGGACAAAAGCTCAAACATGGGGTTGGAGAGGAAGGGACAGATTCATAAAAGGTGAAAATGTACAATTTACATGATTTGGTGAAAAACTGTGAACAACAAAAGAACACAGTGCCTAGACTATCTCCAGATTCCTGGAGGCTGACTGACCACATGGAGACATTAATTAACTAAACAGTGAAAGTAGGAGAAGCTAGCTTGGCAGGGAAGATAATAGATTCAGTCTAATCTATTGCCTACTAGGCATCCAAATTGTAGTCACTATTAAGCAAATCATTTCTTACAGTGTGTTCTCCCAGGGAAGGATTTTTGTTTTTCAGTCTCCCAGTCATGTCTGACTTCTTGCAATCTCATGGACTACAGCACACCAGGCCTCTCTGTCCCATACCATCTCCTGAAGTTTGACCAAGTTCGTGTCCATTGCATCAGTGATCTCATCCAGCCATCTCATCCTCTGGCACCCTCTTGTCATTTGCCCTCAATCTTTCCCAGCATCAGGGACTTTTCCACTCAGTTAGCTGTTCACACCAGATGACAAAAATACTGGAATTTCAGCTTCTGCATCAGTCCTTCCAACGAGTATTCAAGGGTGATCTCCCTTAAGATTGACTGGTTTGATCTCCTTGCTGTCCAAGGGACTTTCAGGAGTTTTCTCCAGCACCACAGTTCAAAGGCATCAATTCTTTGGTGTTCTGCCTTCTTTACAGTTCAGCTCTCACAACCATACATGACCAGTGGGAAGAACATAGCTTTGACTATACAGACTTTTGTCGGTAGAGTGATGTCTCTGCTTGTCAACACACTGTCTAGATTTTCAAAGCTTTCCTATCAAAAAGCAACTGTCTTCTGATTTCATGGTTGCAGTCACAATCCACTGTAATTTTAGAGTTGAAGAAGAGGAAATCTGTCACTGCTTCCACCTTTTCCCCCTCTATTTGCCATGAAGCAATGGAGCTGGATGCCACAATCTTAGTTTTGTTTTTATTATTTTTTTTTAATATTTAGTTTTAAGCCAGCTTTTTATTCTCCTCCTTCACCCTCAAGAGGCTCTTTAGTTCCTGTTCACTTTCTGCCATTAGAGTGGTATCATCTGCATATCTGAGGTTGTTGATGTTTCTCCTGCCTGTCTGGATTCCAACTTGTAACTCATCCAGCCCAGCATTTCTCCTGATGTGCTCAGCATACATATTAGTCTTCCACAGATAAAATACTGTATGATTACAGAAAATGAGGTAAGAGAATGTTTTTAAAACAAGTGAAGACTTCTTTTTTCATTAAACAAATGACTCTTGGTATCTATACAAAGGGTACAGATCTTAAGCAATATTAAATTGCTATCCCCAATATTAAAAAACAGTAAACAGTTCTGAAAATAATAAATTACACTTCTTGATGTAGATACAAAACTCACACATGAATTCCATGTAAATAAGTAAAGATACAGTGATGACGAATACACAACTCATCTTCCTTCCCAAAGTGTAATCCTCTCACTCTAATTCCACTCTTTCTTGAGTCTAGCCTGAATCTGGAAGTTTAAAATGTGGAATGTGCAAACAACTCACAATTATTTATATTGTTTTAAACTTCATAAAAGTGTCATAATTACTATTTCTTTGTGACTGCCATTCTTCCTAGTGTAGAATTTGAAATATATCAGGTACCCAGGGCATATTAAGGCTCCATTCCCATGTCATTTATGGCTCTTGACTATACACAGATATACTGTGGAGGTTATCATACCTTACTTATGGATGAATTTTAATTACCTAAGTGTCTTAGTACTGCTCATGTATAACAGATCCATGATAATTAATTTAATTTTCAAATGCAGTGGTTTGGTCATATCACTTATATATGAGGCCTCCAATACTTTAAAAGAAATCATTTTTTGAAAGAAAGCAATTTTTCCAATACAACTGAAAAGTTGGCAAACCATCAAAGAAATACTGTCTTTATATTATCACAGGCAAATAGTTATTATCACCACATCTGAATTATTTTATAAATAGGCCAGAATGTCTGCAAATTTCCACATGAACTCTCTGTAAACCAATGAATTTTTTAAATGACATTTCTTCCTATGAAGCATCAACAGCTAAATATCTAAAAAGTGAGAACAGACTGTGATATTATCAATTTACAATATTGCACTTTCTGTTTGTTTGACAAGTGCATTAAGTAGCATTTCATCAACACTGAAAATAGTTAACAATTTGAAGAATAATGTTTTTATCTTCCTCATACTTGAATTATTATATGATTTGACAAAATAACAAGCAGGTCAAATAAATTTGCCATGAATATTACTGAATAATATGGATAACTTAAATTTCCAAATATTTTGTTTCATCAGCAATGGCTATTGGCATATTTTACATTTGACACATTTCAGATTGTGTATCCTAACTTATGCTTGCTAAACAGCTAATTTTGTAAGTAATTTACATAGAGTTTTTCCTTTCAGCAATTTTCCCCCCTCTATTCTATTCTACTAATAATTAAGGAATGTTTTCCGTATTCATGCTATATTCTGAATTCATTGCTAACATTTAGGAGAAATTAAGAACAGAAGAAAGAGAAAGAATTTTCCCCGGAGGTGTTACTTAATGCTTACTTAGTACAAATTACTAAACTATTTATTTAATGGAATCAACAGAAATCAAAGTCAGAACCATGCTCTGAAGTTGCTAACAATCTGGCTGGAAAGAGCATTTTCACATAAAGCACACAGAGAGGTAAATCTCCAGGAGAAAGCAGTGAAAAGCCAGATTTCCATTAGGTGGAAGAATCAGCTTCTGATTCAAAGTTGCTGTCTCCTAGTAGCCTCTAATGCATTGTCTCCAAAATTTTTATTTAAATGCCAAGTAGGACCTTTAGAGAAAGTTAGCAATCCCAATCACTGAGGACACACTTACACTGGGATCTAGTAACTGATGAACTAATTGTAGATCAAATGGATCTGGATTGAAAAAAATCCAGCCATGCTTCAAAATGTAGGTTGGCTTCATGAAACATCTGCTTGGTATAAAAAGAGCTAAGAGCCTCCAAACATTTTACCTTCAAGCACATGACTCAGAGGCTGTACCAACTAGATAACCAGACAAAAAGTGAAAAAGGCACCTCTATGCACCTCATTTGTTTGTGTGTGTCTGTGCTAAGTCTCTTCAGTTACATCCGACTCTTTTCGACCCTGTGGACTGTAGCCTGCCAGGGTCCTCAGTCCACGGGATTCTCCAGGCAAGAATCCCAGAGTAGATTGCCATGTCTTCCTCCATGGGGTTTTCCTGGTCCAGGAATCAAAGCCAGAAGTCTCCCAAGGCTCCTACACTGCAGGCAGATTCTTTGCCACTAAGCCAACAGGGAAGCCCCTCTCTATTGTTCAGGTGTAACTAACTCAATGAGGAAGGCAGAATAATTCTTTTCTCACACCATCCTCAAGACCAAAATCTAACAGTTTTTAGCCTCTAAACAGAAATCAAAAATTCCATTTATAAGGAGAAAGAAAGTGGGCAAACAGGGATCTGATAATATATATTTAGTATTTTTAGGACAATAGCTTTCTTAGTAATAAGCAGACTGACTGTTGGATTTTCAGAAGTTCCAATTTCAAACATAATTTAACCAGAGTGGCAGTAAAGACAAGAGTTTAGGAGCAGAGATTCCAAATGTATGTGTAAACATTCTGCCACAGGGTAGGCTTTAATTCATCAATCCTTGAGTTTATATTATTCACTACTAGAGTGAAGATAGTAAAATAATATTGTTAAAAATTAACAAAGCAGTAGATGTAATGTGCTTAATATTATATACCGGCTGGAAGATAAAAAATGTTGAAGTAAAAGATAAGTACAAGTTAATTTATTGTTATTAGAGTTACTATTTTTAACACTGTCACTAAAGTAGAGGATTGTATATGATCCAAAAGAAAAATGTCACAAAACTGGTTTGCATTCACAACAGAATATAATAGGAGGGAAAGGAGCAAAAATAATCATTAGAAAATAGAGTAAAATGAATAGGTAGCATGGACCAGCTAAAAGGTCACAAAAGGAGAAGTCAAGGAAATGAAGGAGATAAGTCAGGATAAAAAGGAAGTAAAACACCTTTGCAGAACTGGAACCTATCTTAGCAGAAAAAAGGGGCAGATTGAAACTACTAAAAGTCAAACCTATGTATAGAACACTGCCAGACAGGAATAAGAAGAAACAATGAAAGATCTTCAGTAAGGAAGATAATTACTACCCAAAGTAATTTGTATTCTAAGTGGGCTTCCCTGGTGCCTCAGATGGTAAAGAATCTGCCTGCTAACGCAAGAGACCTGGGTTTGATCTCTGGGTCGGGAAGATGCTCTGAAGGAGAGAATGGATTCCCACACCAGTGTTCTTGCCCAGAGAATTCCATAGACAGAGGAACCTGGCGGGCTACAGTCCATGGGGTTGCAAAGAGTCAGAAACGATCGAGTGACTTTCACTTTCAAGAGAGATATAAAGAGTTTCATCAGAATAATGACATAATCTGATGACTTAAGATTTGTGCAATGAGTTATGTAATACATGAAGAGTGCACACACATAAATTAAAGAACTGAATAGGCAATCTTATTACATAAGTTTGGTACAAAATATTGCCAGTATCCTAAGATCTATCTATATGCCTCTTTATATCTCTTGGCTTCTCCATAAGAGTTATTCTTTGAAGAAAAGCCACTTTGAACCTTTTCTTTGCCATTTCACCATGGAAGTATGCATCCATTAGCAGTTTGCACCTCAGATATTTCAGATTTGGTTTTATTCCATCACAATAAAGAAAACATGGCACTAAAGTGAGTCACATGAATTTTTTTGATTTTTCAGTAGGTATAAAAGTTTTGTTTACACTGTTGCTGCTGCTAAGTCACTTCAGTCATGTCCAACTCTGTGTGACCCCATAGACGGCAGCCCACCAGGCTCCTCTGTCCATGGGATTCTCCAGGCAAGAACACTGGAGTGGGTTGCCATTTCCTCCTCCGATGCATGAAAGTGAAAAGTCAAAGTGAAGTCACTCAGTCGTTTCTGACTCTTAGCGACCCCATGGACTGCAGCCTACCAGGCTCCTCCGTCCATGGGATTTTCCAGGCAAGAGTACTGGAGTGGGGTGCCATTGCCTTCTCCTGTTTACACTGTAGTAAGTGTGTAATTACATTTTGTCTTAAAACGTACAATCTCTGTCCCTTAATTAAAAAATAATTTCTTGCTTTGATTCACTTCAGTCACTCAGTCGTGTCCGATTCTTTGCAAAACCATGAACCACAGCACGCCAGGTCTCATTGTCCATCACCAATTCCCAGAGTCCACTCAAACCCATGTCCATTGAGTCAGCGATGCCATCCAACTATCTCATCCTCTGTTGTCCCCTTCTCCTCTTGCCCTCAATCTTTCCCAGCATCAGGGTCTTTTCAAATGAGTCAGTTCTTCCCATCAGGTAGCCAAAGTATTGGAGTTTCAGCTTCAACATGAGTCCTTCGAATGAACACCCAGGACTGATCTCCTTTAGGATGGACTGGTTGGATCTCCTTGCAGTTCAAGGGACTCTCAAGAGTCTTCTCCAACACCACAGTTCAAAAGCATCAATTCTTCTGTGCTCAGCTTTGTTTATAGTCCAACTCTCACATATATACATTACCACTGGAAAAACCATAGCGTTGACTAGACGGACCTTTGTTGACAAGGTCTCTGCTTTTCAATTATCTGTGTAGGCCAGTCATAACTTTCCTTTCATGGAGTAACAGTCTTTTAATTTCGTGGCTGCGGTCACTATCTGCAGTGATTTTGGAGCCCCCCAAAATAAAGTCAGCCACTGTTTCCACTGTTTCCCCATTTGCCATGAAGTAATGGGACCAGATGCCATGATCTTAGTTTTAAGAATGTTGAACTTTAAGCCAACTTTTTCACTCTCCTCTTTCACTTTCATCAAGTGGCTCCTTAGTTTTTCTTCACTTTCTGCCATAAGGGTAGTGTCATCTGCATATCTGTTATTGATATTTCTCCCAGCAATCTTGATCCCAGCTTGTGCTTCATCCAGCCCAGCATTTCTCATGGTGTGCTCTGCATATAAGTTGAATAATCAGGGTGACAATATACAGCCTTGACGTACTCCTTTTTCTATTTGGAACCAGTCTTTTGTTCCATGTCCAGTTCTAACTGTTGCTTCCTGACCTACATATAGGTTTCTCAAGAGGCAGGTCAGGTGGTCTGGTATTTCCATCTCTTTCAGAATTTTCCACAGTTTATTGTCATCCAGACAGACAAAAGCTTTGGCATAGTCAATAAAGCAGAAATAGATTGTTTTCTGGAATTCTCTTGCTTTATCGATGGTCCAGCGGATGTTGGCAATTTGATTTCTGGTTCCTCTGCCTTTTCTAAAACCAGCTTGAACATCTGGAAGTTCATGGTTCACAGATTGCTGAAGCCTGGCTTGGAGAATTTTGAGCATTACTTTACTAGCATGTGAGATGAGTGCAATTGTGTAGTAGTTTGACCATTCTTTGGCATTGCCTTCCTTTGGGATTGGAATGAAAACTGACCTTTTCCAGTCCTGTGGTCACTGCTGAGTTTTCCAAATTTGCTGGCATATTGAGTGCAGCACTTTCACAGCATCATCTTCCAGGATTTGAAATAGCTCAATTGGAATTCCATTACCTCCATTAGCTTTGTTCATAGTGATGCTTCCTAAGGCCCACTTGACTTCACATTCCAGGATGTCTGGCTCTAGGTGAGTGATCACACCATCGTGATTATCTGGGTCATGAAGATCTTTTTTGTATTCTTCTGTGTATCCTTGCCACCTTGTCTTAATATCTTCTGCCTCTGTTAGGTCTCTACAATTTCTGTCCTTTATCGAGCCCATCTTTGCATGAAATGTTCCCTTGGTATCTCTAATTATTTTGAAGAGATCTCTAGTCTTTCCCATTTTATTGTTTTCCTCTATTTCTTTGCATTGATCATTCAGGAAGGCTTTCTTCTCTCTGCTTGTTATTCTTTGGAACTCTGCATTAAAACGGGTATATCTTTCCTTTTCTCCTTTGCTTTTCATTTCCCTTCTTTAGAAATATCAACCCAAACACTTGAGCTTTCAATGAATTGTAATCTTTTTTGCTGATAGAGGGTACTCCTTGATGTTGATGTCTGTTGAAGGTTGGCGTGCCGAAGCAATTTCTTAAGAAAATGATGAAGTCTGCCACATTGGTCGACTCTTCCTTTCATGAATTATTTCTCTGGGGCATGCAATGCTATTTGATAGTACTTACTGATAGTAGAACTTCTTTCAAAATTGGAAGTCAATCCTCTCAAACACTGTCACTGCATTATCAACTAAGTTTATTTAATATTCTAAATCCTTGGTTGTGATTTCAAAAGTCTTCATAGTGTCCTCACTAGGAGTAGTTTCCCTTTTGAGAAACCACTTTCTTGGCTCATCCAGAAGACTCAGCTCTTCATCCTTCAGGTTTTATCATGAGATTGCAGCAATTCAATGCCATCTTCAGGCATCATTGTATCTATGTGTGTATGTATGCTCAGTCACTCAGTCACTCTGATTCTTTGAGCCCCAGGGATGTAGTCTGCCAGGCTCCCCTGTCCATGGATTCTCCAGGCAAGAATACTAGAGTGGTTTGCCATTTCCTCCTACAGGGGGTCTTCCTACCCCAGGGATCAGACTCATGTTTCCAAAATTGGCAGGCAAATTCTTTACCACTAGTGCCACCTGGGAAGCCCCTCACTGTACCTATACATATGGGTGTATGATTTTCTCATTTATTCTTTTCAATTTTTGAAAAATTTTTGCACTACTATAGATACAGTAAGGGGATTCTCAGGTGGAACTATTGGTAGAGAATCCACCTGCTGACTGGTGATGGAAGTCAAGTCCGATGCTGTAAAGAACAATATTGCACAGGAACCTGGAATGTTAGGTCCATGAATCAAACTAAATTGGAAGTGGTCAAACAGGAGATGGTGAGCGTAAACATCAACATTTTAGGAATCAGTGAACTAAAATGGACTGGAATGGGCAAATTTAACTCAGATGACAATTATATCTAATACTGTGAGCAAGAATCCCTTAGAAGAAATGGAGTAGCCATCATAAGTCAACAAATGAGTCCAAAACACAATCTCAAAAATGACAGAATGATTTCTATTCCATTCCAAGGCAAACCATTCAGTATCACAGTAATTCGGGTCTATGCCTCAACTTCAAAGAAGCTGAAGTTGAATGGTTCTATGACAACCTACAAGATCTTCTAGAACTAACACCAAAAAAAGATGTGTACTTCATCATAGGGGACTGGAAAGCCAAAGTAGGAATCAAGAGATACCTGGAGTAAAGATAAGTTTGGCTTTGGATTACAAAATGAAGCAGGGCAAAGTCTAACAGAATTTTGCCAAAAGAACACACTGGTCATAGCAAAAACCCTCTTCCAACAACAGAAGAGAAGACTCTACACATGGACATCACCAGACAGTCAATACCAAATTCAAATTGATATATCCTTTTCAGCCAAAGATGGAGAAGCTCTATAGAGTCAGCCAAAACAAGACAAGGAGCCATAAGACTGTTGCTCAGATCATGAACTCCTTACTGCAAAATTCAGACTTAAATTGAGGAAAGTAGGGAAAACCACTAGACCATTCCAGGTATGACCTAAATCAAATCCCTTACTATTATACAGTGAATGTGACAAATAGATTCAAGGAATTAGATCTGATAGACAGGGTGCCTGAAGAACTATGGACAGAGTTTCGTGACATTGTATAAGAGGCAGTGATCAAGAATATCTCCAAGAAAAAGAAATGCAAAAAAGGAAAAATGGTTGTCTGAGGAGGCCTTGCAAATAATTGTTAAAAGAAGAGAAGATAAAGGCAAAGGAGAAAAGGAAAGATATACCCATTTGAATGCAGAGTTCCAAAGAATAGCAAGGAGAGATAAGAAAGCCTTCCTCAGTGATCAATGCCAAGAAATAGAGGAAAACAATAAAATGGGAAAGACTAGAGAGCTCTTCAGCAAAATTAGAAATACTAAGGGAACATTTCATGCAATTATGGGCCCAACAAAGGACAGAAATTGTATTGACCTAAAAGAAGTAGAAGACATTAAGATGAGGTGGCAAGAATACACAGAAGAACTATACAAAAAAGATCTTCACAACCCAGATAACCATGATGGTGTGATCACTCACCTAGAGCCAGACATCCTGGAATGTGAAGTCAAGTGGGCCTTAGGAAGCATCTCTATGAACAAAGCTAGTGGAGGTGATGGAATTCCAATTGAGCTATTTCAAATCCTGGAAGATGATGCTGTGAAAGTGCTGCACTCAATATGCCAGCAAATTTGGAAAACTCAGCAGTGGCCACAAGACTGGAAAAAATCAGTTTTCATTTCAATCCCAAAGAAAGGCAATGCCAAAAATGTTCAAACTACTGCACAATTGCACTCATCTCACACACTAGCAAAGTAATGCTCAAAATTCTCCAGGCTAGGCTTCAACAGTATGTGAACCAAGAATTCCTGATGTTCAAGCTGGATTTAGAAAAGGCAGAGGAACCAGAGACCAAATTGCCAACATCTGTTGGTCATCAAAAAGCAAGAGAATTCCAGAGAAACACCTACTTCTATTTTATTGACTATGCCTAAGCCTTTGACTATGTGGATCACAACAAACTGTGAAAAATTCTTATAGAGATGGGAATACCAGACCACCTTACCTTCCTTCAGAAAAATCTGTAGGCAGGCCGAAAAGAAACTGTTAGAACCGGATAGTACAATAGACTTGTTCCAAATTGGGAGAGGAGTTTGTCAAGGCTGTATATTGATACCCGGCTTATTTAACTTATATGCAGAGTACGTCACAAGAAACGCTGGGCTAGATGATGCACAAGCTGGAATCAAGATTGCTGAGAGAAATATCAATAACCTCAGATATGCAGATGACACCAGCCTAAAGGCAGAAAGTGAAGAGGAACTAAAGAGCCTCTTGATGAAAGTGAAAGAGGAGAGTGAAAAAGCTGGCTTAAAACTCAACATTCAAAAA
The DNA here is from genome assembly GCF_029378745.1 of Bos indicus. Classification (NCBI taxonomy): domain Eukaryota; kingdom Metazoa; phylum Chordata; class Mammalia; order Artiodactyla; family Bovidae; genus Bos; species Bos indicus. The sequence goes on along the minus strand of NC_091764.1, from coordinate 91,749,009 downwards.
ACTAAGATCATCGCATCCAGTCTCATCACTTTAAGGCAAACAGATGGGGAAACAATGGAAATAGTGACAGACTTAATTTTCTTGGGCTCCAAAATCACTGCAGATGGTGACTGCAGCCATGAAATTAAAAGATGCTTGCTCCTTGGAAGAAAAGCTATGACCAACCTAGACAGCATATTAAAAAGCAGAGACATTACTTTGCCAAAAATGGTCCGTCTATTTAAAGCTGTGGTTTTTCCAGTTGTCATGCATGGATGTGAGAGTTGAACTACAAAGAAAGCTTAGTGCTGAAGAATTGATGCTTCTGAACTGTAGTGTCAGAGAAGACTCTTGAGAATCTCTTGGACTGAAAGGTTATCAAACCAATCAATCTTAAAGGAAATGTCCTGAATATCACTGGAAGGACTGATGCTGAAGATGAAGCTCCAATATTTGGCCACGTGATGCGAAGAACTGACTCACTGGAAAAGATCCTGATTCTGGGAAAGATTGAAGGCAGGAGGAGAAGGGGGTGACAGAGGATGAGATGGTTGGATGGCATCACCGACTGGATGGATTGCTTTGAGCAAGCTGCAGGAGTTGGAGATGGACAGGAAAGCCTGGCATGCTGCATTCCATGGGGTCGCAAAAACCCCAGACAGGACTGAGCAACTGAACTGAACTGTAATGACTTAGAATTCTTTCTACATATTTCTGGCTTCAATTAGCAAATATTTTTTTAAGGCTATCTGTATCTGTGTTTATGAGAGACATCAGTCTATACTTTTCTTGTAATATTGTGGCTTGATTTTAACATTGAAATAATGCTAGCTTTATAAAATAAGTTAAGAAATGTTCCCTCTGGCTGACTCTGCATTCTGAAATAATTTGTGTAGATTTGGTTTTCTTTCTTTCTTAGATGTTTGATAAAATTTACCAGTGAAGCCATCTGTTGATAGAATTTTCCTTATGGGAAGGATTTATTATAAATTCAATTTCTTCTAATTCAATAACATAGAATCATTCAAAGTTTAAAGTCATAAATTTCCCTCTAACTTTTAGTGGCATCCTATGAATTTTGATATGTTGGCCATCATCTCTTTAAATATATCTCTCCCCCATTTTTATCTTTCCAGAACTCCAAATGCATAAATGCTTCTGACAGGCTTGGATGATGTGTACTGGCTTTTCTTCCCACTCATTTTCCTTTTTGTGTTTTGGTAGGATGCTTTCTCTTGATCTATCTTCAATTTCACTGATACTTTACTTCACTGTGTTCAATCTGATGCTCAGATTGATGTTCAATCAACTGAAAGAATTCTTCATCTCTAGTATCAAGTATATTCTTATATTTCTATGATTTCCACTTGCCTCTTGTACATCATTTTCATCTCTCTGCTGAAACCCCCATCTGTTCATGCTTGTCGTCTACATTTTCCACTACGTCTTGTCCCATGCTAATCATAGTTACTTAAAAGTCCTTGTCTGATTGTTCTAATATCTGGGTCATTTATTAGTTTGGTTTTGTTAGTTGTTTCATCTACTGACAATGGATTGTTTTATCTTGGTTTTTTGGTATAGATCCTAATTTTGCATTGAGTCCTAAACATCCCATGTAGAATAATACTAGAGACTGAGGTTTACTGTATTCATATCTGGATATGGGGAATGCTCTTCTGTTATTTGTACATAGAGTTGTTAAATCTAGTCAAGATTTGAGCTTTGTGTGTGTGTGTGTGTGTGTGTGTGTGTGTGTGTGTGTGTGTTTCTATCATTATAGTCAGGGCACTTCAGGCTTCAAATTCCCCTAATGGTTAATTACCATCACCTATACTTACATAGAACACCTGCAGTACTAGAGTCCTTTTCTCTGTTCCTCAGCTTTCAACAGCCCATTTGCCAGGTCACAGAGATGATCTCTCTCAATACTATTGTCTCTACACTAGTGTACTCTGCTATTGTTTATTATTCAAAATAGACTCATTTTTGTATTAGAGTAAAGGGAATTTTGAGGTAACGATCAACAACAGCCCTAGGCTGTGTTTTTGAATCTCAGGATTGGAACTGTCTGAGCATTTCTGCCTTAAATTTGGAACTTTTTGGCAGCCAAAGTGTACCTTATATCTGCACTCAGTCTTGTACAGGAGACAGTTTTCTGTCCTTCCTCCTAGTGGTTCCTGACTTCAGATTGGTATCCATGTGGGATCCTGGGCTCCAGACAGGGTCCCCAGTCTCCGCCCCAGGAACAACAGGTTTTTGCTTCAACCATTCTCTCACCAGCAAAGGATCTTAACCTGTGTCCCACCTATCCCTGCAAGGCAGGCTGTTTGCTTTTTCTCCCTTCCTCCAAAGCAAGAGATTTTTGCCTGGGCTCAGGATCACAGAGGATATCTGTCTCCTCTCGTATTATCATTTTTCTAGTATCATAAACCAGTAGCTTAGAGCTTTTGCTTCTTATAAGAGGAAGATCTACAGAAATAGGGTTTCCCCTAGAAGGCCAGTGAATGGACCTTCAGTTTCCTGCACCGTCTTCATTATTTCCCCTGAACAACTGGGGGGTGTCCAAGATGAGCTTACAAATGACTGTTAACTCTCCTTGTGTCTTGAACTCCCAGATATTTCAAACTGACATGCTTGCTCACATCTAGCCTTTAAGAATCTGCTGAAATTTTGGCTGATTTATTCTTACCCTCTTATATAGTGGTCATCTCGTTCTCCTGTGCTCTGCCAAAGGCCAAAGACATTTTGTGCTCCATCTCCCCTTGGCAGGGCCTGCCACTCTTTGGAATCTGGTCTACTTGGTCCCCTTTTGACCTCAAATCTCTAATGCAGTCAGGAAAAATTATGATCTTTGTATATTATCTGCCTTTTTCTATTTCTACAATGGGTCCAAAGTTCTACATTTTAAGCTGAAATGAAACTCCAAAGACAATTTTTAATCTTTAAGGAGCAATTTATAATAGCACTAACCACTGAACCTGGAATAAAAATAATTCTAAATTCTCAATTTGTCTCCTGAATTTGATAATGTTTAGTACGTAAACAGAAATAGAAATTAAGATTTATTTTTAAAATCCTGGAAAATAGCAAGCTATTTAAACACATTATTACTTTGGTCTCCCTCATAGCTAAATTAAGGGGATGGGGTGGGGGACATGAACCTTATGCTCTTAGTTTGGTTTTGCTTTCAAAAAAGACGAGAAGGAAAGTTTGTCAGCAATCTTCTCCAGTGTTCAAAATACATTACAAATATGCTTAATCTCTAAAGTATTAGACTGGTGCTCCTTCAGAGTCTATGATACATCAATTATATCTAAGTTTAGAATATAGCACATAAAATAACTTCACAGCAGTATTGTCAGTTTTCACTAATCCATAGAGTTAGAAAGAATTTAAAGTAGTCTACTTCAAACTCCTATTTAATGCAAAATTTGCCTCTAAACATCCTTATTGGCTGCACACTGTAACATGGGTCTCTACTCAAAAGGCAGCCTACTCAATTTTGGGAAAAAATAATTTTTCCAAAATATCAAGCCAAACTGAATATCTCACACAGAGCCAAAATAATGTGCAATCATTTGTTCTAATTTATCATTCCAGAACTTACAGTAAATCTAATCCCCTTTTCACTTGAAAGGTCATCATATACTTGAAAGTGATTGTGTTTCCTTTTCCTATTTTCCAAACTGAAACTTCCTAGTACCATCTATTATATTTCCTTTATGCCCATTAAGCTGTAGTCTTATGGCTTATGTCTCAAAACTTTGTGTTCTCCAACTGTGACCCATACTTCCTCCTTCATCATCTAAATATTAAATGTTCTGAAGTGTATATACCTATGTTTCCATTTTTATTTCCTCTATTTGTATTTTCCTTTTGGACAATCAAATCCAATTTCTTTGTTAGGTATCATCTCTATGAAAATAACACTCACATCTAAGCTTTGATATCTCTTGAAATCAGGGACAAATTCTGTTGTTTTGTGTCTGTAGAATATCTCATGATGGATCACCCAAAGCCCTTGTGGTTTGGGATCAGAAAAGTTTTGCATTTGCTTCTGCCTGAGTCCAAAATAGTAACAGCACTGGCATTATTTTGGCATAAATTCCTGCTAAGGGTAGTGCAAATTAATACTCCATAGCTACACATAACAGTTCCTCAGGTAATCATTTTCCTTACTCAATGCCCAGCTTGACAGAGAATTCCTCAAATGTTCTCCTGGTCAGTAGACACTGTTTTGTTTTGTTTTGTTTTCCGCATCTTTTGCAGGTGACAAACCAGTGTCAGGGATCTCAGCCCCAGGTCTGCCCCTTCTCCTACCTCAACCAATAGCTTTAGGTCTAAAATTTCAGCACTTGTCCCATTCTAAGCAGTAAACACCAGTATCTAAGTCCACTGACATTTTCCCCAGGCTACTGACATATCCATGTTGAAGCTAATGCTCAGCCTTTAAATTCCTTCATTAAATTTCTGCCATCCACAGATTTATCCTATCTTTGTTTTGGGCTAAACTTTGGATTTACATTTTTTTCTTGTGGTTCAGCTAATGTTTATATGAGTGTACAATGTGTGTGTGTGTGTGTGTGTGTGTGTGTAAGGTGTCCATGTTTGATCAGTCCACCAACTGCAAGAGCTAGAACTCTGCTGCATTTCCCAGTATCCAGAGGCTGAATCTACTTGGTTTTTCCATTGGCAACTCAAGCTCTGTGTATCAGAAATAAAAACATATCACAATTCCACCAAAACTCCATATTTTGCCATAACTCATGGCACTCTGTCTTTGGGTTTTCCAAGTATGAAATTTTGAAAACATCTTCAATCCAATATCCCTGTTGCACTCAATCCAATTAGTCACCAAGTTAATTCTACAATGGCAACATTTCACTTAACATAGTCTAACAATTTTAGTCACTCAAAAATGAAATATTTATCTTTCGGAATTTTTATGCAGATCAAATGAGATCAATAGATCAGACAAGAGGCACTACAAGACTACAATAACAGATGGAATAAATTAGCTATTGAGTGACCCAGCAACCCAACATTTGCATTTTAACTAGTAATATTTCATGGATTTCAACAAATTCACATGTATCTCATATCTACCAAGAATGTATGAATGAAAAACAAATTCATTCACTCAGAACCTGATATACATCTCTATCATAGTTTTAATATTTCTTAATTTTCATATTATTAGTTACCTGGGCATGAACAGTGTCTGATTTCTCTTATAAACCAAAAAATCTGTGTGAATGGATAAAAATGAACTAATTTGAAATGAATAAACTAAAATTTAGCCCACATTATTTGCCAGGGACTTTTCCTATTTTACTTTATTTAACCTTAATAATAATTGTGTGTTGTGTGTTAGTTGCTCAGTCGTGTCCAACTCTGCAACCCCATGGACTGTAGCCCACCAGGCTCCTTTGTCCATGGGATTCTCCAGGCAAGAATACTGGAGTGGGTTGCCATTTCCTTCTCCAAATAATAATAATTAATTATTATTTAATAATCAGTTCAGTTCAGTTGCTCAGTCGTGTCCGACTCTTTGCGACGCCATGAATCGCAGCACACCAGGCCTCCCTGTCCATCACCAACTCCTGGAGTCTACCCAAACTCATGTCCATCGAGTCAGTGATGCCATCCAGCCATCTCATCCTCTGTCATCCCCTTCTCCTCCTGCCCCCAATCCCTCCCAGCATCAGGGTCATAATAATTAATTATTATTGTTCCAATTCTACAGATGAGGGAATTCAGATACATGGAAGTTAAATAATTTTGTTAATGTCCATAGGTAGAATAGGACAGAATCAGGATTTTATCACACATAACCTTATTGCAGACCTGGAAATAGAATTTATTATTTCTTTCACAAGAAAGAGTATATTCATATCATAATAATAGTTAGGTTGCTGTCTTTGGGGAAAATTCGATTTGTTAAGTTCACTGTCAAATGTGGTACTCAACACTAACCTCAGTTCAGATTATGTACATTTGCTGAGCTCTAACTTTCTGGTTCTGGAGAGTATATGTCTTCTAATTTAATAATAAAGTAGCTCTTCTGGCAGCCACATCACAATGTGGACTCATTTATTTCACACATAAATAAAACAACTGACCTTTTTCCACATGCATTAGTAATAAATTTTTCTTCCTATGTTGTAACTGAGTAGTTATATTTTCTTAATCTGTGAAGATTTAAGATCCAAGTGAACCCAATTAAGTTCAATTTTTTGTTTGTTTAGTTTTATTTTCTTTTTAGCTCATTAATCAAGTCTGGTGATAATTTTGGAGTCCTGATTGTGTCTTTCATAGTATTAATTAGCCATTCTTTCTAGGTTTTTGTCAACAGTTTTCACTGTTTATAAAATCATTATAAAAGGTACTGGAGATATATTAAAAAGCTTTGTTTTTCCATAAAAGACACAAAATTATATTCTTAAATATAATACCCACTTTTTTTGTCTTTATATTGATAATGCTTTGATAAGAAAATGATCTAGAATAAGTACAGTTAAAATCTTTTGTATTATGAATTCATATCTTTGTGTGAAAAAAAATTCTTCCATCTCTCTTGAAATAAACTCCACTGAAATTCTCCATTGGAATGACTGTGATTCTAGACTTGATAGAGCTCATGTGTTTTGAAAAGCCAACTTTATAGTGATACAGTGATATAGATAAAATACATTAAAATATTATAGAGTTAAAGATGATTCACAAATAATTAAAGAAAAAAAGAGAGATTTCTAAACAATTACCAGTAAAAAACAAAAAAGAATAAGGTCAAAATTGGGCAGTTTTTCTTTTTTTTTTTTTTTTTAATGAAAGCTAAGTTTAAGAACATGTGAAAGCTCAGAAATTAAAAAAAAAAAAATGAAAAGCTCTTAGAACTGTGACACAAAGTCCGTGTATAACTATCTTAAGCAGAGACAGAAATTTTGATTTTAAGAATAGTTGGTCATTTCTGTGGACTGTACTTGTCATCAGTGATTTTATTTTTGAAACATCATAAGCCTGAAATATAATATAATCAAATGATTACATAACACCTCCAGTACCAAACTTCATTGTACCAAGTTTGTTCTGAACTCTGATTTTTAATAATTTTGCCCTCGTATACAGTGCTTACAAAAATAAATGTATTCTGCACTCTACATAGATCTGCTAGAACTTGTCTGGTTTTCAAAGTATTTTTCAGGAACCAGAGACTTTCAGTCTCTCTCTCTGTCTCTGTCTCTTCTCTCCCCCGTTTTATACCAGATAATGTTGCTGCTAAGTAGCTTCAGTCGTGTCCGACTCTGTGCAACCCCAGAGACCGCAGCCCACCAGGCTCCCCTGTCCCTGGGATTCTCCAGGCAAGAACACTGGAGTGGGTTGCCATTTCCTTCTCCAATGTTAGAGTTGATATATATCAACTAGGACTGACAGTCCTAGTTTTCAGCATTCACTCAATGCAAATCACGATTAGATCACAGGGTAACCAGTCCTGAGAATCTTTCACATGGAAACAACCATTTTTTATTCTGTTTCCTTTTCCTGGGTAGAGAGGTAGTTTAAAGATAACTTAGTGTCCTCTTGATTTCAATAAACTAAAAGATATCAATCTTTTCATCTACAGCAAAATGTGGATAATGTTATTGAAGAAGTAAAAAATATATGCAGTGTTCTGGGATGTGTGGAGACCAAACAAATTACAGATGCTATAAATGAACTAAATCTTATTCTTCAGAGAAAACCAAAGGTAAATACACTCACTTATTACACAGCAATTATTTTAAACCTGAGTTCAATAATTAATTAAGGAGAGTGAAAGACTTTTGATGAACTGGTATATATGTATGTGTGTGTGTATGTGTGTGCATGTGTTGCTGTTCATATATATTTCAATCATTTGGGGATAATGAAAACTTAATTCTATTATACCAAAATAATTGAATTAAAAGGAAATTTCTTATACCTTTGAAGTGTAACTACAATACAACCTTCAAGTGAGACTGAAATCTATCCTACAGTCCTACCTAGATGAACGTGCTTATATAATAATATTCACAGGCAAGTGTTTGTATAGACTATTAATGGTTCTCATGCACACCAGTGTATGCAGAGGTAGGTACCCATGCTTGCTTGGACAAGCATTTATGCAGGAAAGAATAGATCAGTTTTTGTGGTATTTTTTGTTGAATCTTCAAGGCACACTGCTTTGATGATCTCACATTCTATAGTGATTTCCTGGATTTTCCATTTATAAAAATGAGCATTATATGAGTATTATATGATTTTTTCTTTTAAATCTCAGAAATCTGATGTAGATCATATGTGAATATTGCCTAAGAAAAAGATTAGGACATCTGGTTACAATGAATTGTTCAATCTTGTTGCTAGCTTAGCAAGTGATAAAGTCAAAAGATAGGATACTGCTGATGATAATAACTAATACTTGATCAGATCAGATCAGTCACTCAGTCGTGTCTGACTCTTTGCGACCCCATGAATCGCAGCATGCCAGGCCTCCCTGTCCATAACCAACTCCTGGAGTTCACCCAGACTCACGTCCATCGAGTCAGTGATGCCATCCAGCCATTTCATCCTCTGTCGTCCCCTTCTCCTCATGCCCCCAATCCCTCACAGCATCAGAGTCTTTTCCAATGAGTCAACTCTTTGCATGAGGTGGCCAAAGTACTGAAATTTCAGCTTTAGCATCATTCCTTCCAAATAAATCCCAGGGCTGATCACCTTCAGAATGGACTGCTTGGATCTCCTTGCAGTCCAAGGGACTCTCAAGAGTCTTCTCCAACACCACAGTTCAAAAGCATCAATTCTTCTTTGCTCAGACTTCTTCACAGTCCAACTCTCACATCCATACATGACCACAGGAAAAACCATAGCCTGGACTAGACGGACCTTTGTTGGCAAAGTAATGTCTCTGCTTTTGAATATGCTATCTAGGTTGGTCATAACTTTCCTTCCAAGGAGTGTCTTTTAATTTCATGGCTGCAGTCACCATCTGCAGTGATTTTGGAGCCCAAAAAAATAAAGTCTGACACTGTTTCCACTGTTTTCCCCATTAATAAGCAGCAAAATAGAAATTTGAGCCCAGGCCTCTAAACACACTTCAGTACATACAAAACTTCATAAAAGAGAGTGACTGCATGCATTCTTTATCTATATGGATAGGAAGAGCACAGATTCTATTACCTTGAATGCACCAGTCTTGAAATTTCAAAAAGACTGATTTACTAAGTTGACAATTATACTAATATATATAAATTGTCATTGTTTCAAATAGGTGACTAGTAAAAATCAGTAATTTCTTACTATCAGACTTCCTATGTCTTTTTTTTCCTCAAGTGCAACTGCTTTACAATGTTGTGTTAGTTTCTGCTGTACAACGAAGTGAATCAGCTATATGTATACATAAATCTCCTCCCTCTTGAGTCTCCCTCCTACTCTCCCATCTCACGCTTTTAAGTCATCACAGAGCACCAAGCTGAGCTCCCTATGATATACAGCAGCCTCCCACTAGCTATCTATTTACACATGGTAGTGTATATATGTCCATGCTACTCTCAATTCATCTCCTCCTCTCCTTCACAATCATCCACCCCTGCCCCAATCAACAAGTCCATTCTCTACATTTATGTCTTTATTCCTGCCCTGCGAATAGGTTAATCATTACCATTTTTCTTGATTCCACATGCTTAGTCGCTCAGTCATGTCCGACTCTTTGCGACCCCATGGACTGTAGCCCAGCAGGCTCTTCTGTCCATTGCAATTCTCCAGGCAAGAATACTGGAATGGGTTGCCATGCCATACTGGAATAGGTTTCCATGCCATACTGGAGCAGATTGCCATGCCTTCTTCCAGGAGATCCTCCCAACTCAGGGATGAAATCCAGGTCTCCCATATTGCAGGAGGATTCTTTACCACCTGAGAAACCAGGGAAGCCCAAGAACACTGGAGTGGGTAGCCAATCCCTTCTCCGGGGGATCTTCCCATCCCAGGAATCAAACTGGGATCTCCTGAATAGCAGGTGTATTCTTTACTAGCTGAGCTACCAGGGAAGCCTGCTAGATTTCATACATAGGTGTTAATATATGGTATTTGTTTTTCTCCCTATATCTTATTATAAATAATTACAATTGTATTTTTTGCAATTAGATGTAATAAATTCAGAATTTTTAATATCCTATTTGCATTACATGAACAGTGACAGTGGTGACTGAGGAGCAAAGGTCTCATATCGACAAAAGATTTTATAACAGCTGAAGTTAAGATAACAAGTGAGAATTAACTTGCAACAAGTTATTCATTTCTCTTAGATTACCACATTTTGGAGATAATACAAATACCTAGAGCTGATAATAAAATACAAAAAGCATAGGGTCATGCAGAGATGATTTGAATTTGAGATCTGCCACTTGCCAGGTGAATATACTTTGGAAAACTAATTAACTTCTCTAAGTTTCAGTTTTCCTCATCTCTAAAACAGAAAAAGAAAACAGAATTTGCAGGGTTCTTGAATCAGAAATAACATTAACAAATGGGCCAGATGAGAGTATATTTTGAGTGGCTCAGAGGTAAAGAATCTGTCTGCAATGCAGGAGACCACCTACAATGCTGGAAATGAAGGTTCAGTCCCTGGGCCGGGAAGATCCCCTGGAGAAAGTAATTGCAAACCACTCCAGCATTCTTGCCTAGGAAAACTGATGGACAGAGGAGTGTGGCAGGCTACAGTCCATGAAGTCACAGTCAGACACAACCTAGCAAGTAAACCACTACCACCCATTATTATTAGTGGAAGTAGTAGAGATGATGCTGTAGTAGTTTTTAATAATCTTCCTCATGAGGCCAAGAAGAGTTTAATTCACCCAAGTACCACTAAATACTCTCTTATCTCTGGGCCATTGGTTATAGCCAACCTCAGGATAAATGCTAGAGTAGGAAACCAGATACATGAATGTGGACACACGTCTTCCCATCTGTTAAGACCACTTGGCTGTTCTTTAGTTTTTATGTCCTGCTCTCAGTAAATCAGTAGAAACAAACAAATGATCAAAGAAGGAGGAAAATCTAATTTTAGGATGAAGCATTTCAAATGCTGTTAAAGTAGCACTTTAACAACAACAACAAAAAAGCTTTTTAAAGAAAAAGCTTTCTTTAAACATTCATTTTCTGAAACTCCCTAGATAAACAAAAATGACAGTTTTCTCAAAAATATCAAAATTTCAACATATCTGAAGCAAAAGAATCCTTCAAGGAGAAACAAAGTATTTCCTAGGAAAATATGGACAATTACAATAATCGAGAGAAGCTCATATCATATTTCACATTTCTTCTATACTTAAGAGCGCTAAATTGTATGTGACTATTCATGCATAGAAATGAAGAAAAGAATTGATATTTACCAGTTTTATTTCATATATGTCAAGGGTCAAAATAAATAGTTGAATATCCCCAAGTAAACAGATTCTGCTTGAGTACCTTTTCAAAGTTTATTCAACATTATTCACACATTTTGTCCATCCCTTTTCTCAACGTATCTTAACTATAAGCCCACCTATATAAGAAAATCAGCACAAATAGTAAGTATATTTTACATTATTTCTGTAGTAACCAACTATGGCTAATAATGCCAAACTATTTCAATCTATCCACCCACCATAAACCTAAAACTAAAGAAACACTGAGAAATATGTCTTCTGCCAACAGATTCAAATTTCAGAAGCTGTCCTTTTTCTTGGCTGCATTTTTAGGTCAACTAACAAAACACTATTTCCTGCCATACCAGGAAGTAATTAAGTATTTACTAAATGTAAGTTTTGGCAAAATGAAGAACTATATCACAAATGCAGTTGTACTCCATCTATACTTCACGCTCCCACCTAGCACTGGAAACAATTTTCCATTCTTTAGAACTGTATTCCAGAAGCTCACATATTTCCATTAAATACACAATAAACAAACTACAAATAAAAAATACAGTCTTAAAAAAAAATACAGTCTTACACATTGTGCTGTAGGTGGGTGTCATGGTGATTTAAAAATACAAGTTTACATTTCTGAATAAACTGAATTCTAGTTAAGTCATGCTAAGGTGTTTAACAATCTCACCCACACAGCTAGGGTAAAGATCTCATGTGTTCAGCTTAGTAGTTGAATCTATGCTCTAATAGATGAACTATTTTACCTAAGAGAATTGCTTCTGAGAAGGTTCATGTGAATGATACTCTTCAATGAAAAGTTACATACACGTTTAATTACATTCTAAACATGACAGACGGCTTTTCTCTCTAAAAGGAATACTCTAGCAAGTTCCTTGTTACAGGAAAACAATTATTCCCTAGTTTGTTTGTTTGAAAAATCAAGCTTTTCATTAATTGGATTTCCTTCAAAGCAAACTTGTCAAAGCAAAATTTCCAAAAAAATTTAGCGTCAATTAAAATGGATCTTGTTAGAAAATTGAATTTTCTTTTTGACTGAAATGTAACTTTTAATGAATCTGTGAATCACCTACCTGATATAGTTTTCATGATAATGAAGTTATAGCCAGTAAATTCTAAACCACTAAAGTAACTCCAGGTGTACAATAAACATAAACAAACAAGCAAATAAAACCCCCCATGCTAATGGATACAAACTTAAATGATAATGAAAAACACAAAATTTCAGATAGTTTTTTTTTTTTTTAATCCAGGATACAATCTCAAGTATTTGACTACCAGTTTCTCTTTTTAATCCTACAAAATAAAGAAATGAAACTATACAGTGAATCTGTATGATTTTTTAAGCCTGTATATAAATGACTGTTAAAATAAGAACTGAACACACTAAACAGCAAAAATGACAAATCTTTTATACTAAAATATCAGTCCCTGTTGTGGAAGGGGGATTGAATTTAGGCACTATCTGTGGGTGTGTACTGAGTCACTTTAGTCGTGTCCAATTCTTTGCTACCCTATGGACTACAGCCCCGTCAGGCTCCTTTGTCCATGGGATTCTCCAGGAAAGAAACTGGAGTGGGTTGCCATACTCTCCTGCAGGGGATCTTTCCCACCCAGGGATCAAACCTGGGTCTCATGCATTGCAGGCAGACTTTTTTACTGTCTGAGCCACCAGGGAAGCTATTTTGCCACCAGGCAATATCTGCAGAACTGTTTAAATAATACTAAGAAGGCTGAGCTTATGCTAGAAATTATTTTTTTTTAATCAAATAATAAAGATCGATGATTATGACAGAAGACTCTTCTTTCATCTTACAATTTAGATTTCCTGTTTAATAAGTAATATTTATATAAGGCACCAAGAAATGCATTTTCTTTTTATCATAGCAGAGAAATTCCTATATGTAGATTGTGGACATTATTGGTTTGGTTTTCCAAATTTGTTTTCTGAATAACAATTGTATCTTTCGACCTATTTTTCTTTTTCAGAATCTTCATCAAAATTCAGACACTTCAGCAAAAGGTAAAACATATGTGCATCCAAATATTTTTTAAATAAACAATTTCTAAAACCAAAAATAATTTAATTTTTCCAAATATGGTGATAACACACACATAAAATATTTTTGAGGGAAAAAACTTGCTAAAACTCTTTTTACTGACAGTAGTGATTATTCTGCAAGTGAATAAAAATCCACTGCCTTTGAGCCTGAGATTTTTTTAAAAAATAAAGTCAAGAAAGCTATAAAAGTAAAAAGAATTCTGAAAATGCCCTTTTTACCATTCTAAGAAAATATAAAATTTTATTTAACTAATGATATTCTGATGTAAGAGAAGTCAGAAATGTAGCAGATGTCTTTCTTCAAGGTCATTAATTTCCATTTTAAAATCAAGCTCTATTTGAAGCATCAACTTAATGTATCAGGCAGGAGGATTTGGTTCTGAAATACTTAAGTGTTCGCAGAAGCTCTGAACCTACAAAACTGTAAGCCACAGGAGGACTGGGCCTCTGTTGAAAAGGGTAGATAGTGTGGTCCACAGCAATGAGTCTGGCTTCTGGAATCAGGCAGAACTGATTTTGAATTCTAACTCTGCCCATATTTTTACTCTGATGGTAAAAAATTAAACTCTCTGATCCTCAGTTTTCCTAATATGAATAAAGGATAGGGCAGTATGTAAAGTGCGGGGTGTGGTCAAGATTGTTCTTGTTTGCACTGGCAGATCGTATTTGGCTTATGAACACTTATGAGTATCTTTAAGAAAATTGAAAACATCTGACTCACAGATGTTCAGCTGTCAAAGGTGACAGTGAGGCACAAACAATAACTCTGACCTGTCCTCCATAGCCTTAGTGGTTTTCAGTGGAAAGTTACGTATAGCAGGGTATCCTGTCAACTCTAATTCCCATCACTCAAAAGAAGATACAGTAAGGCCCCTACATGTGAACCTTCAAGTTGCGAACTTTGAAAGATGCGAAATCTAGAACTGTTTTTCTGCAAAAAAGCAAAAAGTGGAGTTTGAGTAATTAGCCCAATAATTAAGATTCTCTAAAATATGTGCTGGGGCTTCAATTAATGAGATCTCTAACTCAACTTTATGATTTATTTTAATGTGCATTAATTTGCACAAGATTGGGAATTATTAACAAGAAGTCTGTACTTCCTGCTTCAGAATACAATTTGGGGACCAGAGAAACAAGATGTTTTTATAAATTTATAATTCTCTGCCTCCTGTTGTTCAGGAGAAACCCTGTTGGTTGGCCTCCAGAGTTTGATGAGGCCTCTTTAAAGACTATTTTTATGCTCCTTTCCTCTTCTGTTTCATTAATTGCTACTGCTGATTTCTCAGAGAATTTTAATTAGAGCTCTTTCACTCTGCATGTCACCTCAGGCTGTTTCAACAAAGGGCATAATTTTAGAAACACAGCAAGTGAGTAGAATTTGGCCATCTCATAAATTTTGTACAAATTTATGAATAACTAAGTGAATAATAGCATGTGTTGGACAACAACAACAAAATGTTTAATTATGGGCAGAGCTACTGAGGGACAGGATGTGGGAAGAAGCTCCATGCAGAAGCTGGCCTCTTTCCTGGGCAATGGAACACTGCACACATACTACTGGAGGAAGCGTCTAGCTCATTCTGCTCATTTCTTTTCAAACCAACTAAGAACCAAAAGAATCTGCCTGCAATGCAGGAGACCCCAGTTGGATTCCTGGGTTGGGAAAGATACCCTGCGGGAGGGCACGGCAATGCACTCCAGTATTCTTCACTGGAGAATCCCCATGGACAGAAGTATCTGGTGGGCTACAATCCATGGGGTTGAAAGGAGTCCTATAGGACTGAGCAACTAAGCACAGCACACAAGAACCAAAAAGCAATTTCCGTTTTGGAAACTACTCATGAGAAAGTGCACGTGTCTCAAAAAAACAGTACTGTGTGATGCGACTCCACACTGAATACGCTTATGCCAAATTTGTGACTTGTTCCACTTGTTCCATTCATCATCTTTTTATCATTATTATTATTATTATTATTGGTCGAACTGCGTGGCTGGTAGGATCTTAGCTTGAATCGCACCTACTGCAGTGTAAGTGTCCGGATTCTTAACTACTGGACCACCCGGGGAACCCCGCCCCCACACTTGGCCCCTTTCATAATCTTAATAGACATTTCTTTTTCTATACCTCATAATATAAAAATATATTTTAAAATATAAAATATAAAAACCTTTAAAATATAGTACAGTAAGTAAAATAAAATGTTATGAGAATTTTTTAAAAATCACAGCAGATCTTGAGAACATAAGATCTAAGGATGCGCTTACTTGTTCTGTCAACGTCTCCTCAGCTGCCAAGGGCTTGGCAACCTTGCTCTTCTGGGCTGTGGTCTTGGGGACTCATGGCTGCACATGACCCAGCCGCCCTAGGGGTAGGGAGAGGGTGGGCGGAGGGAGGGCGAGGAAGGAGCCCACCCTGGCCCTGGCATCCGGGACCCCATCTGGGACAGGTGAACACCACCAGCCCTGCCCAACCAGTGGGCTAAGAACCTGCAGTCTGGAGAGCGAGAACAGGCGTTCAGGCCGGACCACTACAAAGCCAAGGCCACGCAGCCCTACTCCGCAACTGACACTCCCAGTACCATGTAGACGCCTCGCTTGAAAAGGCCCGCACTCTGACCCCGGAGTCGTGAACCAGAACTAGCTGGTGTCCAACTAGCAAGCTTGGGGTTGAAATGGAAGGAAATTGTCCATCAGTCCCTTCCTTGCCCTACAGAAACAGTCATCATCTGCAAACACCTGCCAGGCGTGTTCAGCCTAAAACTTAGTTCAGCCCTGCTGGGGAAAGGCTGCCCGTCGAGGCCGACCAGCTCCTGTGTCGGCCCTTTTCCTCCTGGAAATGGAGGCTGTGCGGTAACCCGAGACGGAAGTCAGATGGAGGCTTGACTTCTGGAGCAGCAACCATGTGCGGAGGCAGGGGAGAGAATCTTCTGCCTTTCCCCACACAGGCTGGCTCCGCCCATCCCTCCGCCGGGGCCCCATCACGTTCCCCGTGGTCCCGCCCAGAAGCCGAGGATTGCTGCGGATGCTCAGCAGCACTGGCTTCAGGCCTCCAGACACAGTGTCTCCCTCCCAAGTACCGCCTGGAGGACCAGCTCTCCTCCGGCAGGCTCTCCTCTGCAGCCCGGCGACCGTTCCCGATGTGGGAACCGCCGCCAAGAATATGGTTCCTCTGCCTCTGTCTTCCCCACACTGGTGGCACTGCCTTTTCATTTACTTTCTCCAGAACAAGGCGGCCGAAAAGGAGAAACATCTGAAATACGGCATTTCCGTACATATTTCTGGCCCAGGATGGATAGAAGAACGCAGGGTTTTCTGCCTCACTCTCGTCTACCAAGATCCGCCTGTGGGATTTAAGGAGGACTTTTGCTGGGACTGAACAAGGCCTGAAGTAGGGGTCTTGATCACAACCACAGGAGCCTTGCAACCCCCGACCTTCGAGACTTGTCAGCAAAGTCAGGCATAAGTGACCCAGAGGAGTAGGAGGGCTCCATTGATAACACTTCATATTATACATTCATCTCTTAAAACTCTTTGTCACCTAAATATTTGTCCATTAAAGCGTTTCCTCTTCTAGGTAAAAAGGGAATAATTTTTAAAATACAATTAAAAAAATTATTTTTTTTTACCTTACAATATTGTATCGGTTTTGCATACAATTTTTTACACGAGGTTATTCACCTAACTTCTGAAACAGCGTAGTTGAGTATTAAAAATAATTGCAAGTCATGAGCGTCTTATGATTTTCGATGCATTGACTGCTGCTGCTACTGCTGCTACTAAGTCACTTCAGTCGTGTCCGACTCTGTGCGACCCCATACACGGCAGCCCACCAGGCTCCCCCGTCCCTGGGATTTTCCAGGCAAGAACACTGGAGTAGGTTGTCATTTCCTTCTCCAATACATGAAAGTAAAAAGTGAAAGTGAAGTCTCTCAGTCGTGTCCGACCCTCAGCGACCCAATGGACTGCGGCCTTCCAGGCTCCTCTGTCCATGGGATTTTCCAGGCAAGAGTACTGGAGTGGGGTGCCGTTGCCTTCTCCAATGCATTGACTACTGCATACAAAATGTCAGCAGTGAGTGTTATCCACCTTCCCTGTAAGGGTCTGACAGCGAGTCCTACCTGGAGATGGCATTCATCATCCTCAGGTTTCTCCATCCTAATGGCGCCAGATTCCTGTCAAAGTCCACCAGTTCTGCCTACTCCATTTCATCAGCCTCTTCTGCTTCCTCCCACTCAGGTTGGAATTTGTCCAACAGAGAGTTTAAAGAGAGGGAGAATACCATTCTCAGAAAAATTTACCTTAAATTTAATGATCAGGGGACGCTTTTCATGTGCTCTAAACTAAATTCTCATGGAATCTAGCAGACATTTCAAATCTATCGGTCCCTGTAGTTAGTCATTTTTCTTCATTTTTTTCTTCATTTTTTCTTCCGTCATGACAATTCAGCTTTACATAATCAATAGACTCCCTATAAATAACTAATGGTAAAACTGGAATAAAGCTTTGATTTTGAAGAAATATAGTAAATGTCCTAAATCTTTTATTCTAAACTTACCTTGGATACCAGCCATGTACTTCAGTTCAGTTCAGTTCAGTTCAGTCACTCAGTCATGTCCGACTCTTTGCGACCCCATGAATCCCAGCACGCCAGGCCTCCCTGTCCATCACCAACTCCCGGAGTTCACTCAGACTCACGTCCATCGAGTCAGTGATGCCATCCAGCCATCTCATCCTCTGTCATCCCCTTCTCCTCCTGCCCCCAATCCCTCCCAGCATCAGAGTCTTTTCCAATGAGTCAACTCTTCTCATAAGGTGGCCAAAGTACTGGAGTTTCAGCTTTAGCATTATTCCTTCCAAAGAACACCCAGGACTGATCTCCTTCAGAATGGACTGGTTGGATCTCCTTGCAGTTCAAGGGACTCTCAAGAGTCTTCTCCAACACCACAGTTCAAAAGCATCAATTCTTCGGCTCTCAGCCTTCTTCACAGTCCAACTCTCACATCCATACATGACCACAGGAAAAACCATAGCCTGGATTACACGGACCTTTGTTGGCAAAGTAATGTCTTTGCTTTTGAATATGCTATCTAGGTTGGACATAACTTTCCTTCACTCTTTTTATGGCAACATAATGTGTATGATTAGTGTTCAGTTAATGGCAAACATAGCATAATCAAACTTATTATAATTAATTCCTTAGATGGAGTTTGTTTAAAATACGTATAAACCACACAGAAAACATGTCCCTTTGTCTGAACATTAATTCTAAACAATAATAATCTAGACCAAAAATTTTGTGAATTATAGTTGATCAGAATGCCAAATTGATAACCCAGAATTATGATTTGTGATTAAAGGCTGCACTTCCCAAATTTATGCAATTGAAGAAATGAAAGCTGATTAATTACACTATAGCAGCTACCCCAGACTGCATACAGAGGCACAGATGGCTAATTGGCTTCAGTTGATAGAGGGTCATTTTAATTCAGTTTTCTTTAAATTTTGTTATAAAAATTTTCAAAGCTGTAAAGAATGGTTTGTGATAAATATGACCCTTCATAGATGACCTGGTTTCTATCCCTCTCCCCACCCTCCCCCCAGGTTTGATAGAGAAAGTGACAACCGAACTATCCACATCCATCTGTCAGCTAATTGATATCCATTGCAGCAGCTTCTGTGCAGATTTCCAGCCTCTACACGCACCTCTGTATAGTGTCTCCTGTGTAAATCTTGGGCTCCATTCCCACCTTAGCTTCACAGTGTATGCAGCTCACAATATTCCAGAAACCTGGGTGCACAGGTGAGTTGTGATGCCTTTTCCACAAAAGGGTTAATTAGTTTTGTGTCGCTTCTAATTGAATATATTTGCCTTGTTCTTATTTGCAGAAGCAAGTATTTCATCTTGAAATTTAATCGGCATGGATGTATCTATGTTTTTAAAATCATTCACACTTATTTCCAGTCCAGTGCACATTCGTTTTCCCTCAAGTCTTCTCCCATTCTATTTAAAATAACTACATGTTGTCAGTATATCATAAGAGAAACAGAAAGTGCCCATCCTCACATGGTGATTGCCCTAAATTTTTCATTTTTTATGTTTGAGTTTAAATGACTGACGCCAATTAACACAGGGTGAGAATGCACACACACATACAAGGAGATGGAGAGTATTTAAGAATAGAAAGAAATCACTTGATCCTATCAAGTTGTGAGTGGTAAATATTTTGTGAGATTAGTACCTTGATAAAGTGAAAATTAGCCAAGAGTTACTTGAGTTACAATAGAAATTAACCACAATTATGCATGGAGCATTGCCGGGTTTGAGGTTAATTCTGCTATGTGCTATTTTCTTGAATAACATAATTAGAGTAATATTATAATAATTATTTTAAATTCCTTATGGATTAAATCTGTAAGAGAATACTGATTAAATCAAATTAAGGTGATAAGAGAATAGTAATTTTCTAATGGATTTATTGTACCCACTGCACTTAGCATCTCAAAGAAAGGCTAAAAGAAACAGAAATAATTTTATCTTGGTCTGTATTTTTGCAAATGGAAACTATGCAAAATTTATGAGTCAATTATAACAAAAATTTTACCTTTTGTATGTAAAAATGAAAAACGACCATCTATGTATCTCACATAAACTTTCTTTAAAACCCATGGGATGATTCTTTTACACTTTTTCTCTTTCTTAATTTTATGAAGTATTTTAGGAGGATGATGTGTAATGTTACAAACTGCTACTCGAATGTTTTCATAATTTTTAAACCTTTAGGATATCCTTATTTATTCTAATTCACCTGGAAAAACTATGTAGCCAGATAAGTACTCAGAAAGCTGTATACATAGAGCTATTTATGTACGTGGGAAATTTAGTTTTGTTTATTTTTCTATTGTTTCTCTATTCTGTTTTACTTATTTTGTTTCTGATCTTTATTATTTTATTTCTTCTTTTAATTTTTATCTTAGTTTGTTCTTTGTTTTCTGGTTCCTTGAGTATAGATTTAGATTATTTGTGAACTTCTTTCATTTTTAATTTTTTAAATCTGTTTTTAAAATTTTTATTGCAGCATACTTGATTTACAATGTTGTGTTAGTTTCTGCTGTAAAATGAATCAGTTATACATATACATGTATCCACTCTTATAGATTCTTTTCCCATATAGGTCATTACGGAGTATTGAAAAGACTTCCCTGTGCTATACAGTAGGTCCTTACTAGTTATCTACTTTATAAATATATAGTAGCGTGTATATATCAATCCCAGTCTCCCAATTTATCCCTCCCCTCCCCGACTTTTCTGGCTGGTAACCATAAGTTTGTTTTCTGCATCTGTGACTCTATTTCTATTTTGTAAATAAGATCATGTGTGTGTGTTAAGTTGCCTCAGTTGTGTCTGACTCTTTGCAACCCTTTGGGCTGTAGCCTACCAGGCTTCTCTGTCCATGGGATTTTCCAGGCAAGAATACTGGAGTGGGTTGCCTTTCCCTTCTCCAGGGGATCTTCCCAATCCAGGGATCAAGCCCATATCTCTTAACGTCTCCTGAATAGGCAGGTGAGTTCTTTACCACTAGTGCCACCTGGAAAGCCCAAATAAGATCATTTGTACTTTTTTTTTTTAGATTCCACTTATAAGTGATATCACAGAATTTTTGTCTTTCTCTATCTACCTTTACTCAGTATGAAAATTTCTAAGTTCATTCATGTTGCTGCAAATGGCATCATTTTATTCTTTTTATGACTGAGTAATATTCCATTGTATATATGTATCCCATCTTCTTTATCCATTCCTCCACTGATGGACATTTAGATTGCTTGCATGTCCTGGCTACTGTAAATAGTGTTGCAGTGAACATTGGGGTGCATGGTTTTCTCCAGATATATGGCCAGGAACGGTATGCTGGATCATATGGTAGCTCTATATTTAGTTTTTTAAGGAATCTACATACTGTTCTGAATAGTAGCAATACCAATTTACGTTCTCACCAACAGTGTAGGTGAGTTCCCTTTCCTCTATACCTTCTCCAGCACTTATTATTTGTAGACTGCCTGATAATGGCCATTCTGACCAATGTGAGGTGGTACCTCATTGTAGTTTTTATTTGACCTTTCTTCTTTTAATGTAAGCATTTATTGCTTTAAACTTCTTTTTTAGCACTGATTTTGCTATATCTCATAAGTTTTGTTATGGTATGTGTTTTCACATTTTACAATATTTTCTAATTTCCCTTTTGATTTCTGTTTGACACACTGGTTGTTCAAAAGTACTCATTTCTACTGCATGATCTCACTTATATAGAATCTGAAAAACGAACAAAATGAAAACAGACTCTCAGAGAACAAGTGTTTGCCAGAAGCAAAGGGGTGGGTTGGGGATGAAATAGGTGAGGAGGATTAAGTGGCATAAATTTCCAGTTATATAACTAATAAGTCACATGGATGTATTAATAATATACACCATAAGAAACATGGATCAATGATACTGTAATACCTTTGCATGAGGACAGATGGTTACTTAACTTATCATGGTCATCATTTCATAATGTATGCAAACATCAGATCATTATGTAGTACACCTGGAACTAATGTAATATTGTACAATAACTATATTTCAGTAAAATAAAAAAAAGAAACAGAAACTAAGAAGTGTTAATTAACATTAATTTGAGAATTTTTCCAGTTTTTTTTTTTTTTTTTTTTTCTGCCACTGATTTCCACTTGTATTCCAATGTGGTCAGAAAATATACTTGGTATGATTTCAATTTTTTTTAATTTGTCAAGACTTGTTCCATAACCAATTTTGTGATTTGTGCTAGAGAAAGATACAAGCTTGAGAAGAATGCATATTGCCCAGAGGTTAGGTGGAATGTTCTATAAATGTCTATTAGGTTCATTTGGACTATAGTGTAATTAAAACCCTCTTCCTTATTGAGCTTCTGTCTGCTTGTTCTATTAATTGTAACCAGTATTGAGATCTTCTGTTATTATTATGTTATTTTCTAGTTCTTTTCATCCCTTCAATGTTTGCTTAATACATTTGCTTCAATTTAGGGTGCATGTATATTTACAGCTATTGTATCCTCTTAGTAAATTGACCTCTTTATCATTATATAATGTTTTTGTCTGTTGTGACAGCTTTAACTTAAAGTCTATTTTGTCTTGCATAGGTATGGTCAATCCTGCTCTTTTGATTATCATATATGGAATATATGATATATATATATATATATATATATATATATGTCCTTTCACTTTCAGGGGTGTCCTTAAATCTAAAGTGTATCCCTTGTAGACAGCATATGGTTGGATCTTGTTTACTAATCCATTCCGTTATGCTGTTTCTTCTCATTGTAGAATTTAATTTATATCTAATATAATTAATGATAGAGAAGGACTTACTTTTGCCATATTTTTTGCATCATTTTCTGTCTTGTAGCATTTTTGTCCCTCTTTTTCTGTCTTGCCACTTTCCTTTGTGTCCTGATGAGTTTTTATAAACTCTTCAACTCCTTTCTTATTTTCTTTTGTGTATCATTTATATTGTGGTTGCTTTCTTTGTGGTGACAATAGGCCTTACATAATACATATTATATTTAAAACACTGTTTTAAGCTAATAATAACTTCACTTTTTAAAATTTTGTTATAACTTCACTTTAAGTTCAGTTCAGTCGTGTCCGACTCTTTGCAACCCCATGAACCGCAGCACGCCAGGCCTCCCTGTCCATCACCAACTCCTGGAGTTCACTCAAACTCACGTCCATTGAGTCAGTGATGCCATCCAGCCATCTCATCCTCTGTCATCCCCTTCTCCTCCTGCCCCCAATCCCTCCAAGCATCAGGGTCTTTTCCAATGAGTCAATTCTTCGCAGGAGGTGGCCAAAGTATTGAGGTTTCAGCTTTAGCATCAGTCCTTCCAATGAACACCCAGGACTGATCTCCTTTAGGATGGACTGGTTGGATCTCCTTGCAGTCCAAGTGACTCTCAAGAGTCTTCTCCAACACCACAGTTCAAAAGCATCAATTCTTCAGTGCTCAGCTTTCTACACAGTCCAACTCTGATATCCATACATGACCACTGGAAAAACCATAGCCTTGACTAGACGGACCTTTGCTGGCAAAGTAATATCTCTGCTTTTCAATACTTCACTTCAGTCATATACAAATTCTCTACTCTTCTTCCCTCATCATACTTTGTGTTACTAATACCACAAATTGCATCTTCTTAAATTTTATATATTGTTATCATTAAAGTTTTCTATACTTTATCCTTTTAAACTCTATAGCAGAGTTAAAAGTTATTCATGTATCACCATTACAGTCTCATAGTATTCTGTATTTGTCTATATGTTTCCCCTTACCAGCAAGCTTTCATGCTTTCATATGCTCTCCTGTTGCTATCTAGCATCCTTTCATTTCCACTTGAAGGATTCCCTTTAGCATTTCATGTTGAGTCAGGTCTAATGCTGATGAACTCCCTCAGCTTTTTACCTGAGGAAGTATTTATTTCTACTTCATTTTTGAAGGACAGCTTTGCCAGATACAGTATTTTTTTTTCTTTCAGAACTTTGAATATATCATCTCACTCCCTCTGGCCTTCAAGGTTTCTGCTGAGAAATCTGCTGAAAAACTGATGAGATCCCTTTTATGTGGCAGATCACTTTTCTCTTGCTGCTTTCAAAGTTCTCTCTTTGTGTTTGACTTCCAATAGTTTAATTTTAATGTGTTTTAGTATGGTCTTCCTTGGGCTCATCCTAGTTTAACCCATTAGGCTTCTTGAAATTGGATGTCCATTTCCTTTCCCACAATTAATAAGTTTTCAGCCATTATTTCTTCAGATCAGCTTTCTGCCTTTTTCTCTCAGTCATCTTCTGGGACTCAAATAATGTGTTTGCTTGTCCTATTGATTGTGTCCCGTAAGTCCCTTAGATTTTCTCCACTCTTCATTTTTCTTGTTTCTCTGAATAATTTCAAATACCTATGTTTGAGCTCACTGATTTTTTCTTCTGCCTGATCCAATATATTCTTGAATCCACCTATTGATTTTTTTCAACTCAGTTGTTGTATTCTTCAGCTCCAAAATTTCTTCTTAATATTTTTATGTTTTTTAATAGTTTCATTTTGTTTATGCATTATTTTTCTGAGCTTATTGAGCATGTGTGTGTATATATGTACATATTTTATTCTTTGTCCGGTAGTTCATATACTTCCATTTCTTTTTTTTTTTCTTTTAAATTTTATTTTATTTTTAAACTTTACATAATTGTATTAGTTTTGCCAAATATCAAAATGAATCCGCCACAGGCATACATGTGTTCCCCATCCTGAACCCTCCTCCCTCCTCCCTCCTCCCTCCTCCCTCCCCACACCATCCCTCTGGGTCGTCCCAGTGCACCAGCCCCAAGCATCCAGTATCGCGCATCGAACCTGGACTGGCAACTCGTTTCTTACATGATATTCTACATGTTTCAATGTCACTCTCCCAAATCTTCCCACCCTCTCCCTCTCCCACAGAGTCCATAAGACTCTTCTATACATCAGTGTCTCTTTTGCTATCTCGTACACCAGGTTATTGTTACCATCTTTATAAATTCCATATATATGCGTTAGTATACTGTATTTATGTTTTTCCTTCTGGCTTACTTCACTCTGTATAATAGGCTCCAGTTTCATCCACCTCATTAGAACTGATTCAAATGTATAATAGCCAGGACATGGAAGCAACCTAGATGTCCATCAGCAGATGAATGGATAAGAAAGCTATGGTACATATACACAATGGAGTATTACTCAGCCATATACTTCCATTTCTTTAAGATTGTTTTCTGGCGATTTTTTTTTTAGTGTAAACCAACTCTCCACAATTTTGATGTATTCATAAAATTTCATGAAGTTGGTCAATATAGTGAGGTAAGAATTTACCCTTTTCTGAGGGAAATAAAAGAGTGTTAGTTCTGTGTCTGCACTTGTTGCTTTAATTCATCTGTTATAAATGTCTTTGCTTTCTAGCCCTGGCATCATTTTATGTTGATATGCTTCAAATAAACTTGGCTTTCCAGTGAACAACACTTGAGAGTTGTTTGCATTTTCTCTTTGGTTTCTAATTTTGTTCTTTCACTGAGAGACCTGGTAGAGAAACGACTAGAGGATCTTTGTAATGTCAGTTGGATTCATACAAAATTATTGACTTTAAAGATAGCAAGTTTATCTAGCCTAACCTCATTTTTCATCCTTTCATTCTCAGAAATGATTTAGAAATGCATTTTGACTCTCAGGGCTTCCCTTGTGGCTCAGCTGGTAAAGAATCTGCCTGCAATGCAGGAAACCTGGGCTCGATCCCTGGGTTGGGAAGATCCCCTGGAGAAGGGAAAGGCTACCCACTCCAGTATTTTGGCCTAGAGAATCCCAAGGACTATACAGTCCATGGGGTCGCAAAGAGTTGGACACGACTGAGCAACTTTCAGTTCACTTCTGGAGATTTATCTTGTTCCTTTGGTTGGGCCCATGTTTTCCTCTTTCATTGTATACCTTGTTTTACTTTGTATTGAGATTTGAGCATTAAAAAAAAAAAAAAAAAAAAAACAGCTACCTCTCCTAGTCCTTATGGACTGATTTCATACGAGGAAAGAATTGTTGCTTTAAAACAAAAAGATGCGTAACGTGAGAGTTGTGAGTTAAGTCTTATTTGGGGCAATAAGAGGACTCCAGTCTGCAAGAGAGCACCTCAGATAGCTCTGAAAAACAGCTCTAAAGAGGCAAGGGGAAAGGACAGCATATATGTGACTTTGGTGAAGGGTGAGTACATGCAATCAAACACATATTTTTTGTAGAAAGCTTCTGTTGGTCTCGTGAAGCTTCTGCCAGTCATGAGAAATGATCATTTTAGTGCTTTCCTAGATATGAAGGATTTTGGTGCTTTTCGAGATATAAGGAGAATCAAGAATGGGGCTCATAAACTCAGTTTCTGAAGATATCTTACTATCTATAAGACCTGTCCTTGCCAGTTTCCAGAAACACAGAGTGCCTCATTTCTGCTGTCTACCCTGAACTCATTCAGGGGGTGTTGTAGGTCAGCAACTGCAGTAGCATGTGATTTAATCCTTGCAGAGGTAGATGGCAAGCATCCATGGCAAATGCCAATTTGTGGTTGACTGAATGTTACCAATCAGCTAGAGATTTGGTGATTTTCAAACCTTTCTTGTAGGTGCATCCTCCCTGGATTTGTGTGTATCGATTCACACTGGTTTTACTTCATCAAGAACTTGAATTTCTTGTTTCATCTAGTGTCAGCCTGTGGTCCTTCCTGCTGGTTCTCCATAAGCTACCCAGCTCTGTTTTGTTCTCAGTTGGGAGCCAGTATTTAGAGTATGTCTGGTCCCATAGATGCTCTGGTGATGAGACATAAACCAGACCCTCACACAGCCTCCAAAGAAAGCCAAACTGTTGGATGCACACTGCACTCTCCCTGCTCCCCTCTCTTCCTGCCAATTCAGAGATCATCAGATTGCATCAGCCTCTGCCTATGGGTCCCACAAATCCTCTGGAGCAGCAGCAAGCCTCCCAGCTTTTTTTTTTGTTCTCCTAAATCCATGGCCCCTGGGTATCTAAAGGATATCATATCCTATTGGAATCACAATCCAGATCTTTCCCAAGGGAGAAGCTAGGAGTTGGGGGTTTTCTCCTATTCCTTTTGCACTGAGCTGGGGGAAGTGGTCAGTTAGTTTGTGCTAGTTTAGACCACTCACTGCCTTTGTTTTCAGAAGCCCCCAACTTGGCACCGATTCCTGTTCAGCACTCAAATTCAGGCAAGAGAGAAACCAGTCCCTTGGATAAACCCCTAAAAAGTCTGAATGTCAGACATATGTTCCAGTCTTCTCTTTCCCACCCCCGGGAGAAGATGGGAGTTAGGCGTTCTCTCCTGGTCACATGACACTCTGCTGGGAGAAAGGGCTCTGCAAAATGAGTGCCATGCATTTTCCTACTGATTTCTTTGTGACTGGTTTTGCGCTTGGGTGCAAGAGCCTTTTAACTTATTTCTGGATTTCTCGCAAAGGAAACTGATCCATGTATTGTTAAATTGGTGTCTCCAGCAGGGGAAAGAAGGTCTAGGACTTCCCATTATTCTGCAATTTTGCTGAAGCCACAAAACATAAATTCTTAGTAATTTTTAAAGTACACTCTGTACAAACAAACATCACTTTATCATTTGACTTTTAACTATAAAATAACTGACCCATATAGAAAACTGCTTCCTTCACAGTGTTCAACTTATTGAATCAATGTTGTTTCTTTTTAGCTATAAAGCATTTTCTTTCTCCTGTTGGCTTACATATGCTGGAAAGAAGCTGTGCCAAGTGAGAAACTGCAGAAATATTCCTGTCAAAAAGTTGTTTTTTTTCTTGGTCAACTGGAATGAAACGTAAGTTTAATCTTTATTCTGGAAAGATTATTTGTCTAATAAAGACCAGGATTCCTTCCACCTCCCCTCTCCCCTGCTGCTTTCTAAGTGAAAGATATAATTTTTTTTTTTTAATGTAGCTGGTTGATTTGATTCAGAGATGTGGTAAATATGCTAAGCATACTAGGTAACTGACTTCAATTCAAAAGATTAAAGGTGCCTTTAAAAATCTAGATAAATATCCAATCTATATTGTTGAGCTGCTCAAAGAGGGAAATTGGGGAAAGGAGAATTATTAATCATTTGTAGACTGTGGATAAAAGGAATACCCTCTATTGGTGTTGGAGGGAGATAGATTTCAGTTATAACAAAGAAGAAAGATGTCACCTAATGACATATGAAATCTCTATTTTCTCACAAAAGCCAATTGCAAATTTACTTAAACAATCAAGTTTTTGTACAGTAACTATCTATGCATTGTGTAAAATGTCATCTAATTTGGGATAATCAACTCCTACCAAGATCTTTATCTATTTATTTATTTAATTTTCAAATTTTTTCCCTAACAACTAAAGCAGCACCAGACACAGGAAAAGTCCAGTAAATGTGGCTTGGCAAGGGAATGAATTTTATGTAATAAGTGACTCCCCAAAAATATATTAACCAGCTCAATGACTAGAATTAGGACACCCCAGTTCGATTCCTGGGTAAGGAAGATCCCCTGGAGAAGGAAACTCCAATATTCTGGCATGGAGAATTCCGTGGACTATATAGTCCGTGGGGTCACAAAGTGTCGGACACAACTGAGTGACTTTCACTTGACTTTCCACTTTTCTTCTGACTTAATTAAAGCTTATCCATGGTTGTTTTCAACTACAAATATGTGTCATCATTTAAACAATTCAAGAGAAAAATTTCCTAATTTTAGAATCAATTTCAGAGAAAAAAAAATCTCAAAAGAAATTGAAATTATCAGTATTAGTGGAATAACTACATTGGTATACTTTTCTTCTTGTCCTTCAAGAGTGCATAAGTATTATTTTTCCTGTGGAGTTTCTCTGATTCCCCCAAGAGTTAGTTACTTTAGCCCAGAATTCTTTTCTTTCTTTTTTTTTTTTTTAATCCTTCAAATCTCTTTTTTTCCCCAAACTTTATAAACTCTTTATTTTGTATTGGGATATAGGCGATTCACTATGCTGTGGTAGTTTCAGATGAATGCTGAAGTGATTCAGCCATACATATACATGTATCCATTCTCCCCAATCTACCCGCCATTCAAGCTGGCACATAACATTGAGTAGAGTTCTATGTGCTATACAATAGGTCCTTTTTGGTTATCCATTTTGAATATAGAAGTATGTATGTGAATTCTTTTCATTTTATTTAATTAAAAATATATTCATTTACCATTTTCCTAGGTGCCTGGCCTGTAGTATCCTTTATATATTTTATTGACATATACCCATTACAATACAATTAATTGCATGTTTTATTACTAGACTGTAAATTTGAGGACATAAACTTTGTTTAATAATAATATGTGACATAGATTTTAACTGTTTGTTGCATTCCAGTCATCAGAGTTTACCCTCAAAACATATTGTCTCGTCTAAACTTAATAACAAAAATGCATAGAGATATTGTCATCTCCATTTTACAGATCAGAATATTGACGTTTATGAAGCTTAATTAACTTGGCCCAGGTCCCACAACCAGCAAATGGCAGAACCAGTGCTCAGATGCACTCTGACTCCAAAACTGAGGTTTTTACTGTGATTTTCATACTTTCTTACAACATATAAAATCTTAGGCTGAATATTTATATTCTGCAAATAGTTCTTAATCTTAAACTTAAAAAAAAAAAATTGCTTTTTTGTTTCAACAGCAGCTATGCCATTTTTCTCTCTCCTTTGCAGCAAAACCCTTCCAAAGAGTGTCTGTATTCACTTTCTTCGATTTTTTCCCCTGCTCTAAAACAGTCCAGTCAGGCTTTCATCATCTCTTTTTCACTGAAATTGATCGTTAGAGTCACCAGTGACCTGCAGAGCTGAATCTGATGTTTGTCTCTCTGTCTTCATCTTACATAATCTATTAGGAGCTGTTTCCCACATTCTTTTAGCTTTCTGCCTCCCTCACTGGACATTCCTTCTCTGTATGCTTTTCTTCTCCCAGACTGCTCATAGTCTTAGCCCTTAAGCTTCCTCTGTAGTATCTACATTTATGGCCTTAGTTTTCTCTTATAGTCACATAGCATTAAATGCCATCTGTATGCCAGCAACTCCCAAATTTATATCACCAGCCCAAGCATCGGTCACAAACTTCGTACTTATTCACTCAACATGTCTAAAACTCTTGATCTTACACTCCAAATTTGTCCTACCCATGAATGGCCACCCTGGATGATCGTTTCCAGTTTTGGTTGTTTCGATCAGATCCTTAGCCTGAATTTCCTTCTCTCAGACCCATGGCTCAGATATCCTACCGGCTCTCTCCTCAGAATATTTCCAAAATGTTACTTCTTGTCTCTTTCATCTGTCTAGGCCACCATCATATCTCCCCTGTATTCCTTCAACTGCCTTGTAATAGTCACCCTACTTCTCTTGCACCTTTGTAATCCTTCTCATACAACAGCTCAAGTAACATCTTTTAAAATGTAAGTCAGGCTACATCACTCTTCTGTTTTATAATCCTGAAATGTCTCCCACTTTCACTCAGACAAAAGTCAAAGTCCTTACGATGGTCCATTATTTTATATCAGTATTAATAGGGGAATTCTATACAGTGTGACTTTTTAAATCTCCCAATTTCACTATCAAAAAATTATTCTGATTTTAGAAAAACTGTCTTATATAGAAGCAAAGAATGTTTAAGAAAAATTTTAGTTTTTACTCATTTTTAAATAGTAGAGTAAGGCAAGCATGTGGTTAAAATTTGAAGTTTGTAGATATAGAGAAGCAATCTTACTTCACTTATTGAATTATCTCAAAGTATTTTTCTTCCTTTTTTGTGTAAAGTTCATTCCTTTGGTTTTTAAATAGCCATGTAGAAGTTAATAAAAAAGATTTCTCAGTGACTATGAGATTATTCTGGCTTAAAAATCCATATGTATTCAAGAAAATGAATAAATAACCATATGTATTCTTACTCTGGAAGAATTTATTTTTGTTAATAAAAATGACAAAATGGACATTGTCAGTAACTATCCACTGTAACTTATCGAATGTTTTGTCATTCTTGATTTGAAAAGCTCACTAATAAGTGAAGTTACACATGAAGAAGAGAGACTCAATGGGAAAAAGAACATTCCAGATTATATGAGAAATAAAGTGAAATTATAACTTCCATCCTGACACAAAATTATGAAAACTAAATAGAAAGTCAATTACAGGTAAAAGAGAATATTCAAGAAACTGCTGTGCATTTTACAAAATCATCAACATTTTATGTTGAGTTTCAGGGCTTCTTTTTAAGCTGAGAAATATGTTTACATTACATTGAATGAATATTATAACTGTGAAAGAATATGAAAGATAAGAAAAACTTTTGGATAACTGTGTGATAATTTAATTTTCAATAGTCTAAATTTTGTTAATATTGAAAAATAAGTTTTCTTTAGCCTTTCCTTTGTTTTATGTCCTTCCTTTTTTTAAAAATTTGTTCATTGGAGGATAATTGCTTTACAATATTTTGTTGTTTTCTGCCATATATCAACATGAGTCAGCCATAGGTATAGGTATGTCCCCTCCCTTAGTTTTAACTAGAATTATATTTCATCTGTTTTACAGTGGCTAATACAAGTTTTTACACTGTTGATGGGATAATGAATATATTGCTGATATACAGCCTACCATTTATCACATATTGTGTAATGTAATATGTTTTCCTTTTTATAGATAAACAAGGCTTAAAAAGGTTAAATTCATCACTCGAAGAAGAACATCTGTTTAGTCACAGGACCAACATTTGGATCAAAACCTTTGACTCATCTCCACACGCAGTTTACATATTGACATCTCTGAGTTATTATTAACTCAATGGCAGTATGCCATAAGCCACATATAAGTCACCTACCCCAAATTCCTTATCTGTGTTTTCTATCAGTTAAAGGGATCCACTAACATAATCTAGGAGCATGAAATTCATCTTCAGTTCGTCATTGTCCTATTCCACTAATATGCTGTCAGTCAATTATTAGTTATCCATTTTACCTCTAAAATAGCTCTTCTGTCTTTCCTCTTGTTGGATGTTTTTTTACACCTGTACCTAGACCGCTCCATCTCAGAGAATAGCATGTTGAGGGGAAAGATGTGTATTTCCTCAGAATCAGTTACGGTCACTGGTGTGAATTAACTGTTCCTTATTCCTGAGGCTGAATGCTGCCTGTTGTTGTTGTGTAGTCACTAAGTCGTGTCCACCTCTTTGCAACCCCATGGACTGAAACATACCAAGCTCCTCTGTCGTCTACTATCTCCCGGTGGTGATTTAGTCGCTAAGTTGTGTCTGACTCTTGCAACCCCATGGACTGTAGCCCATCAGGATCCTCTGTCCATAGGATTTCCCAGGCTCCTTGAGCTTGCTCAAATTCATGTCCATTGAGTCAGTGATGCTATCTAACCCCCTCATCATCAGCTGCCTTCTTCTCCTTTTGCCTCCAGTCTTTCCCAGCATCAAGGTCTTTTCCAGTGAGTCAGCTCTTCATATCAGGTGGCCAATGTGGGGCCTCAGCTTCAACAAAAGTCCTTCCAGTGAATAGTTAGGCTTGATTTCCTTTAGGATTGACTGGTTTGATCTCCTTGCTATCCAAGAGACTCTCAAGAGTCTTCTCCAGCACCATGATTTGAAGGCATCCATTTTTCGGCATTCAGCCTTTTTTGTAGTCCAACTCTCACATGCTTCCTGAGTGAGTGAGTGAAAGTCGTTCAGTCGTGTCCAACTCTTTGCGACCCAATGGACTATAACCTGCCAGTCTCCTCTGTCCATGGGATTCTCCAGACAAGAATTCTGGAGTGGGTAGCTGTTTCCTTCTCCACACAAGCTTCCTAGCCACCCATAAATCTATCTCTCCTAAACACTGTATTTCTCTTGAGACTCTTGTATCATTTCTATGTAGCCAAGATGACTCCTGAAAGGAAAGAAAGGTACCCTTCTTCCTGTCCACCATTAGGAACCTCAGATCTCTCAACTTCCTGTCAAAAGCCCTTTCTTCTTAGCTTCTTCAACCACCCAGGTGTATTCCTCCCAGTCTTACAGTATCTTTATACCTTGTAGGCAATCTTATATAGATTAATGGATTCGATGCCCAAATTCAAATTTTTTCCACCTTTAACAACCTTGTGCTTATCCTTAGCCACTTTTTTTTACCCATACCTACAATCCATCCAGGGTCTGAGTTTGATGTTCTTCACCTTGACACATCCAGGAATTGTCTATTACATCTCAGCAATCAGCCCCCAATTTCCTGGAAACTCATCATCACCCAGAATAGTTCACATTTAAAATTATAAACAACTCTCGATGCTTTTAGCTCTCTCATTTAAACGTTTCCTTTTGCCATTAGGAAAAAGACCGCAAATTCCTTTGCCTGGCATACAGAGTTCTTAAATATTCTGACAACCACCTATCTTTCTAATTGCATCCTTCATAACTTCCAGGTTAAGACCAACTTGACTACGTTTCTTGTTCTAGCTACAATGCACCACTCAGCATTCCTCAGCTCCATGCGTATATGCCCTTGTCTGTGCACTTTTTTTCTTTTTTGGAATATTCTTCTCCAACTATTCACCTTGTTGTAGCCAAACTACTGTTTAAGACCCATTATGAGTTATTTCCTGTCCTCCCCCCATTCCCTAAGACAATGTTAATCATTCTTTCTTGATGCTCAAGTTTTGTAATTTTCAAAAAATAAGCTTATGTATCAAAATCATAACAATCACCATAGAGTAATCAATCTCATTACTCTAGTACTTCTGCTATATTTCTGCATTTGCAAGATAAAACATTAAAACTTGAGATAATTCCTCAATTCAAATAGTTAAAATACTTGTGTCACACAGCACTGTATTAGAAGGCAATATTTATGAAAACATCATAGTAATTGGGCCCTAGTGTCCTAGAGTTGTTGGGAATATTAATGAGATCAAGGGTTAACAGTGCTTGACACACAATAAAGTGAAGGTGTTAGTTGCTTAGTGGTATCTGACTCTTTGTGACCCCACGGTCTGTCCATGGAGATCTCTAGACAAGAATACTGGGTGGATTGCCATTCCCTTCTCCAGAGAATATTCTCGATCCAGGAATCAAACCAGGGTCTCCTGCATTACAGGCAAATTTTTTTTTTTTTTTTTTTACCATCTGAGCTACCAGGGAAGCCCAACTTAATTTTTTCTTTTATTTTAAGGATCAATTTTCCTCTCGAAATAAAATCACTTCCAAGGGAATCCATGCTCACTATAAAATTGTTTGGGATTACCTATGCAACCAATGCAGATTTATTGGCCTGGACTTGTTTTCCACTGTTTCCAAAACAGTAAGTATATCTTTTGTGATTAATAAAACTTCCATCTCAATAAAACCTCCTTGGAACTAGATAATGTTCAGTATATGACTTAATGAGAAAATCAAGAAGACATTTTATTCTAAAACTGAGCTGCTACTGCTGCTGCTAAGTCGCTTCAGTCATGTCCGACTCTGTGCGACCCCAGAGACGGCAGCCCACCAGGCTCCCCCATCCCTGGGATTCTCCAGGCAAGAACACTGGAGTGGGTTGCCATTTCCTTCTCCAATGCATGAAAGTGAAAAGTGAAAGTGAAGTCGCTCAGTCGTGTCAGACTCTTAGCAACCCCATGGACTGCAGCCTACCAGGTTCCTCCGTCCATGGGATTTTCCAGGCAAGAGTACTGGAGTGGGGTGCCAGCTACCTCAATATAAATCATGACAGTTGAAAGCAGGACTGAAAAGCAAAATGTAGAAATGGCTTTAGAAACAAGCTTCATGCTCAGCTTGTCAACTGGATCATTTACCATGAAAAGGTATCACCATGACTAATATCAATTTCTTTTCCTTCTCTGACCAGCCAGTTTCTCTGGAATTACTAATGCAAAATGATTTAGATCAGTACTGTCATTTAGCAACAATGTAAGTCTTGAAATTCTGACTGAAGTAAAATTATTCAATGTAATTGGTTTACTGACCTTTTATTGCCAAGAAAAAATATGTCAACTTTAAGACAATATTTTCAGAAAAGTAAGCCAAATAGGAGTTCTGTCAGAACTGGTTGCCACTGAAAAAGTAGCTGTCAATTTAACCATAAGGATTTGGAATTATTAATACTTAGAATATTTGAGAAAGTCAGTAATGTGATTTTCTGTGTTATTAAAGAAAAATATTTTAAAACATCTTAGTTACTTTCCTTTGACGAAACTTGCTTTAGAATCAAACTGTTAAAAAAAAAGGACTTTTGAAGAATTAGAACTTGTGTTGTTATTTTAATATTATAGAGTGTTTCTGCCTCCGCTCTTTTAGAAAGATTTGGTAATATGAAAATGTTAACAAAATTCTTCATCAGGTTTTAGTTCCCACTTTTAGTCAGTATAAATAAAATATCATCAAAGCAACTGTGATACATATTTTGGTTTTGTTTGCTTGTTTGTTTTGCTTTTGGCCATACCTTGTAGCATGTGGGATCTTAGTTCCCCAACCAGGGATCTAACTCGTGCCCCTTGCAGTAGAAGCACAAGTCTTGACCACTAGGTCTACAGGAAAGCCCCCTGGAATACATTTTAAAAATCATTTCTATTGGATTAATTATGACATGGTGTGCATGTTTGTATGTGTATATGTGTTGCTCTTTTATTTGTTTTCATGTTATAGCCAGTTTCCACATGTGTGAGCAGAGGGAATGTATTTTCTTGGTAATTTCTGTCATCTAACATGGTACCTCTTATAAATAGGCAATCAGTACAGGTTTGTTTATTAAGTTGAATTAGAAGAAAATCAATCTCTATAGGAGATTTAGAATGAAATAAGATCTCAAAAGTCTATAAGAAATAGTTCAACCCTAACGGGAATACCAACTGCTGTTAGCAGATATTTCAAAAATCTGATTTGTGGGCTAAGAACTTTCATTACTTTCTCACTGGGAGCAGCTGCACAGGTGCCTTTCCTTCTCTTGAGTGAGTTTCTTTAAAGTTTCATCTGCAGTATTTGTAAGATCTAAAATGTTTGTAGGATACATTTGTAGCTATTCACTGAAAACAAAAATCCATTTTATTACCTCTAACACACTATTTTGTACATAACAGGTAATCAAAAACTTGTTAAATATATTAAAGGTCTGGAATATTTTTTGTCTTTCAAACTAATCTTCAAGGCTTTTTTCTACATGCTTATTGTGATAGCAAAATACTGCCTTCGTGTTGTTTTGTCATCTGTCACTTAACCTTTGGTAGACATTTAAGATGCAAGTGATTAGAGACAATGGGTATCTTTAAGGAATGCCATCTGGGACTGATATTAAGTGCTTTTCCTAAGGGTAAATGGCAAAATTGTGGATGCTGAGACATCACAGAAACACAGCTTACTTCAAAGAGGATTTCAATAAGCATTTGTGAAAGTGTTTCCGAAAGATCATTTCTTATGAAAATCGGAAAATCTGCTCTGTCCTGGGCTAAACAACGTAAAGAAATTTAGATCTTTTTAAGACATCAGAAATCCATCACGTGGCCATTTGGGGAGATGTAATAACTCCCACTGTGTTCATTGCTTTGAGTTACAGAGATTCTAACCCAATTTATGTAATGCAGGTATTTCAAGATCACATCAAATAAGTCACTTAATCTCATTTCCTTTCACAGAATGACCCCTGCCCATAAACATTTGGTATCATTTATGTCATTTATTTCAGTTCAAATTGCTCATACCTAGTCGTGTGGAGCTGTAATGAGCATTTATGTCTTTATTTTTTTCCAAGATACACACAACCTGAAAATATGCAGACTTAAAGGCTTTCTGTCTCTTTGTGGTTTCCAGAGATGGGTTTCAGAAGAACCAACCAAGGTTAAACTTATATGTATTGGTTGTGGCTGCATCAAGAGTGTGTACAAATAAAAATAAAGTTCAACATTTTCAAGCACACAAACTCACTTTCAATCCTATTAAAAAGATATGTTTCAAGAACAAAGGTAAAATGTTGCCCACAGAAGTTTTATTATCCTCTCCTTTGCAGACAGGGCTTATACCACATCTGTATTCACAATGCCTCCACTGCAGTAAGACAGGGTTATTCTCACCTCAGTCATTTCTATGAGCTACCTTTCCTACTTAAATTCAAAACAAATAGTGTAGTCCTTACTTAGCATTTCTAAACTGCAGTAAACTCCTTCAATGCAGAGATGCTCAACCCTGGTTGAACAATAGAATCTCCTGGGGAGATTTAAAACTAAACCCAAAACCCAAGTGCTCCCAAAGATTCTAATTTAATTGGTCTGTGGAGAAGCCCAGGCATCAGTATTTCCAGAGTTCCTGAGATGAGTTAAAATCCAGGAAAATGAGAATCTCTTTTGTAGAATTTAAAAAGAATCCTAAGTAAATCATAATACAATTTTGTTCCTGAGATTGTTCTCTGAGTGGCCAACCCTGACCACACTAGGTATTGTCATTTCAGATATACCCTTAAAATCAAATAATAAAAACAAGTTGTAGATAAAAATGCCTTATCGTTCTTCCATCCTGTAGGAGAAAGACTCTCAGGATTCATTTCAAATATCTTATTAATATATGAAGACCTTTATGATGAAGGAAGGTTAAGGGACTGGCTAGAGGTTACTGGGCTACCTGGGAATAGAACAAGAACCAGAATGGAGAGTTGCCTTCTCTCCACACATCTTCCTACTTCAAGTTGCCTCCCTTCCTGCCATTAGATACCACACCCTGCTTCATGAATGAGCTGTGGAAACCTCACCAGCACAGGAGGGGATCCTGTTTCTCTTCCTGGCCACGAAACCTGTTAGATCTATGAGAGTCAGAGTCTCAAAGAGTTTTATAAGATCAGATCTTCTGAAAGTGCTGGTTCCAGAATGTCAAACCATAGACTCCTGTACTTAAAATGGGAGTAATTAATTTATTCTGACCATTTTTTAAAAATTCTCTGAGGAAACAGGGGGACAGAGAGGGTCAACTAGCCCATCTGTTCTCCTGGTGCTACAGATTTTCACTTCGTTTTTCCCGGGATAGGAATTTGTATAATATTGAAATTTAAAGGACCCTTAAGGATAGAAATGGGATGAACCTAACAGGTAAAGGAGCAAAAATGGTATGGACCTAGTAGAAACAGAAGATACTGAAAAGAGGTGGCAACAATACACAGAAGAACTGTATGAAAAAGATCTTCATGACCCAGATAACCATGATGGTGTGATCACTCACCTAGAGCCAGACATCCTGGAATGCCAATAAAGTGGGCCTTAGGAAGCATCACTACAAACAAAGCTAGTGGAGGTGATAGAATTCCAGTTGAGCTATTATAAACCCTAAAAGATGATGCTGTGAAAGTGCTACACTCAATATGCAGGCTAATTTGGAAAACTCAGCAGTGGCCACAGGACTGGAAAAGGTCAGTTTTCATTCTAATCCCAAAGAAAGGTAATGCCAAAGAATGCTCAAACTACTGCACAGTTGCACTCATCTCACACGCTAGCAAAATAATGCTTAAAATTCTCCAAGCCAGGCTTCAACAGTACATGAATGGAGAATTTCCAGATGTTCAAGCTGGATTTAAAAAAGGCAGAGGAACCAGAGATCAAATTGCCAACATCTGTTGGATCATCAAAAAAGCAAGAGAGTTCCAGAAAAAATATCTATGTCTGCTTTATTGACTATGCCAAAGCCTTTGACTGTGTAGATCACAACAAACCATGGAAAATTCAAGAGATGGGAATACTAGACCATCTTACCTGCCTCCTGAGAAATCTGTATGCAGGTCAATAAGCAACAGTTCAAACTGGACACGGAACAAAGACTGGATCCAAATAGGGAAAGGAGTACATCAAGGGTGTATATTGTCACCCTGCTTATTTAACATATATTCAGAGTACATCATGAGAAAAGCTGGGTTGGATGAAGCCCAAGTTGAAATCAAGATTGCCAGGAGAAATATCAATAACCTCAGATATGCAGATGACATCAACTTTATGGCAAGAACCATAATGGCAAAGAGCCACCCATATGGCAAAGAGCCTCTTGATGAAGGTGAAAGAGGAGAGTGAAAAATTGGCTTAAAACTCAACATTCATAAAGCTAAGATCATGGCATCTGGTCCCATCACTTCATGGCAAATAGATGGGGAAACAATGGAAATAGTGAGACTTTAATTATTGGGGCTCCAAAATCACAGCAGATGGTGACTGCAGCCATGAAATTAAAAGATGCTTGTTCCTTGGAAGGAAAGCTATGACAAACCTAGGCAGCATATTAAAAAGCAGAGACATTACTTTGCCAACAAAGGTCCGTCTAGTCAAAGCTATGGTTTTTCCAGTAGTCATGTATAGATGTGAGAGTTGGGCTATAAAGAAAGCTGAGCACTGAAGAATAGATGCTTTTGAACTGTGGTATTGGAGAAGACTCTGAAGAATCCCTTGGACTGCAAGGAGATCCAAACTGTCCATCCTAAAGGAATTCAGTTCTGAATATTCATTGGAAGGACTGATGCTGAAGCTGAAATGCCAATACTTTGGCCACCTGATGCGAAGAACTAGCTAATTGGAAAAAACCCTGATGCCGGGAATGATTGAAGGCAGGAGGAGAAGGGGACAACAGAGGACGAGATGGTTGGATGGCAGCACCGACTCTATGGACATGAGTTTTAGTAAGCTTCAGGAGTAGGTGGTGGATATGGAAGCCTGGCGTGTTGCAGTGCATGGGGTCACAGAGTCAGAAACAACTGAGCAACTGAACTGAACTGAACTAAGGATAGAAATGTTATTTATCCTGCATCGAACCTGGACTGGCAATTCGTTTCTAATAATAAAAGACAATTGGCCATTAAAAAAAAAATGTTATTTATCAGCATAGTCCTTTGCTAATGACATATTATTCAAAATCTCCACATATAAGATCAGTGAACAGTCCATATACATGTTGGTGGGGTAGGCAGGGTGGCATCTGAAATTCTAGATTCCTATCTATTTGCCAGGGCTTCCCTGGTGGCTCAGTGGTAAAGAATCCACCTGCCGATGCAGGAAACAAGGATTTGATCCCTGGTTCAGGAAGATCCTCTGGAGGTGGAAATGGCAACCCACTTCAGTACTCTTGCCTGGGAAATCCTATGGGTAGAGGAACCTGGCAGGCCACAGCGCATGGGGTAACAAAGAGCCGGACATAACTTAACAACTGAACAACAATTTGCCATCTCCTCAACACCTTTCTGCTTCCCTGGTGACCCAGATGGTAAAGAATCCCCCTGCAATGCAGGAGACCTGAGTTCAATTCCTGGGTTGGGAAGATCCCATATAGGAGGGCATGGCAACTCACTCCAATATTCTTGCTTGGAGAATCCCCATGGACAGAGGAGCCTGGTGGGCTACAGTCCATGGGGTAGTAGAGTCAGTCACTCAGACATGACTGAGTGACTAAGAACAGCACTGAATATCACCTTTCTAAAGTCTACTCCCCCAAACACAAAGCCACATGAAGACAAATATAAAACTAACTACTGATTCTGTGTCAGAAACTCGAAGAAATTAAGCAAATTAAGGCTTGCTAATGAAGATAGGATACAGATGTCCTGGTATAAATCTGGTGCTCTTTCCACGATTACGAAACTGTTTCTGGTATGTTTTGCTTTCATCATGTTTTTGTTTTGTTTGCTTAATTTTAACTGACTTCATAAACATTTGCATGGCATTGTAATGTAAAACCTACTGGTGAATCCCACCAACTTGGAAGTTAAAAATTTCCACCTGTGGTGGATTCATTTTGATATATGGCAAAACCAATACAATATTGTAAAGTTAAAAAAATTAAATTAAATTTTTAAAAAATTTCCATTTTCATCCTTTTTTCTGAGACCACCAACACTAAGATGCATTCTTTAAACCCCTTGATTCCACTGATCATCTTTCTCATCCTCATATTTTCTATTCACAAACATCTATGGAAATGTAGTCCTTCAGTCATGCTTACAATATTGAAAAAGGCCCCTTGTCAGAATATAAATTAGGTGATTTCCTGCCAACAAAGAACCCAAAGAATGGTGTCAAACATCCTTTCCCGCAGAATTGTCTTAAAGTATGTATTATATTAACCTTAACTGGACAACTAGAAGTTCATTCTCTCTATGCCCTATCCCTTGATACATCCTTTCATACATATTCTTGAATCAAGAGTTCTTACTTCACTGTGCCCCGTACAACTCAGGGTTAAAACCAGGGTGACTATTGATCCAGACTCCATCTGAGGAGACAAATGACAGATAACTCATGGTTATTCTTGAGTCTCTTCATTATTTGTAGAAATCAGCTTAGATCACTCAGATTTTCAGAGTGAAATATGGCCAAGATGTATAAATATAATAGGGCCCTAAATATAGCTCACTACACAACTTAGATGTGAAGAAAAAGTGCAATTAATATATCACACTTTTCCTCATGAGCTCCCACACTGTAACTAAGGAGGTGGACAAATTAGCCAATTTGATCATCTAAATAGGTCCTTTTAGAATTACGCAGCCTCCTTTGGATAAAATGCTCAATCGCTCTGCTTCTTGATACCCTAAGTATTTTTTTTTAATTTATTTATTTATTTTTACTTTACAATATTGTATTGGTTTTGCCATACATCAACATGAACCCTAAGTCTTTAAGAGGACAGTTGTTGTTTAGTCACTGAGTTTTGTCTTACTCTTTTGCTATCCCAAGGACTATAGTCTGCCAGGCTCCTCTATCTGTGGGATTCTCCAGGCAAGAATACTGAAGTGGATTGCCATTTCTTTCTCCAGGGGATCTTCCCAACCCAGGGATAGAACCGTCATCTCCTGCATTGACAGGTGGATTCTTTACCACTGCATCACCTGGGAAATCTGGATACAAAGGATCAGAAAAGAAACAGATTATTTGGCCTAGTGACGTACGATATCCAAATCAAAGGCATTTTTAAGCTGGTGGTTGGTTGTTCCACCTATTGT
The DNA here is from genome assembly GCF_029378745.1 of Bos indicus. Lineage (NCBI taxonomy): Eukaryota > Metazoa > Chordata > Mammalia > Artiodactyla > Bovidae > Bos > Bos indicus. The sequence continues at coordinate 91,706,943 of NC_091764.1, read as the reverse complement.
AGCCTGTGATTGGTACTCTCCCAACTTGGCTAGGGCTAACTGACACTGCCAGGGTGTCCTGGGGTCTCGCAGGCACCACAGAGCCACACAGGACTCCAAGCTGACCTCAGCTCAGATGGTCTAACCAGATGCCCTTATTGTAGAAGCTCTTTGTCCCCACCACCTGACTCCCTTTATAGAAACATTCTCACACACAGACATCTCAGCTCCGTCTAGATTCTGTCTCTTCTGTAAAGAAACCAAAAACCCAATAAAGCTGAACACAAGTTCCTTTGGCCTGTATATCATGTGGCCCCATGTTAAAGGTCACTATTCAAGTCTGTACCGGATCAGCTCAAGAAATGATTTTCTTCTCAGATCTGAAGCACAGAGCATAAAATGGAGCCCCCTCCACCTTCAGCATTAGGCTGTGCTCACTTACTTAACACTCCTCCCCATCTGCCTTCCTATGGGCAGAAGAGGGGAACTTGGGATACCATGATCGCACTGCCCCTCTTTCTCTGTCTTGCTTCCCACCAACTCAAATTGCCAGGAAGTAGTAGCTTTTTCTTTTGCCACATTCTCCTTGCAGTATGCCACATCCACCTTCCTACACTCCTGTTTACTCTACCATGGATAGGCGTATTTTCTATAAATACTGTGGAGGACATTAATATCTGAGCCCTCCAAGCTCAGTTATAGCCCTCTTCTTTTTCATTCTGGCTGAAACTAATCCAAAACTTTCCCCAAGAAGATGGATGCTTCAGACCATTTGGGGCAAGATTATATACTCTGAAAGGTAAAATAGAAAATCACAGAAATAAGTTTCAAATCTTTATCTCCATTGAGTTAAAGTTAAAAGTTAAACTAAAAGTTAAACTTCTAGCTTGCTAATATACTGTGGGCTTCCCTGGTCACTCAGACAGTAAAGAATCTGCCTGCAATTCTGGAGACCCAGGTTCCATCTTTGGGTCAGGAAGATCCCCTGGAGAAAGGAATGGCTATCCATGCCTGGAGAATTCCATGGACAGAGGAGCCTTTGCAGGCTACAATCCATGGGGTCACATACAGTCAGATGTGACTGAGCAGCTAACACTTTGACACTACTTTTGCTAATGCTGGTATTGGCTAATACTGGTCCCTGGTATTATTATGCCAACAAACAAACAAACAAACAAACAAAAACTCAAGTTCTGCCAGATGAAGTGAGGATAGAAGAAAAGGATAAAAATGACTCGAAATTCATCCTGCTAAAACAATATTCTTGGGTTATATAAAAATATCTGCACAGTAATGCTTAAAATTATACTTCCTTGTATACTTTCTAATAGTATCTTTTGATATGAAAGCTAAAGAAGCCAAGCCTCAAGAAGCTAAGGGTTTAGAAAACTTTATTTGGATTTTTTTCCTCTTACTTTGCATATTTGTCCATTAAATGGCAAGGTAGAATTCTATATTATTTTCCAAAGACTTGCTTAATGAATTAAAATTCTATATAAACTTTAATCTTGTTGACTTTAAGTTCTACAGTTTTAATTTTATGTTAATCAAAGACTGTTTTCAGATCAGTAGAACATTTTAATCAATAATCTTATTCATATATACAAGCCAGGTATAGCTTGTTTTTTAATTCCTATAAGCCTCTGTGAATTTGGATGTTATTGAAGCTGTTAAAACTATCCATGAATTCTTCCTGTCTAAAGTCTTTCCTGTATTCACTCTCATTTACTATGGTAATTTACAACATAGGTTTAAATATTCAGGATATGAATAATCTTTCTACTTATGCATAAAGAACCACTTCCTCCATGAAGTCCCACAACTACTTTGATCTGCAAATCATATGCTAATTTAAATCTTTTCTTTCTGTAAATTTAGAGCTCATATCTTTAAAGATGCCCAGGGAATTTAGTCACCCTATGAAGCAAAAAAATATTCCTAAGAGTTATTAACATCTTTATTAATTTAAGGCAGTCATAACTCCAAGAATATAAACTTGAGATTCTTAGTCCCATCTTGTAATCAGCATTGTTGGAAATTAAGAGTAAATCCCACCTGTTAGAAACCATTGTGGAAACAGTTTTCTCTTGTGGAAAATAATGTAGGTATACCGTGCATGTGGTATAATTAGAAACGAACCATTCATCAGTGTCTAGACTTGTGGAATATCCTATTTCTCTTTTAACTACTGAGTGAAGCTACTGAAATAGCTAATTGTGGTGGTGTGTTTTTTTTTTTTTTTTTTAATTTATAAATGATAGTACCTTCCCTCTTGAAATGACTTTTGTCTGTCCATATGTGTTGTCTTTTGCAGCAGATCCATTCTCGGGTCTGCGCTATTCAGCATGACATTACAAAGTGAGCCTCCCATGGAAATGATTGCTCCAGGAGTGTGGGATGTAAGTCAGCCATCCCCAGTGACCCTGCAGGTAAGTGTCAGGCTATGAGATTAAAGTACACACAGCAAGGATTACTTGATAAATAGCTTGTTGTCAATTACAGAAACAATTTTCTTCCAGGATCACACATTTTAATAGTCTTCTCTTTCTCTGGCCTGCTGGGATCTGTAAAACCTCTATTGCTTTTATTTTGCATTCAGTGTTCTCAAAGCACTTTTCTCCCAGTTTATATAATAGCAATTTCAAGCCATTCTCCATCCAACACAATCAGGAAGGAAAGGAATGGACTGTTGCCAGGAGTCTACTCATTACACATATTCATTTTTCTTTCCATTGTCTAAAAACAGTCATTAGTATATATTATTAACTTGGTACCTTATTCACACCTACCTCTTCATTATGTCATATTGCCTTAAAGTCTCTTTTGTTACGTGTTTCCTAAATGACTAGCCATTAAGCTGAATAGTAGGGGGAGAAACAGCAAACCAAATCCTTCCTTTTTCCTTGACGGCTCTCTCCTTTCTGTGATTTGTAATCATGAATGAAAGGTGATTAATGATTTTGGGCTTCCATCCTTTCTGCTCAGAGGATTTTTTTTTTTTTTTCATTTTCCTCACTTTTTTTTCATGCTGGTAAGTGATCAGGTTCATCAGATACCTGAAGCCTAACCACTCCCATACATGCAAATGCAGGGAATACAGACTATGCATCTGCGTGGGAAAAACTGGGCCGTGCGCCATAGCACAGGATTTTCAACCTCTCACTATTGACATGTTGGATGGGATGAGTCTTTGTTGTGGAGGGTGCCCTGTGCACTGTAGGATTATTTAACAATGTTTTGGGATTTACCCACTAAGTACCAGTAGTACCTTCCCAGTTCTGATAACCAAAAATGTTTCCACATACTGTCAAATGGTCTCTAGGGATAAACCTGCCCTCAAGTGAGAATCACTATGCTGGAGGAAATTAGTAGAGTCTCTAGGTTCGTAGAATTTCCAGGTTTGGGGTCAAGGATGTGAGGGACAAAGTTTAGCAATATGAAAAGTAAGCTGTTAAAATGGAAAAGAAAAGCAGCACTAATAAAACATGGCTTTCACTTTGCAAGATGGAAGAACTTCCCCCTCCAGACAGTAGCTGAAGACCCACTTCTAATCCATGGATGGGGTGATAAATAATCAGTGTTACAAAAGAGAGACACACAGAGAAGGAACTTCTGACTGTGGGGGTTGGGGTGGGGAATGGGGGATGGGATAGTTAGGAAGTTTGGGGTGGATGCACACACACTTCTATGCTTAAAATGGATAACCAACAAGGACCTACTGCGTAGTGCAGTGAACTCTGCTCAATGTTATGTGGCAGCCTGGATGGGAGGGGAGTTTGGGGGAAAATGAATACATGTATATGTATGGCTGAGTGCCTTTGCTCTCCACCTGAAGCTATCACAACATTATTAATTGGCTATATACCTCAATACAAAATAAAAAATAAAAGCCAGATGTTGTCAAAAAATAAAGCACACAAACACGCCAAAGAAGTGATTGATTAGGTTGGATCTTGGCATAGCATCCTCGACACTCAACAGATGATGACGTAGTGATTAGCAGATGTTTCCTTGTAACAGGACAACTACCTTTCTTTAAGAAGATGAATGCAGACTTTTTCTTGCCAGATCCAAACCACCTGAGCTTAACAAAAATCTTCCAAGTCTGCCCATTGCCAGAGCTTTATGGATATAAATTAATGATTATCAGGGTCTTTAGTGGGTGAGGAAGGGCGGGAGACGTGAAGGAGACTATCAGATGAGACCTTCTTTGATTCCTCTCAAGTGAGGGGATCAGCTGCTTTAGGAGCACCCATCCTGGAAGTATAAGCTGAAGAACAGTATCAAGTATTCAGCAGCATAGATTTCCATGTAGAGACCTACAGCCAGGACAGAATTACCTCATGCTCGTGTTCAGTCACTAAGTCAACTGTTCGGGACCGCATGAACTGTAGCCTGCCAGGCTCCTCTGTCCATGGGATTTCCCAGGCAAGAATACTGGAGTGGCTTGCTGTTTCCTTCTCCAGGGGTTCTTCCTGACCCAGGGATCAAACTTGTGTCTCCTTCATTGGCAGGTAGATTTTTTTTTTAACCTCTTAGCCATCTGGGAAGCCCCTGTGACAAAATTTATCTTACAAGAAAACGAGAAAAGATATGGAAATCATCCAACAGGATGAAAAAATGTTAAATTATCTGCTCTTGCAAAATAATTTCACATGGTATAGACATAGATAGAAACATCTCAGAATTTTTTCAATTGATGATGAAATATACAAAATAAAGTAAGAGGTATTAAGGTAATAAAGTTAAAAGCCTTAATAACTAGTCTCATTCTAATTACACACAGCTAAATTTAGAGCAGAATTTTCAACCTAAGGATTATGAGATGGTGAGGAAATTAAAAGCAAGCTCTGCAACCAGTGTTTGTGTTAAGGAGTCAGTGTGAGTCACAGGGAAAGACATGAGGCTCAGAGTCAGGAGATTCAAAGTCTAGCCTTAGCTCTTTAACAATAAACGTTATGACTGAACAAGTCACTTTCCACCTCCATACAGTGAGAGGATTGTACTATGCCTGTTCAATTTCTTTCTGGTCTGTGCTTTGCTGATTGTCTATGTTATTAAAAGATGACAATTATGGTATGATGCAGGTTATAATATGTTACAGAACTTAATTCCTTCCAGTCAGCCTTCTTTTTTTCACACTATACTGCAGACTGGAAGCGGTGAATAGAGTGAAGTAGATCTGAGTTCTGAGCGTCCCAAGTGGCACTAGTAGTAAGGATTTCTCCTGCCAATGCAGGAGATGTAAGTGACGCAGGTTCATTCTCTGGCTCAGGAAGATTCCCTGGAGGAGGACGTGGCAACCCACTCCAGTGTTCTTGCCTGGAGAATCTCACAGATAGAGAAGCCTGGAGGGCTACAGGCCACATAGGGTTGCAGAGTCAGACATGACTGAAGCAACTTAGCATGCACGCACAGATATGAATTCAGACATGGAGACAAATTATTATATGATCCGATCAACATGTGTCTCCCTCAACTTCTTCCCTCTCCCTGTATACAGTCCAGTATGCTGCTGTTGCTGTTACGTCGTTTCAGTCGTGTCCGGCTCTGTGCGACCCCATAGACGGCAGCCCACAAGGCTCCCCCGTTCCTGGGATTCTCCAGGCAAGAACACTGGAGTGGGTTGCCATTTCCTTCTCCAATGCAGGAAAGTGAAAAGTGAAAAGTGAAAGTGAAGTCGCTCAGTCCTGTCCGACTCTTCTAGTGACTCATAATTTAATCACTAAGAGCAGAGTTGTTTTAGTTAATGTTGCTCTTGTTCTAGTTTATATTTCTCTACTTAGTTTCCCATTCATTCAATTTTTTTAAGGTTTTTCTTTTTTTTCATGTGAACCATTTTAAAAGTCTTTATTGAATTTGTTACGATATTGCTTGTTTCATGTTATGTTCTTTTGTACACAAGGTAGGTTGGATCTTTGTTCCCCAACCAGGGATTGAACCCACACTCCCTGATTGGAAGGCGAGGTCTTAACCACTGGACTGACGGAGAAGTCTCCCCCCACCATTCATTCTAAATACACTATATTCTGGTTTATTTGTCCTCACCACACTGCTGTCAGATAACCTCCTAATTTCTAGTTGCCAAACCCAGTACTGGTTTTCATACCTCTTCATTCTAGTTCTCTCTGGGCAGTTTTTGGCACTATCTCTTCCCTATTACCGGCTTTCTGAAGGAGTTCAGTGGTGAACAATTTGCCTGCCACTGCAGGAGATGCAGGAGATGTGGGTTCCATCCCTGGGTCTGGAGGAGGAAGTGGCAACCCACTGCAGTATTCCTGCCTGGAGAATCCCCATGGACAGAGGAGCCTGGCTGGCTATAGTCCGTGGGGTCACAAAGAAGACCAACAGGACTTAGTGACTCAACAGCAACTTCCCCACTACAGAACACTCTTCTCTGACTTTGCTGATATTGCTCTCTTAGGTTTCTCTTTACACTCCCTATGGTTATCCTTTTTCTGTTTTCTTCTCCCACTCCTTTACTTTTGTTTGTCCCCTCTGTTGACAGTTCCCACAGGTTCTGTCTGCTGCCCGTTGCTATTCTCAGTATGTATATTCTCCTTGAGAGAATTTCTCTAAAGCTTTATTGAGACATATGTCACATACCATACAATCCTCCCATTTAAAGTATACAATTCAATGTTTTCTAGTATTTTCACAGATACGTACAACTAATCTCAACCAACGCCAGCTTTAGAGCATTTTCATTTTTATGAAGAAATCTCATACTTTTTAGCTATTGCTTTCCAGTCCCCAAATCTAAGCAACTACTAACATACTTTCTGTCTCTACAGAGTCACCTACTCTGTACATTTCATGTAAATGGAATCATATAGTATGTGTTCTGTTGTGGCTGGATTCTTTCCTTTAGCATAATGTTTCAAAATTCATCCACGTTGTACCATATATCAGTATTCACTTATTTTTTTATTGTTGAATAGTATTACAATGTAGAAACGTGCTTAGTCACTCAGTCGCCTCTGACTCTTTGCTACCCTTTGAACTATAACCCACCAGGCTTCTCTGTCAATGGGATTTCCCAGGCAAGAACAGTGGAGTAAGTTGCTGCTTGACTCAGGGATCGAACCAACATCTCCTGTGTCTCCTGCATTGCAGGCAGATTCTTTACCTACTGAGCCATCAGGGAAGCCCCACCCACAGTATAGATATACCACTCATATGCATGAGTGATTTAGAGTGGTATAGAGATATACTACTCTAAATGCATAGTTGATATGCATTTAGATTGTTTCCTTTTGGCTATGAAGAACATAGCTGCTCTGAACATTCATGTACAAGTTTGTGTGTGAACCTATGTTTTCATTTATCTGGGCTGTATACCAAGCAATGGAATTGCTGAGTCTCATTTGTTCCTAAGGTTTGATTTACAGTATCTTGCAGGTTCATGCCTAAGTGTGAATCTTTAGTTCACACTCTTTTACACCACAGGAAAAGAAAGTGTTAGTCACTCAGTTATGTCTGACTCTTTGTGGTCCCATGGACTGCGGCACTCCAGGCTTCTCTGTCCTTCTCTATCTCCCAAAGTTTGTTCAGATTCATGTCCATTGGTCAATGATGCCATTTAACCATCTCACTCTCTGCCACCCCCTTGTCTTCCTGCCTTCAATCTTTCCCAGCATCAGGATCTTTTCCAGTGAGTCAGTTCTTCATATCAGATGGCCAAAGTATTGGCATTTCAGCTTCAGCATCAGTCCTTCCAAAGAATATTCAAGACTGATTTCCTTTAGGATGGACTGATTGGATCTCCTTGCAGTCCAAGGGACTCTCAAGAGTCTTCTCCAGCATCACAGTTCAAAAGCATCAGTTCTTTGGCACTCAGCCTTCTTTATAGTCCACCTCTCATATCCATACATGACTCCTGGAAAAATGATAGCCTTAACTAGATAGACCTTTGTCAGCAAAGTGATTTCTCTGCTTTTTAATACACTGTCTAGGTTGGTCATAGCTTTTCTTCCAAGGAACAAGCATCTTTTAATTTCATGGCTGCAGTCACTGTCCACAGTTATTTTGGAGCCCAAGAAAATAAAATCTGTCACTGCTTCCACTTTTTCCCCTTATATTTTCCATGAGGTGATAGGACCAGGTGCCATTAGTTTTTTTTTTTTTTAATGTTGACTTGCAAGGCAGCTTTTTCACTCTCCTATTTCACCCTCATCAAGAGGTATTCTGTAGACAGCTTCCAAAACAACACATCCCAAATTGAGCTCACCATCCTCTGAGAACTGCTTTCACTCCCTGAATTATTTATGACTGTTCATGCATTCACATACAGCTAGTTGTTGCACTTGTCTTGTCTCTCTCTCAGTACTCATATTCTGTCCACCATAGATCCTGTCAACTCTTCTCTCCTATGTTCCTCAAGCCTGTCCTTACAAGTCCCCCCTGTGTCTGCCCTAGTTGTTATTCTCTAATCCAAAATCCACAAGCATGATCCTTCTAAAACATGAATCTGAACCCAGCGCTCTCCTTCTTAAACTCTTCAGTAACTCAGCACTGCCTAGAGAATTACAGGCAAGTTCTGAAGCACAGCCTCCTCCCATTGTTTCCCTTGCCACTCCCTGATGTCAAGCTCCAGCAGCTTCAAAAGCTGTAGTCTCTGACGTGCACTGTCCTGCTTTGACCTTTTGTACATTTATGAATTCTGTTCACTGCATGCAATGTGTCTACCATCTTCCCTTAACTGTCTGTTACCCATTCTTGGCTTAGTTTCTGTCATTGTTATTCACCTTTTAGGATCCATGGAACCCTCTTCCATGAATTTCTCTCTTACCCGCTTCCCTCTTTTCACTCTAAGAAGTGTTGGAGTGTCCTACCTCTGTGTTCACATAATAACCAAGAAGATTTTTGTCAACACATTTACAACATTGTATTTCTTTCTTGAGAACTTTTTTAAACCATAATTCTTACCTACTCATTCATACAAGGTATTTTACTTTACCTAACATTTCATTACCTATTTATCCTTCATTATCAGTGATGTTAGGGTGAGGCAACAGTAGTATTATTGGTACATGACCCTTAGAACACAGTACATTTTTGTCCGAGTGTAGCATAGCTTCCTTTTTCTTCACCCCCTCTTTTACAACTCCTTCCACAGACTCACAGCAATTGCCATCTAATTGGTAGACATCATTCCTTCCCTTGAACTGCATAGAACTTATGGTCCAATATGCATATGCCTTATGTCCAAACTACACCTACAGCCCAGGTTCATTCCTTTGAACAAGGTGGTAGAATCATGGGGGCCTGAGCAAGTCCATGAACATCTTATTGGCATAGTTCTGTGAACATGAACACCAGGAACATTCACAGCAGCCCCTTCAAGGAATTCCAAAACATGAAGCCATAGTAGGAACTGTAGTGGCCAAGTGCAAATGGAGAAGGATGAAGGAGAGAGTAAAAGCAGAGCAGATAAATGGAACACAAGAATTCAATATTCAGTGTATAAGGAAGTGTGAATTATAAGTGTGCATGATTGGATCTGAATATTTTCCTGTACCCTGGAAGAAAGCCTCATTTTTTTTTTTTTTTTTTTTTGCTTGAAGTCAGTAGTCCATCCTTAACTCTTTGAGGCAAGAATGGAATAGTAGGTGCCATGGCACATTAAGTGAACACATTAGTAGAGAGCTCCTGTAGCACTCTATTAAAGAAAAGAAAAAAAAAAAAAATAAGACTAAGGCCAAGTTTAGTGCGTCATGACCACAGAAGTGTCACATGTTTGCCGTTATTAACTTGAAGCATAGCTTGGGGGGCTTTGTATATATTCAACCCTATTTTAATTGTTAATGTTTGCCTTTCTCCTCCTCTATAATGCATAGAACTCAAAAGAATTCTTGGGAAAATGTTGTACATTAACACATATTTTGGGAAAGTATCTTTTGTGAAAAATTAGAAGAGGCAACTGGGGAAAGCCCTAATATTTTCTGTCAGCAACTGAAGAATCGGTAACTGTTTAACTTTATAAAATATGAAGATATGCAGTTTGTATAGGACCTCATTCATGTATCAGAAATGAAAAAAAAATTTCATAATTGAAATATATCATGGAATTTATTATGGATTTTGCATAAGGATACTTCTAAGTTCTCATCCACTGGCTTTAGTTTCCTCATCTACCCTGCCCTTTACTTAGGACCAACATAAAGTTGAATAAGCTCATTGAATACTATTTCTAGTATTTTTGTTTTCTATGTTTAAAATATCTGGATATATTAAGAGTAAAGGGTAACCTACTAATACCAGAGGCACTTCTTTTCGAGGCAAAATTAATCTTTCTGTCAAGAGGCAAAATTTACTATAATATTTCTTTGGTGTGTTGAAATAATGAATGATATAACAAAAATTATACCAAAAACAAATATTGCAACAAATTTTAAAGATTAAAGAATAAAATTCCTAAGACTTTTCAAATAAGAACCCAAGTAGATTAAACTGTATTTCAAACTGTAACTCACAGTCTACCTTATAATTTTATTCCATTTTCTCTGAGATCACAATCTAACATAGATCAGCAGAGAAAAATAAATTATTTAGATTTTCTGATATGAAAGTGAAAAAAAAAAGTGATACTCTTAAGTACTATGAAAAGTGAAAGTCACTTAGTCATGTCCAACTCTATGACCCCATGGACTGTATTCTGCCAAGCTTCTCTGTTCATGGAATTCTCCAGGCAAAGGGGTCTTCTGACCCAGGGATCGAACTTGGGTCTCCCACAGTGAAGGCAAATTCTTTTACCATTTGAGCCACCAGGGAAACCTCCCAAGCATAATATGGGGCTGAAAATATTTATCTCATTTACATACTTGGAAACTGTATTTTTTTATAACTACCGTTTTATTTACTGGGCTTCCCTGGTGGCTCAGTGGTAAAGAATCTGCCTGCCAGTGCCAGAGATGTGGATTTGATCCCTGGTCAGGAATATCCCCTGCAGAAGAAAACAGCAACCTACTCCAGTATTCTTACCCAGGAAATCCCATGAACAGAGAAGCCTAGTGGGCTATAGTTCATGGGGTCACAAAAGAATCAGACATGACTGAGCAACTAAATAACAACAATGACAAATGTTATTTACTAGAATCAGGGTATCACTTAAATGTGGTCTAGTGGGAGGCATGTTAAGCCAGGAAAAAAGAAGGTCTGCATTCTAGCCTTGTCTATAAAACTGAACTATAGAGCCACAGCAAGAATATTGTTTGGTTTTATACTTGCAAAACAGATCTTTACCAGAGAAGAGTTCACTGTCATGTCTACAAAGTGGTTCACAGACTTACAGATTTTTAGTAGCTGCTGCTAAGTCTCTTCAGTTGTGTCCAATTCTGTGCGACCCCATAGATGGCAGCCCACCAGGCTCCCCCATCCCTGGGATTCTCCAGGCAAGAACACTGGAGTAGGTTGCCATTTCCTTCTCCAATGCATGAAAGTGAAAAGTAAAAGTGAAGTCGCTCAGTCATGTCCAACCCTCAGCGATCCCATGGTCTGCAGCCTTCCAGGTTCCTCCATCCATGGGATTTTCCAGGCAAGAGTGCTGGAGTGGGGTGCCACTGCCTTCTCCGTTAAGTAGTAGAGACCAACATAAAGTTACTCTTTTTATTTTCTCAAGTGATTACATGAAAAAAGTGTGATTACAATCTATAATTTTCATCATTTAATTATAGACATTTAATAATGAAATACAGAAAAGGTATTATTTCAGCATTACATAAAAATGTAGCATTTAACTTTATGAAAAGTTAATAAATATTATTTTCTTATTTTTTCTCAGATAAAGTTACAGACTACAAATTTATATACCATTTATATAAATAATTGAGGATTTACCAAATATCATGTATATTTAAACACCAAGTCCAAACCCTAATGATTCTTCTAAAATTATTGTTAAATAATAAACATCACAGGAAACATAGGATATTTTCCTGCCCTTTGCTTTATTTTCTATAAATCTAAGATAGAGATCATTAAATTAATGATGCATTTTTCAGGCATTTGATACATGGCAAACCATTTTTTTGTTATTTCAGATTGATTTTCCAGCTACTGAGTGGGAGTATATGAAACTTGATTCTGAAGAGAATGGAAGTGATCTTGAAGAACCACCAAAAGAATGTTTAAAACATATTGCCAGACTGTCACAGAAACAGACTCCCATACTGTAAGTGACCCAGGTCTTGGGAGAGGATTTTGCCTGCATTTCATGATACCAGCAGTCATTCTAGAAGCACTCATATCTGTTAAGAGTGAACCTTCCTTCCCACATAAATCCTCTCATTTCCTACGATCACATCTGTTGGATGATCCACTAATACTTAGGAGCTAAGTTAGTAATTGTGGGTTTTTTTTCAGATTTTTTTTTTATTATAACACTTAGAAACTTTAACTTTGATCAAAGGAAAAATAAAAAGATTGGAAAACATTCAGTTCAGAACGACAGAGCAGAGACTGAAGGATACAGATCAGCATTTAACAGTGATAAACCATTGTTCTTCAGTTAGATAGAAAACTGTTTTGGTAAACCATAAGATGTAAAATTTAATTATAATGATATTAAAAAAAAACAGAAATAGCTTATTTTTTTATACCACTAAATTGGTAACTAAAGAAGTACTTAAATTTTGTCAAACACCAATTCTCTGGAAAAGAGATATCCCAGGAAGAATTATAAGAGATTACTAATTCTGTATACTTACTGTTTGTACTTAATATTTGGTAATCTCTAAGCCACAGTTTATGATGCTCTCATTACCAACATGGAGAAGCATAAAACTAAGAAAGCAACACTTCATGTGTGTGAGATATATAATATAATAAAACATTTTATTCCAAGAATAAGAGATTATTTAAAGGTTTTGAACAGGGTAGTCATGTGATCTGAATAATCTTTTTGAGTGATCCTTTTGGCTATAAGTTGAAGGATGGTTTAGAGAGGAAGTAGGAGAGGAAGACATTCCTTTGTCAACAAAGGTCCGTCTAGTCAAGGCCATGGTTTTCCCAGTAGTCATGTATGGATATGAGAGTTGGACTATAAAGAAAGCTGACCACAGAAGAATTGATGCTTTTGAACTGTTGTGTTGGAGAAGATTCTTGAGAGTCCTTTGTACTGCAAGGAGATCCAACCAGTCCATTCTAAAGGAGATCAGTCCTGAGTGTTCACTGGAAGGACTGATGTTGAAGCTGAAACTCCAATATTTTGGTCACCTGATACGAAGAGCTGACTCATTGGAAAAGACCCTGATGCTGGGAAAGACTGAGGGCAGGAGGAGAAGGGGAGAACAGAGGATGAGATGGTTGGATGGCATCACCGACTCGATGGACATGGGTTTAAGTGGACTCTGGGAGTTGGTGATGGACAGGGAGGCCTGGCGTGCTGTGGTTCATGGGGTCACAAGGAGTCAGACATGACTGAGCAACTGAACTAAACTGAAAAGAGGAAGAGAGCAGTACAGTAAAGTAGCTGATGTAATATTTTAGGCAGAAGGCTGTGGTCACTAGAACGAGGGCAATGGCAGTGGACATTGTGGACATTGATAGTAATGGCTGGATTTGGAGCATATCTGGGAGTTAAAAAGGCATGACTTGATGATTAATAGTAAATAGGGGTGAAGCCAAATGAGAAACCAAATAATCAAGATACTGAAGAGTCTAAGGTTTGAAATTGCTGAACTGGGCAGATGTTAGAGTCATTTTCTGGAGGAGGGATTAGTTTGAGACCTTCCAGACTGAGGTGTTGAATGTGATTAGGCATTTCAGTTCAGTTCATTTCAGTCACTCAGTCGTGTCCAACTCTTTGCGACCCCATGAACCGCAGCACGCCAGGCCTCCCTGTCCATCACCAACTCCCGGAGTCCACCAAAACCCATGTCCATCGAGTCGGTGATGCCATCCAACCATCTCATCCTCTGTTCTCTCCTTCTCCTCCTGCCCTCAATCTTTCCCAGCATCAGGGTCTTTTTCAATGAGTCAGCTCTTTGTATCAGGTGGCCAAAGTATTGGAGTTTCAGCTTCAACATCAGTCCTTCCAATGAACACCCAGGACTGATCTCCTTTAGGATGGACTCTTTGGATATCCTTGCAGTCCACGGGACTCTCAAGAGTCTTCTTCAACACAACAGTTCAAAAGCATCAATTCTTCGGCACTCAGCTTTCTTTATAGTACAACTCTCACATCCATACATGACCACTGGAAAAACTAGTTTGGGGTAATCTTGTTACTGCCCTGAGCTCTAATTTCCACACATCCTACTCTTTTCCTCAGTCATTTCAAGCCAATGACATCTCTTTACTTCATATATTTCACATATGCCATTCCTTCTCCCATCTCAGGGTCTTCTTATTTGGGATTTCCTCTTAATGAAATACCCCTCCTTAGTTCTTCACATGGCTGAATCATCTCATCTTGTAGTGAGTTAGTGTTAGAAAGTGTTAAAATGCTAGTCGTTCAGTCATGTCTGACTCTTCACAACCCCATGGACTGTAGCCCACGAGGCTCCTAGGTCCATGAGATTCTCCAGGCAAGAACACTGGAGTAGGTAGCCATTTCCTCCCCCAAGGGATCTTTCTGACCCAGGGATCGAACCTATCTCCCGCATTGCAGGCAGATTCTTTACCATCTGAGCCACCAGGGAAGCCCCTCAACCTATAGGTCCTCACTTAATTGTGATCTTCTCAAAGAGACCTTCTTTCATGACCCTATCAAATGAGGTTTTTCCCTCTTTACAATCTCTCTTATTACCTTTTTTATAACACACAACACAATCTAGTATCATATTGTTCACTAATGTGTTTTTTTTTTTTCTCATTTGTTTGTGAGAACCAAGAGAACCAGGAATCTATCTTGTTTATTACTACATTTCCAGTGTTCCACATTGTGCCTGATAAATAATATGTGTAAAATAAATGTTATAAAGGATAAAGTTCCTTGGCATAGAGTTTGGTATAAAAATGACCTTACGGATTCTCATAGTCCTTATGACACATATTTTGATGATCCATCGTTATTCTAGACTATTGCCATCTTAATTAGATGAAGCATGTTTTGATAGTTCTTATTCAAAAATATAAAACTTTACATTTAACAAGTATGTCATATATCAGAGACTGATATATTTGTATGAAAGATTTTTAAAAATATAAAAAGTTGCTATCCTTTGAAATTTTAAATATGTTCAAACAAAAAATGTCAAAACCAACAAATAAATAAGCACAGAAACTGCCTTTAAATATTAAAGGTTTGTATTTTTAAATTAGCCCCAGTGAATTCTAGCTGGTTTTATACTTCAGTTTTCTATTTAAGTGAATAACTTATACATAAAATAAGCAACATTTTTCTGTTTTACTCACTCAAATACAATTATTAATGCTCAGTAGAGTACAGTTTCATTCAGGACTGTGAAAACAGATGGAGAACAGTCTTCAATGTGATAAAACTTATGTTAGAAACAGATTAAAGTCAATTTCCAAACACCACATTTTATGATTTAGTTGGTGACATACTTGTCTTCTTTCAAACTGGTTAAATGTAAGCAGTTGAGAAGTTCAGACTCAATGAAGTTTGGTGAAAATGTACTCTAACATTTGTAAAAATAAAAAGAATACCTTCTTGATGACCTCTAAAGAAAAGTATCTAATGTAAGGAAAATCTCAGAACATAAGGTAAAAAACAAATGTTTTGAAAGAAATTATGCCTCCACCTCTAGCCATGAAGGTTACCTATTATATTACTAAACTAGTCCTCCTGAATTAAAGAAATATGATACAAGAGAAATACATATAAAGCAACTGCTCTCAGAAATTGAGCAGAGAAGGCTTGAGGTGAACCCATGAGTAAAAAGGCCTTCGGACCCAGAGACATTTTCTGTATCATTTCTCTGGAAGTTATAATTAAAGAAGAGCAGGCAGGTCTTACCTCCTGAGATTAAAAAATAAATAAATAAGGCAGAGATCACAGAGTTTAATAATTTTGAGGCAGCTAGAATTTCCAGAGAATAATAGTAGAGAAAGGCATATCCACAGAATAGGAGCTTCAGAAATATGTAGTGGTGTTCCCTTATATATTCAGCTGAGTACTGAGCCACTCATGAGCACGTGGGGATTTTATAGCAAAAGAACTGCTACAGGGAGATATGAAATAAATGTAGATTCTAGAGGTTGTACAATGCTGGGAGACATAAATTTTCTGACCAGTAATGATGCAGAAAGATCACAGAACACCTCAGCACTCAATAAAGAAATCAGAAAGATGCATATTAGGAGTAAATGTGCTCTAGCTCAAGATTTAGGACTGTGCTTGGCCTAGTCTAACACATCATAAAAACAGACCCCAAGAGGATTAAGCTGATCTACTAGTAATTAAACTGCCTCCTAAAAAAAAAAATTGGAAACATTCAGCACTCAAATGCAGCAAAATGCAGACTCTGAACAATGTAGGATTTTAAATGTTTAGTGTACAACCAATAATTGCTAAACATAGGAAAAGTCAGGAATACATAACCATAGACCAGGATTGAAGGAGGCAGTTAATAGAAACAGCTTCAGATATTTTGCATGTGTGCTAAGTTGCTTCGGTTGTGTCCAACTCTTTGCAACCCCATGGACTATAGCTTGCCAGGCTTCTCTGTCCATTGGATTCTCCAGGCAAGTACAATGGAGTAGGTTGCCATTTCCTCCTCCATCAAATATTTTACAACTGTTATAAAGGTATTTATGGGTTTAAATTAAAAAATACATATGGGTGAACAAATGAAGTAGAAAAATGGAAATTTAAGAACTGAAAAACACAGTATTAAAATTTTTAAAAATCACTGGAAAAGCTTAATAGATTGCATAATGAAAAAAAAAAGAACAGTGAATTTAAAGAATGGGCAATAGAAATTATCCATGTTGAAGAACAGAAAGAAAAAAACCTGAAAATAGTGATACAGCTTTGTGACCTATAGGACAATTATCAAGCAATGTAATATGTATGTATTGGACACACAGGAGAGAAAAGAGATAGTGAAGAAAAAAAATTCTTAAAGAGATAATAGCCAAAATTTTACAAGTTTAAGTTTTAAAAAATCACCTACAGATATAAGAAACTTAGCAAATTCCAAACACATACACACACACACATCACCTAAGCACACCATAGTCAAATTTCTGAAAACTAAAGATAAATATAAAATTTTTCTAAGGCTTCAGAGAAAGTCAACAAATCACATTCATGGGATGAACTATAATTCTACAGATTTCTCATTAACTTCATATTTCTCATTAGAAACTATGGAAACCAAAAGACATTATAAGTTATCTTACATTTTGAAAGGAGAAAAGAAACTCTATCAACTTAAAAATTCTATAACCAGTAAAATTGCATTTCAAAAATTAAGGTAAAATTAAAACATTTCAACTAAACACAGCTGAGTTAGTTAATTATAAGCTCATCTGTACTGTAAGAAATTTTAAAGAAAATACTTTAGGCTGAAAAAAGATGGACATTCAAATCTACAGGAGTAAATGAAAAGTACCATGAAGGGAAATAGCTAGATAATAAAGATATACATTTTTCATGTTTATTAATTTATTTTTAAAAATATTTAACTAAACATAATCATAATGTACAAAATAAAAATAAAATGAGAAAAAATAAAAAAAATAAGAATGAGAAATAGAAAAATAAAAGCATAGTATTCTAAGGCTCTTATGCATAAAGCAGTGTAATAACTGTGGTTGGCTGGCTCAGTGGTAAAGAATCTGCCTGCCAATGCAGGAGACATGGATTCAATCCCTGGGTCAGGAAGATCCCTTGGAGGAGCAAATGGCAATGCACTCCAGTATTCTGGCTTGGGAAATCCCAAAGATAGAATAAATGAAAAGACTGTAGTCCAAAATCACTGCAGATGGTGATTTCAGCCATGAAATTAAAAGACACTTATTCCTTGGAAAGAAAGTTATGACCAACCTAGATAGTATATTGAAAAATAGAGATATTACTTTGCCAATAAAGGTCCATCTAGTCAAGGCTATGGTTTTTCCAGTGGTCATGTATGGATGTGAGAGTTGGACTATGAAGAAAGCTGAGCACCGAAGAATTGATGCTTTGTGGTGTTGGAAAAGACTCTTGAGAGTCCCTTGGACTGCAAGGAGATCCAACCAGTCCATCCTAAATGAGATCAGTCCTGGGTGTTCATTGGAAGGACTGATGCTGAAGCTGAAACTCCAATACTTTGGCCACCTGATGCAGAGTTGACTCATTGGAAAAGACCCTGATGCTGGGAGGGATTGGGGGAAGGAGGAGAAGGGGACGACAGAGGAGGAGATGGCTGGATGGCATCACTGACTCAATGGACATGAGTTTGAGTGAACTCCGGGAGTTGGTGATGGACAGGGAGGCCTGGTGTGCTGATTCATGGGGTCGCAAAGAGTCGGACATGACTGAGCAACTGAACTGACTGACTGACAGTCTACAGGGTCACAAAGAGCTGGACACCACTTAGCAGCTGAGCACTCATACACGCCCATGATGTGCTGAAGAAGAATATTATAATCTTGAAAGAAACCATAACCCCCAGATTTTAAGAGTACATTTAAAAGTAAAAAAGATAACAGAAATTAATTTTTTTTAATCCAAAAGAAATAAGAAATAAAAGAAATAATTTGGACAAAAGTAATTAATAGCAACATGGTTGATTTAAACTGAATCACATCAATATTCCATTAAATATAAATAAAAACCCCAATTAAAAGGAAGAAATTGTTAGCCTACATTGCAAAAGTAATATCCAACTTTATGTTGTTTACAGGTGCATATTTTAAATGCAAGAATTCAGCTAGATTAAAATTAAAAGAACTGAAAAAGATATATAAGGAAAATCATACCATCTTGATATATTTGGGGGAAAAATTTTGACAAGATTCAGCACCAATTCATGATAAAAAGTCTCAAAACTGGAAATAGAGTGGAACTTCCTCAACCTTCAACTCCGGAGTTGAATCTGGATCTATAGGAAAGGCTAGAGTTAGCATTATATTAAATGATGCACGAATAAATGTTTTCCCCCTAAGGTTGGGAACAAAGATGCTTGCCTAAATATTCCTCTTCAGTGTTGTACTGTCAGTCCTAACCAGTGTACTATCGCAGGAAAAAAAAAAGTTTTAAATGTGTAAAAGTCATAAAGAAATAAAACTGGCTCTATTTTCAGACGGGTAATTATGTAAGATCATAGCATTTGCAATTAATGTACAAAATGCAACTATATTCCAGTAAAAAGGGGAAAATAAATTTCATTTTTCTAAATTCGAACAATGTTGATATTTACAATATCAATATCTCTATCCCCTGCAGAAGGGAATACAACCCACTTCAGTATTCTTGCCTGGAGAATTCCATGGACAGAGGAGCCTGAAGGGCTAGAGTCCATGGGGTTGCAAAGAATGAGACATGACTGAGTGACTAACACACACATACTTAAAAATGCAAAACTTTGCTAAGAGAACTTAAAGAAAACCTCAGTAAATGGAAGGACATATCCCGCCATTGATTAGAATAACCATTATTGTTAAGATGACAGTTCTAGTTGTTCCAAAATTAGTGATGAAAATACAATTATAATCTGGTAGAAAGTGTAATTTTTTTTCAAATGATCAGTATGCTTTTAATTAAACTGCAGTGACATGGATAATATTTTTTAATGGGCAAAATTAAAGAATGGCAAGAATGCTATACAATTGGTTCTGTCATACCCTACACCTGATAATGTAAAATGCAACAACCGCTTCGGAAAGCAGTTTCTTCAAAAAGTAAACACATGACATACAACCAAGTCATTTCCCTCCATGGTACTTCGTAGGAGAAATGCAAATACACCTGTACAAATACATGCACACAAATGTTCACAAAAGCTTTATTCATAACATTCCAAAACAGGAAACACTCCCAGTATCCATCAGATAGGAGAAAGGATAAGCAAATTGTGGTATGTTCATATAAAGGAGTAATACTCATTAACTGAAAGAAATAATCTACTGATATACTCAACAGTATGGATAATTTCAAAAAAATATACTTAGTGAAAGAAGCTATAAATAAAAAATATTCATGATTCTGTTTATATGAAGTTTGAAAGTAGATATTATCTGTCTAAAGTGAAAGAAGTCGTACTACTGCTAGCCTCTGGTAGCATAAGAAACTTTTATATCTTGAAAAGAGTGCAGATTTTATTATGCTTGATATGTGCATTTGTCAAAATTTAATTAACTGAATCCATGCATTCTCTTTTATGTAAATTATGCTTCAATAAAAGAGAAAAAGGCATTATTCAATATTGAAAAATGAATTCAGTTAAAACAAAATAATTAGTTTTAGTAGCATAGTAACACATGTATACCTGTGGCGGATTCATTTTGATATTTGGCAAAACTAATACAATTATGTAAAGTTTAAAAATAAAATAAAATTAGAAAAAAAAAACTCAAAAAAAAATAATAATTTTATTATGGAATATTTTTCTTCTGGGGGGTTTCTGGTGAAGAAGGTAGTGACAAAAGAGAAAAAGAGCCCAAATGTACCTCAAAAACCATCCTCTGTAATTCGTTTCTTTCATTTTGCAGAGGGAGAGGATTTCAGAAGATATTGTAGAGATATAATGATATTTAAAATCTGTTAATAATTCTTGCTATCCCTTCTTGGGAGTTTTAGTTAATGAAAGCTGAGCGACAGAGTGTCAGTTTGGAGGAGACAGTGTTGAAAAGCTGTCATTGTCATGTGAGAAATGCTGTCCTTCAGTTCAACTGTGGTCTTGAATGCCTTTCTTGGAGTGTAGGCAAAACATGGTAAACTGTCAGTGAATCAATGGCCCTTGTCCCAGATCTAGATCTTCTGAGGGGCACACTTGTGCATGTGAGAAAGTCCTATTCACTGGCATTTTAACTCCAAACTTCCAGCAAACTCTAAGAATTTAAAGCCAGAATCCAGGGATGAAATGAGATCTTTGTTTCTGAAGTTTAGAGCAAAAAGTTTTCTGACCTCTGATGAAACTTGCTTCGAAATGAAGGAATATCATCTTTAAAATGTGCCATTTCTCCACAGGCCCACTTGGGTCTAAGTTAATTTCCAAATACAGTAAGAAAGTAAATGGTTGAGAATCTTTGTTCTAAGTAGTACATGTGGCAGAATTGATAAACTTGGTCTGCCTTAAAGGAGACAGAAACTTTGCTAACCAGAATGACATTTTTTAAAAAGTGGCAAAGATAAGAGCAAGGAAAAATACATGTGAATTATCTGAACTGAAATACATTTTATTTAATTTTTCTATAAAAGATTAAAGTTAGTGGGAAATAATCTGATAAAATAACCTATCAAACTGTCCCAAGAAGATAAAGGACTTATTTTCCAAAAGAAACTAAAAATCAAAGAACTAGACCTAATATTTTGCACTGACTGTTCATAACAAACATGTGTTAGTGTCATGAACTCCAGTAAATTATCACTTCCAATCTGGTTTTGCAGCCTCTCTGAGGAAAAGAGAAGATACTTATGGTTTTATCGCTTCTACTGCAACAATGAAAACTGCTCCCTTCCTTTGGTCTTGGGAAGTGCCCCTGGATGGGATGAAAGAACTGTTTCAGAAATGCATACCATTTTAAGAAGATGGAAATTCTCTCACCCTTTGGAGGCACTTGGACTTTTGACTTCAAGGTAAGAATTGCATTACAGGCATGATATTACTAACATGAAAATTTTGAAGAGAAAAACTGTAAGTCTCTATTCAATACCAATTCTGTTTATTTCCAATTTCAGTAGCTGTGGATATTAAATTTAGATAAATGTAAGCTGTGAATATAAATTTGAAACAAATCTAAACTATAATTGTGTCTTCTAAACTAAACTTGAAATAAAATTAATGGCCAGAGTTTCTTAAATGGGGAGTCTAGTTGCTCTTAGAGAAATAACAACCAAAAAATATTGAATAGGGAAAAATAAACTTCTCTACTTGTCCCTCTCTCAAAACAAAAGAGTCCTTAAAAATTGAAACAGTATCTTTTACTATTGAAATATTCAAAGCCAGGCAAAATACCCTGTTTATAGTAGGTGTCCAGTTAGTAAGACAATGATAATGATAACAAAATGAAAAAAAAAACACCTATCCCTTGTGTACTCTCTGTATTTTCCCTAGAATAAAATGCATGGTGGTTGAGAATCCGGTGGATAATGATGTCATCGTCTAGTTAAGAGGAAGCATGTGGGAACAAGTGTGATGTCTGGTTCTGGCTTGGGGAAGCAGCTCTTACTTGGCTTCTGCTTCACATTCAAAGCCAAGAAGAGATATTTTAAGTCTGTCTTCATGGCATCAGCACTGATGCCATGAAGAAAGTCTGCAATCTCTAGAGTCAGAGAAGAATTGTGACACTCAGTTCTGTTCTGAATTCTCTCTCAAGATCCTGATGGAGAAAGGAGGGAAAGAAAGTGCCACAAAGGGCTTTTCAAACAATTTATTTTGGTTTATTTTAAAATTCATGGCTTTTATAAAACTTCTAGGATGTGAAAGGAGGAGAAAGAAATTTTTTCCTATTATTCGTAGGAGTTACTAGAAGCTTCCTCTCAATCTTCCAAGTTCAAAATTTACAAATTATCTTAAAATTCTGTTTTTTTGTGCCTTGTACATTGAATATTTCTGTTTTCTGATGTCTTTCATTGATGACTGTGCACCCATATACCAACCTTCCTTGATAAATGATAGAACATAGATAGATACATAGATAGAGTTTGTCTTTTAGTTGAGCTTGCAGCTCTCCCCCTTTTTATAAGGCTTCTTCTACATGGACCTTCTTTGACCTCACTAAGTAACACTGCCCACATTTCCCTACTGCAGTGCTTTGTTTCTTTATGAATTACATTATACTGCAATGTTTTACACACAACATGTGAAACATGTGATTTACCCACATTAGAATGAGAGCTAGTTAAACCCAGATAGTTCATCATAGTGTTTCTGTTTCCCACAAGCTTAATAATACCTGAGACATAGTAATTACTCAATATTGAATCAATCATTCTCAAAAATTCATGATCACTATTTATACCTTATTTTAAAATAATATTTAAACTATATTATTTGAAGGAATCATCAATTATCTTTGTTTCTTACATTGCCTTATACAGTTGAATTAATTAATGAAATAATTACATAAGAAAATCAATTAACAATTGGTTTCATTGGAATTGACTTCCCTGGTGGCTTAGATGGTAAAGCGTCTTGCTTACAATGTGGGAGACCTGGGTTTGATCCCTGGGTCGGGAAGATACTCTGGAGAAGGAAATGGCAACCCACTCCAGTACTCTTGCCTGGAAAATCCCATGGACAGAGGAGCCTGGTAGGCTACAGTCCATGGGGTCCCAAAGAGTTGGACACAACTGAGCGACTTCACTTTCTTTCATTGGAATTACTTACAGTTCATACTTATATTTCAAGAAATTTCTGGAAGAAATGAGTTCCCATTTTCACCTTACTCTTAACCTCTTTTTCTGATTTAGATAAGAGTAGCCAACATCTAAAAAAAGTTTTTTTAATTCTAATTGTTTTTTAGCTCAAGTAAGACTTAGAAAAGTAGCAGTTGTTGTTTTGTCATTCCTGAACTGATTAGCTCAGAGAAAATTGTTTCAAAATATAAAGGTTAAAAAAAAGTGTGAAGGTAACAATTCACAGAATAAGAGAAGATATTAGCAAATCCTATATCTTAATAAAGGAATTTAATTCAGAATATATACTCATAACTCAATAACCAGAAAATAAATAACCTAATTTAAAAAAAAATGGTCAGAGGGTCTAACATTTCCTCAAAGAAAATATAGAAATGTCCAATAAGCATGTGGAAAGATGCTCAGCATCATTAATCACTAGGGAAATATAAATGAAAACCACATTAAGATATCACTTGACACTAACTAGGATGGCTATAATCAGAAAAACAATTACCTTTGGCAAGGATGTGAAGAAATTGGAAATCTCATATACTGCCCATGGGAATGTAAAACAGGGCAGCCAGTTTGGAAACCAGTTAGTCAGTTTCTTAAATACTAAACATCAAGTTAACATATGACCCAACAATTCCACTCTTAGGTAAATACTCAAGATAAATGAAAAATAGGCAGTTCTATTTCCAGTTTTTTAAGGAATCTCCACACTGTTCTCCATAGTGGCTGTACTAGTTTGCATTCCCACCAACAGTGTAAGAGGGTTCCCTTTTCTCCACACCCTCTCCAGCATTTACTGGAGAGTTACTCAGCCATTAAGAAGAATACATTTGAATCAGTTCTAATGAGGTGGATGAAACTGGAGCCTATTATACAGAGTGAAGTAAGCCAGAAAGAAAAACACCAATACAGTATACTAATGCATATATACGGAATTTAGAAAGATGATAACAATAACCCTGTATACGAGACAGCAAAAGAGACACTGATGTAGAGAACAGTCTTTTGGACCCTGTGGGAGAGGGAGAGGGTGGGATGATTTGGGAGAATGGCATTGAAACATATATAATATCATATATGAAATGAGTCGCCAGTCCAGGTTTGATGCACGATACTGGATGCTTGGGGCTGGTGCATTGGGACGACCCAGAGGGATGGTACGGGGAGGGAGGAGGGAGGAGGGTTCAGGATGGGGAACACATGTATACCTGTGGCAGATTCATGTTGATATACGGCAAAATCAATACAATATTGTAAAGTTAAAAAATAAAAAAATTAAAAAAAAATGAAAAATAGGTTCCCTCAAAAATTTCTCCATGGATGTTCAGACCAGCATTATTTACAATAGCCAAAAAGTAAAAACAACTCAAATGACCATCAAATAATGAATGGATAGATAAAAAGTGGTCTGTCCATGCAATGTTAGAGTATTCAATGATAATAAGTGAATATTAATGTATGTTACAACATGAATGAACCTTGAAAACACGTTAAGCAAACAAAGCTAGTCACAAAAGACCACATGTTTTATGATGCCCAGATATAGGCAAATGAATGGAGATGGAAAGTAGATCAGTGATCACCTAGGGCCAGAGGAGTTTGGGGCAATGTAGAGAATGAGAACCAGTTGTTATGAGGTTTCTTTTGTGGTTATGATTCAGTAACTCTAGGAGGAAGCTAAAAGCCATTAAATTGTACACTGAGTGAATTGTATGGTATTTGTTACATCTCCATAAAACTGCTAAAAATACTTAAAGAATGATTGTAAAGGCAAAACTATTAATATGACTCTCTATTTCACTAAAGCCTAGTTTTTTATGGGATAACTTTTTTAAGTTTCTAAAGCATTAACTATGGCTTTTTTTTTTTTTTTTTTTTTTGGATAGCTTATTGTTCCATTAAGATGTACTTTGGTCTATTTTAAAGACGTTTAAATGTATTAACTAATATTTTCTTGTAAAGTTCATGGAATACTTTTTACAAAAATCTTTGTCAGCATGAAGCCTGCTTAGTTTTCTTGCTTATAGATAAAGAGGATTCACTAGATGGATTTCTATATTCTTTGATTGCTGATAACTAAGCTTCTCTACCTGAAGAGATGTTGAACATCTATTTGATTCTCTTAATATTTTAAGTATAAAGTTTAGATTTTCATTTAGTGCTCCCTTAGTACTCACTTTATTATCTATAATAACCCTATAAAACAAATACTATTATTATCCCAGTTTTACCTTTGAGGGAACTGAGGCTTACAAGGGTTAAATTGCCCAAATGGCACTTGTAAGTTAAGGAGCTAGAGTTAAATCCAGAGATTTGGAGCTTGCCATCCTCACCCTATAATTCACACCATTCCTACATAAATACATGCTGTTTGTTTATGTACTAAATATGTAAATAAAACTATCCTACAGTAGTTTGATTATAGTAAACAGCAGTACTTTCCCTTGGATGTTTCCACTTCACTGTGTAATTTCTTTTTTTCTGAATAATCAGAGTTTTAAATGTTATGAGGACTGGTTTCAGAATAGAGTGGGGTTTAGAAAGCATCAATCAAGGAACTTAGTAGAAACTTGATTTATTTGCACATTGAACAGTTCCTTATCATGCATCAATAAAGGTCACTGAAAAGGTTGGAGTGTTTCCACTGTACTCATCCTCCAACTCCCACTCTCAGTTTAACAGAACTGTTAAAAAACTTGAGGACAGGCTGTTTCAAGAAATGAACCTTTCAACTTCTCTAAATTCAAAAGCTGACTTCTCTGAGAACAAACAGTATGTGCTAACAAGTAAGTTGTCAGAGTGAGTTCTTCAGAGGTCTATATTTTGTCTCCATTGAATAATCTATTTTTTTCCAGTGGCTTAACCTCCTGAGAACTGACGTGCTCCATTTCTAGCTCAGATAATTTTTAATATTGCTGATTACTTAATCCTGTTTGAAGATTCACCACCTCCTGCTGGCTTCTTTTTAGCAAGAAACATGTTGATATTTGATTTAGCTCTTGTGGGCCATAGGGTGTTAATATTTCCACAGCTGAGCGTTAACAGTGTGTTCAGCGGGTACTGATACTTCCATTAGAGAAGGCGGTGCTGTCAGAATACCAGAGACCAAGGGCTAAGGTCTGTAGTTCTTGGCAGATGGTTGCTATTTTCTTGAACCCTGGTGCACAGACACAACTATTCAACTACTAATAATAAGCAGAAATTACCCAAGGAATTAGAAGGCAGTTCAAAGAAAGCATTCATTTAAAAATAGCAACTCTGAATTAGCATCAGAGGATTACATCAGAAGCTTAAATAAAAATTTGACAAGGTACTAGAACTTCCTATCCTACATGAAGTGAAATTATTGTCTTGCAGAAACAAGAGCAATACTTAATAGGCAGTGCCTTAGCTTTGAAAATCAGTTTCCCTGGAAAAATGTCCCACAAAAATGTTTGCATCAAACCGCTGTATTCTTTATTGTAGAGATTAATGTACTAAAGTCATTCTTAACTACCATTGTAAGCAGGCCAAAGAGAATATGGAAAAGGTAGACAGCTATAACTTCCACATTTGACTAAACAATCAACTAATAGATGATGATGTATTCTTTCCATTTATTTTTTGAGCAAAAATATGTATATATGGAAACTGGCACACAATGAATCAAAGAAGCAGAATAGGACACAGCAACTGTGTTTAAAGAACATACACTTCAGAGGGAAAGACTCAAACTGAAGATCACCATACAATGTTCTCCAGACTATAATCATAGTGTTGAGTGCTGTATGCCTCCAAGAAAGAGAGAGGCAGATTCTCTCAGAGAATGTAAGAAAAGGTTTGGAAAGGAATTGAATTCTGACTTGAAAAATTCATAGGCATTTCCTGAGTGGAGTAGAGAGGAAATGGAATTCCAGAAAGAAAGACTAGATGGTCAAAGTTATGGAAGTTCAGAGAATAATGAGAGATTTACTATAATATTATAAAGGAATGGTACTAGGAGACAAAGTTGAAAAGGCTGGTTCAGTTTAGATCATTTGGAGCTCTATAAGTCAGGCAATTATTCATAACTAACTTTATGGCAGCCCATGGAATCTTAAAAATGGGACTCAAGCAGTCTGATTTATTTTGTACAAGGATAATTCTGTGCATTAATGCAAAGTGTGGACTGTAAAAAAGAATAACAGCAAGGATATTAGATGTAGGTATAGAAATAGTCTACTTGAAAAGTGGTCTGGGCCTGCTCTAAGCATCAGTAGAAATTTACAGAGCAGACTGGAGAAACATTTCAGAGGAAAGTGAACAAGAGAGGAAATAAGGAAGACTTTGAACTTTCTGATTAGGTAAATGATAGATAATTACATCATTAACCAAGACAAGAGTTTTGGATGAAAGAGCAAATTTGGGTGTTGAAGTTGGATGCCATCTTCAAGGCCTCAAAGAGGAAATGGAGAAAACTAATTTGTGCCTCTTGGAATAAGATTGATCGTAAAGGTGAGAAGATCACTAAAGTTGGAGGAGGTAAGAGAAAGATTTTAATGTTTGGACTTCTTATGTTTGTTTAAATAAAAAAGCTCCAAGCATGTTTACAAACTGAGATGAAAGATGCATGAAGGGAAGGAAGCTCAGAAAACAGGGATGGGTGAAGAGACAAAATGAGATGACCCCAACACCCAACAGACTGGACCAAAAATGAAAATAGAGCTGTTATCAAGGAAAGAGAGTAACTTGTTCCTCTCAGTTGGGAGGGAAGGGAATATATGAATAGAATTATAGGTAACTATGGATACGGAGAAAGGAGTACAACAAGGCTGTATATTGCTACCCTGTTTATTTAACTTATATGCAGAGCACATTATGCGAAATGCTGGACTAGATGAGTTACAAGCAGGAATCGATTGTAGGGAGAAATATCAACAACGATATGCAGATGATACCACTCTAATGGCTGAAAGCAAAGACTAACTAAAAAGATTCTTGATGAAGGTGAAAGAGGAGAGTGAAAAGGCCGGCTTAAAACTCAGTATTAAAAAAAATTATGATCATGGCATCCAGTCTCATCACTTCATGGCAAATAGAAGGGGAAAAGGTGGAAGCAGTGACAGATTTTCTCTTCTTGGGCTCTAAAATCACTGCAGATGGTGACTGCAACCATAAAAGCAGAAGACGATTGTTTCTTGAAAGGAAAGCTATGACAAATCTAGACAGTGTATTAAAAAGCAAAGACATCATTTTGCTGACAAAGGTCCATATAGTCAAAGCTTTGGCCTTTCCAGTAGTCATGTGTGGATGTGAGAGTTGGACTATAAAGAAGGCAGAACACTGAAAACTTAATGCTTTCAAACTGTGGTGCTGGAGAAGACTCTTGAGAGTACCTTGGACAGTAAAGAAATAAAACCAGTCAATCCTAAAGGAAGTAAACCATGAATACTCATTGGAAGGACTGATGCTGAAGCTGAAGCTCCAATGCTTTAGCCACATGATGAAAAGAGCCAACTCCTTGGAAAAGACCCTAATGCTGGGAAAGATTGAAGACAGAAGGGGAAGAGGGCAATGGAGGATGAGATGGTTGGATGGCATCACTGATCCAGTGGACATGAACTTGGGCAAACTCCGGGAAATGGTGAAGGACAGGGAGGCCTGGCGTCCTGCAGTCCATGGTGTCTCACATGAAGACAGAGTCAAAGTGATATACTGAGAATGAAGAACTTAGAATTGTATAAACCAAAGACATGAATCTTACCTTTGTGCATTTTTGAAGAGTTTATGGAGTTGCTTCCAAATTTCACAGTTGACAATACAAGCTTTGAAATCAGACATTTCTGTCTCTGTCACTTATTAATGAAACACTTCGTTCAAGTTTTTATTTTTTTTCTTTTATTTTAGTTTTATTTATTTACTTTACAATATTGTATTGGTTTTGCCATACATTGACATGAATCTGCCATGGGTGTACATGTGTTCTCCATCCTGAAACCCCTCCCACCTCCTGCCAATGGGAGTAATAAGTATCATGCATTGTACCTTACAGGATAAAGTACTTATGAGAACTTTCAATAAATGCTACCAGTCAGTCTTGTCAACATCATCTTCTTCCTGGTATCTATGTTTTTAAGAGTGTTTACAGTTTACAGATTTTTTTCAATGCTAAATTGTAAATATCATAAAGTCACGGGAACAATTTCGTTTCTAGTAAGATTCACTAAGCTTAAATTCACTTGTCAAAACGTATATGGTAAAAGAGCAAATTTATATTTGAAAATTGAATAGTGACTTATAGATTACTTATTAAGCACTTTCAAAATATTATATGATTGACCTACAAAACAGTCTCTATAATATTGTTACCATCATGTGCAGTTTCCCCCACTTTATGGATTTCCACTTTATAAATAAAGAAATTGATATCCAGTTTGTTTATTCATTCACTCAGTAGATACTTACTGATGGCCTGTTCATGTTAGACACTTCTTTAGGCTCTGAAGCTAGCATGTTAAGCAAAAAGAAACATAGTCCTGCCTTTATGGAGTTGTAGTCCACTGGAAGTGGGGAGAAATAGGCCCTTACCAAATTATAAATGTAAAATAACAGGTGTCATAACAGCTCTGAGAGAAGTACATGGTTCCATGATAACATAAAATGAAGGACCCAAATCTTTCTCCAGAGTGGGAAAAGTCTTCCCTGAGGAAGTTTTATGTTTGATTGCATATCTAAGATGAGTGAAAATGAACTGGTGAAAGGGAAGATAAGAGAAGAGTTCCATGGGAAGACGGGAGCTAGGAAATGCAGAAACTGCATTTAGGAAGTGAGAAGAGAGCCTACTGTGAGCAAGAATTCCTTAGAAGAAATGGAGTAGCCATCATAATCAACAAAACAGTCTGAAATGCAGTACTTGGATGCAATCTCAAAAACAACAGAATGATCTCTATTCATTTCCAAGGTAAACCATTCAATATCACAGTAACCCACACCTATGCCCCAAACAGAAATGCTGAAGAAGCTGAAGTTGAATGGCTCTATGAAGACCTACAAGACCTTTTAGAACTAACACCCAAAGGGTTGTCCTTTTCATTATAGGGGACTGGAATGCAAAAGTAGGAAGTCAAGAAATACCTGGAGTAACAGGCAAATTTGGTCTTAGACTACAGAATGAAGCAGGGCAAAGGCTAATAGAGTTTTGCCAAAAGAACGCACTGGTCATAGCAAACACCCCCTTCCAAAAACACAAGAGAACACTCTACACATGGACATCACCAAATGGTCAATACTAAAATCAGATCGATTATATTCTTTGCAGCCTAAGCTGGAGGAGCTCTATACAGTCAGCAAAAATAAGACTGGGAGGTGACTGTGGCAAAGAATATAAACTCCTTATTGCCAAATTCAGACTTAAAATGAAGAAAGTAAGAAAATCCACTAGACCATTCAGGTATGACCTAAATGAAATCCCGTATGATTATTCAGTGGAAGTGATAAATATATTCAAGGGGTTAGATCTGATAGGGTTCCTGAAGAAGAAGGCAGAGATCAAGACCATCCCCCCAAAAAAGAAATGTAAAAAGGCAAAATGGTTGTCTGAAGAGGCCTTACAAATAGCTGTGAAAAGAAGAGAAGCCAAAAGCAAAGGAGAAAAGGAAAGATATACCCATTTGAATGCAGAGTTCCAAAGAATAGCAAGGAGAGATAAGAAAGCCTTCCTCAGCAATCAATGCAAAGAAATAGAGGAAAACAATAGAATGGGAAAGACTACAGGTCTCTTCAAGAAAATTAGAGATACCAAGGGAACATTTCATGCAAAGATGGGCTCAATGAAGGACAGAAATGGTATGGACCTAACAGAAGCAGAATATATTAAGAAGACATGGCAAGAATACACAGAAGAACTCTACGAAAAAGATCTTCATGACCCAGATAATCATGATGGCATGATCACTCACCTAGAGTCAGAAATCCTGGATTGTGAAGTCAAATGGGCCTTAGGAAGCATCACTACGAACAAAGCTAATGGAGATGGTGGAATCCCAGTTGAGTTATTTCGAGTCCTAAAAGATGATGCTCTGAAAGTGCTACATTCCATATGCCAGCAAATTTGGAAAACTCAGCAGTGGCCACAGGACTGGAAAAGGTCAGTTTTAATTTCAACCCCAAATAAAGGCAATGCCAAAGAATGCTTAAACTACTTCACAATTACATTCATCTCACATGTAACCCACTCTAGTATTCTTGCCTAGAGAATCCCGTGGACAGAGGAGCTTGGTGGGCTGCTGTCCATATGGTCGCACAGAGTCAGACACAACTAAAGCAACTAAGCATGCATGCATTGGAGAAGGAAATGGCAACCCACTCCAGTGTTCTTGCCTGGAGAATCCCAGGGACAGAGGAGCCTGGTGGGCTGCTGTCTATGGGGTCACACAGAGTCGGACACCACTGAACTGAGTTAGCAGCAGCAGCAGCACACGCTAATAAAGTAACGCTCAAAATTCTCCAAGCCAGGCTTCCACAGAACGTGAACCAAGAACTTCCAGGTGTACAAGCTAGATTTAGAAAAGGCAGAGGAACCAGAGATCAAATTGCCAACATCCATTGGATCATCAAAAAAGCAAGAGAGTTCCAGAAAAACATCTGTTTCTGCTTTATTGACTATGCCAGAGACTTGAACTGTGTTGATCACAATAAACTGTGAAAAAAAATCTGAAAGAGATGGGAATTCCAGGCCACCTGATCTGCCTCTTGAGAAATCTGTATGCAGGTCAGGAAGCAACAGTAAGAGTAAGACATGGAACAACAGACTGGTTCCAAATAGGGAACGGTGTACTTTAAGGCTGTATATTGTCACCCTGCTTATTTAACTTATATGCCGAGTACATCGCAAGAAATGCCAGGCTGGATGAAGCACAAGCTGGAATCAAAATTACTGGGAGAAATATCAATAACCTCAGATATGCAGATGACACTACTCTTATGGCAGAAAATGAAGCAAAGCTAAAGAATCTCTTGAAATGAAAGAGGAGAATGAAAAGTTGGCTTAAAACTCGACATTCAGAAAATCCGGTCCCACCACTTCATGGCAAATAGATGGGGAAACAGTGGAAACAAGAGATACTTTATTTTTGGGGGGCTCCAAAATCACTGCAGATGGTGACTTCAGCCATGAAATTAAGAGATGCTTGCTCTTTTGAGGAAAAGTTATGACCAAGCTAGACAGTATATTAAAAAGCAGAGACATTACTTTGCCAACAAAGGTCCATCGAGTGAAAGCTATGGTTTTTCCAGTTATCATGTATGGATGTGAGAATTGGACTGTAAGGAAAGCTGAGTGCCGAAGAACTGATGCTTTTAAACTGTGGTGTTGGAGAAGACGCTCGAGTCCCTTGGACAGCAAGGAGATCCAACCAGTCTGTCCTAAAGGAAATCAGTCCTGATATTCATCGGAAGGACTGATGTTTAAGCTGAAACTCCAATACTTTGGACACCTGATGTGAAGAACTGATTCATTGGAAAAGACCCTGATGCTGAGAAAGATTGAAGGTGGGAGGAGAAGGGGACAACAGAGGATGATATGGTTGGATGGCATCACCGACTCAATGGACATGAGTTTGAATAAATTCTGGGAGTTGGTGATGGACAGGGAAGCCTGGCATCCTGCAGTTCATGGGGTCACAAAGAGTCGGACAGGACCGAGTGACTGAACTGTACTGAAGAGAGCTAGTGTGCCTGTAGTCCAGGGGAGGAGTGTGTGATGGAAAGATACCTTCATATGGAACTAGATCATGTTAAGGTCTTCTAAACAGGGTCATGTTAAGCAACTTCATCTTTATTCTGATAGCAACATGAAGGCATAAATGGTTCTTGGCGACAAAAAATTTTGAATTGATTTGCATCTTTCATGGAGGAGGCAATGGCATCCCACTCCAGTACTTTTGCCTGGAAAATCCCATGGACAGAGGAGCCTGGTGGGCTACAGTCCATGGGGTTGCTAGAGTCGAACATGACTGAGCGACTTCCCTCTCACTTTTCACTTTCATGCATTGGAGAAGGAAATGGCAACCCACTCCAGTGTTCTTGCCTGGAGAATCCCAGGGATGGGGAAGCCTGGTGGGCTGCCGTCTCTGGGGTCACACAGAGTCGGACACGACTGAAGCGACTTAGCAGCAGCAGCATCTTTCAGAGATTACTCTGGTTTCTGAGTGAAGCATGGATTTGGTGAAGGAAGCGTTAAGTAGATGAGAGAAGATGAGATAAGTTATGGAAGTAGTCCAAGGATCAGAGAATGGCAAGTCAGCCTTAGAAGGTGGTGTTGGTGGTGGTTGTTTCGTTGTTCAGTTGTGTCTGACTCTTTATGAAACCATAGATTGTAGCCCGCCAAGGTCCTGTGTCCATGGGGTTCTCCAGGCAAGAATACTGAAGTGGGTTACCATTCTGTTCTCCAGGGGATCTTCCCCACCTAGGGATCAAAGCCATGTCACAGGCAGATTCTTTACTGCTGAGCCACCAGGGAAGCCCTAGAAGGTGAGTGGTAATGCAATGAAATGAAGAAAACCAGAACATTTAGACATAAAAATGACAGGACTGAATGGGAAGGAGTAGTGAAAAAGAAGAGTACCAAGGATTATTCCCAGATCTCTATCTTTCGTAACTAAGGGGATAAAAGTAACATTCCCTAAGATGGGGCACACTGGGAGACACATAACCAATAGAAGAACAAGAACTATGTGGTTTAGACTTTGCATGTTGGCTTTGAGGTGTGCTTGAGATGACCAAAGGTGTTCAAGAAAGGTATCTAAGCTGGAGACCCCAACATGGAAGTCATCAAGTGAAGGATGGGAATTAAGTCAAGGGTGCAAATAAATTTGTTTAGGGAGAGGTCTTAAAAAAGGAACCCTTCATATTTATTTATTTTTAGAACCCTTAGTATTTAGACTCAAAATCCCTTATTCTTTTTTTTTCCCCACAAGATAATGAATAACTTTATTATCAATGAGTATTTTTTGGTTATACTTTGGAATTGTAAGTACACATTATTATTTTTTTCAGTCAGATGCCTATTGACTAGAATTATAAAACTCTAAGAACTTTTAAATCCTTTTTATTGGAGTATAGTTGCTTTATGATATTGTGTTAGTTTCTGCTGTACAGCAAAGTGAATCAGCTATATGAATACATACGTCCCCTCTTTTTTGGATTTCCTTCTCCTTTAGGTGGTGACAGAGTGCTTGTTATAATTCCCTGTGCTATACAGTAGGTTCTCATTAGTTATTTACTTTATACATGCTAGTGTATATACGTCAGTCTCCCAATTCATCCCACCCCTCTTCCCTCCATGGTGTCTATATGTCCATTCTCAGAAAGAGAAACATATCATAGATATCTTAAGTAATTCATTAATACCATGACTATATGGCTTACCCAGTGGGTAAAGAATCCACCTAAAGTGCAGGAGACACAGAAGACATGGATTTGATCCCTGGGTTGGGAATATCCCTTGGAGGAGAAAATGGCAACCCACTCCAGTATTCTTGCCTGAAAAATCCCATTAACAGAAGAGCCTGGCAGGCTATGGTCCAAATGGTCGCAGAGAGTCAGACAAAACTGAGCGACTAAGTACACATGCATGACTATATAGGCATTTCCCAGTATTGTTGTGCAAGTCCATAACTATCCATCAGGAAATATCTGAACAGTTCCTTTGTCTGTTTGGGCCTAGGACTCATTCTTATTCCTTTTGGTTCATGGCTGAACCAGTGCCCCAATCCAGATAAGTAAATTACACTACTCACTATTATATGTTTCTACTGACCCATTTAGAATGGAATAAAATTTAAAATACACCCAAATAAGTCTTGTGCATATTATATAAGCATAGAAGATAATAGCTAGTCAAAAGATTAGAAGGCCTTGATAGAAATATTGGGCTAGTATTCTGGATGTTTATAATCTAGTTTTGTTATCAACCAGTGAATGACTTCAGGAAAATAGCCCAAACTCTCTTGAGTTTCAGTTTCTTCATTTATACAGGCAGGAGGTTGAATAAATCTCCAGGTTTCGTTGAATTCTAATATTCTATAATCATGTGAACAATTTTGAAAGAACATGAATTATTCAGTAGATAGAGGTTGACAATCATTTTAAAGAAGCTTTATTCACCTCTTTTCCTAGAAAAAAACTTCTTCTGTCATGTCTGATTGTTTTTAGTGTTAAAAAAAATAGCGAAGATGTTCATATTGACATTTTCCTTCCAAGCTGATGCTGAGTGTGTCATCAGATTCAAAACCTGTTGGAAAAACAGTTCTGTACTTCTGATGGTTTTCTAATTCCAACCTGACATTGGTGCTTTTAAGCTGAATAGCCTTATGGCATTCTGCATGAATTCTTACTGTGTTTTCTGAAGTCTGACATTTCTGTTACACTTAAATTTGATCTCAGATTTCTTTGCTTTTCAGTTTACCCCAAGTTGCTTTTTTTTAAAGGTCAACATTTGTTACATTGCATTTGGCTTTCACCCATCACTTCAGAAGTTTTTGAAGTAAGCTATTGACCCTACAGAAAAAGAAAGTAAGAAAGAAGTAGAAATGACAAAGTAACAAGCCAAATGGGAAGAAGTTGAAAGATGTATTTTTCTGTTGAAATTTCACTTCATAATTCCAGTGGTCCTATTGAAGCTTGTCTGAATCCGTTGTGATATTCCTATAGCCCTCTGAGATGAGAGGAATTATACATGTTTGAGAAGGAATGACAATTCCCAAGTCTGATGTTGGCAGATGACTTTGAAGCCAATTTTCCACTCATGGGAGACATAGGTTGATGTGCTGCTGTCTTAGAAACAGGGCACAGGTTCTGATTCTTTGACCAAAACTACATTGTACATCAAAGTTTTCAAAGTCTACAGTCTACAGTCATAGAAGGTCTACAGTCCTCAAGATGTTTACAGCGATGTCACAAGGTCAAAATTGTTTCCAAAGTACTTCCAGACATCAGTTCTTTTTGTCATACTCATTTACTCATGAGTGTATAGTGGGGTTTTCCAGAGACTGCATGATATGCAGTGTTACAACAGAGTTAATGCCAAAGCAGATAGGAGAATTCAGCTGTTTTCTGTTAAGCCAGACATTAGAGACAAAAATATTAAATGATATAACTTTTCTCACTATTTTCTTTGTGAAAATGCAGCTATACTTTTAGAAACATATTGTTTATGTTAACATATAATGAATTATTGTCACTTAAAATGAATTGATAAATATATCTTAAATGTCTTGGTTGTATTTTTAATTGATAATTGTTAATAGATAGAGGCTTTCCAGGTGACTCCCCGGGAAAAATCTTCCTGCCAAAACCCAGGAGATACAGGTTCGATCCCTGAGTGGGGATAATCCCCTGGAGAAGGAAAGGGCAACCCATTCCAGTATTCTTGCCTGGGACATTCAATGGATAGAAGAACCTGGCAGGCTACAGTCCATGCAGTTGCAAAGAGTCAGACATGACTGAACATGAACACCTGCCTGCATAACCCACATAAACAAAAACTCTTTGGAATCATCTATAATTTTTAAGGATCTAAAATGTTCCAAAAGAAACTGAAGAACTTCTACTGTACAGCAGACTTTAACCACTGGTCAGTTTCTGCTTCTCCCTTGAGCCAAAGAATTACATGAATACTTGATACACTTCCTTTCCTACCCATGTAAAGATTGCAATTCCAACTTAATTTTCTGCTTGACTTTCAACTTTGTGTTTACCCTACAGTATTGGCAAAATATAGAATTGATATCTCACTGAAGTTTCTTTGAAAAATGTTTGTCTTGAATTTGCTTTCATTTTACTTAATGTTTTCACATTTTGAGGTTTTTAACCATATTTCTTAGATTCCTTTTATCAACTTTTACAGTCAGTCTGCAAGGAGTATTTTTTCCTTTGTGTCCAAATGTCCTCATTGGACAACAAGCTATTTTTAGGTAAAATCCTTTAACAATTACTGTGGCGAGTTTTATATTTATCTTAGGTATGGTATCTTGTCCTTTTAGAAATCCTAAAGATGCAATTGTTAGCTCCATTCAGAAGCAACTAAACCCTGAATATATAGAATCACTGTTCAGGAAACTCATATAAAACTGAATAGTAAGCCAGTCTTAATGTTTTTGTTTTTGACCATAATTGTAGGGTTTTTGGGGGTTTTTTTGCTCTTCTCTTCAGACATACATGGGAAGCTAAATTAGATAGCATAAAGTTAATGGACATTTTAAAATTATGTATAACCTTAAATAAGTGATTATTTCACATGGACTCTTTATTTCTAATTTTTAAAAATTTCATAATAAATGAAAATTTGTTTCACTTACCTGGTCTCCTCCCCAACAAGCAATGAATTTTACTGATCCTATATATTTTTAATACCTTAAAACAGATAAATCTCCATTTATTACATTTTAAATTATCTATTTTCTGATTGATTATAAGGAAAGTGAAGTCGCTCAGTCATGTCCAACTCTTTGCAACCCCATGGCCTGTAGCCTACCAGGCTTCTCCATTCATGGGATTTTCCAAGCAAGGGCACTGGAGTGGGTTGCCATTTCCTTCTCCAGGGGACCTTCCCGACCCAGGGATCAAACCTGGGTCTTCCACATTGCAAGCAGATGCATTACCCTCTGAGCCACCAGATTATAAGGAAGTTTCTGATAAATATAAATGAATGAGGACCTAATTGACATCAGCCTGATGAATCCTTCTACTGAGACTTTTCTTTATTCCCCAGATTCAAGGTGTTATGTTCATGCCTACAGAAATTAGCAATCCCAAGGTTAGCAGGATCACTAGAGAGTGGCTCTAGTTTATTATCAACAAAAATTATACTTATTTTTCAAGCAAACCAGGTCGTTGGAAGTTACAATAGCCTGACTTGTGGAAAATTCAAAATAGATTGCAGTTCTTCTGATACATATGACATTTCAGCATGTAAATATCACACCACAGTCAGAGAACTAATATGAGTAGCCCTCACCTCATTGAGGAGCGAGTTACTGAGCATGAAATGCCAATAGCTATATCCCCAAAGAATGTTTAAATAGTTTCAGACAATATTACAGGGAAGAAAGGCCAGGATTTGTGGAACATATTTGTCCATTGATCTGTGGCTGAGTTCATGGCCCTGAAAAGATATTAAGCACAAATTCTCCAGGGATAGAGATCCCTATTTGGGCCTATTAGTTAAAAGAATATTCTAAAGCAAGTACAAAATATGAGGCTTGTTCTTTCACTCTACAATGTGTACTCTTAAAAGGACACATGATTTGGATCTTTGTTCTAGTAGTAATAAATTTGCATTTATTTATTTTCAATTTATTTTATTTTAAAATGTGCAATTATTTGCAATTATTAATGTATTTTCATAATTAATTGAATGAGACTTACTTTTAAAATTACTGTTTTTTAGTAACCAATAAAACTATCATATAGAAAGTTTAAAAATCTTTAAAAATTAAGCTTTAAAAAAGAAAACTAAAGTCATCCATGACATTTCCATCTAGAAATTTGGTATTCATATTTTGATCCTTCCTTTCCATCTTTTTTGTTAAGCATGTGGAAAAATTCACAAATGTTTCATAATATTCTCATATTATTAAATATTATTTTAATATTTTAATGACAGTATTTTATCATAGAGTCATAGCACATTTAACTTAACTGCTTATTTTTAGATACTTACATTATTTCCAGTTTTATTTGCATACATATATCCTCACACACATCTTTGATTATTTCTGTAGAATAAATTCCCAAAGTAGAATTGCTTGATCAAAAATAAGCACATTTTAAAGATTCTTTTTATACATGTTGCTATATATTGCCAGCAATGTATAAAAAAGCCCCATTTTCCAGGAACTTCACCAACACTGCCAGCATCTCTTTTAATGTAGCCAGCTCTTCCTAATATAGTCAGATTCAGGTTATATTTGGATATGCTTTAATGTCGTTAGGCCTTAGTCACATCTCAGGATGTCATGTGGTTCATTTCTTGGCAGTTTCTCTTCCAATTTCTTCCTGAACTTCAAGCACCAGTAATGAATAAAAAGAGACATCCCTTTCTATAAAAACGCAAAAACATTCTTCCAACATTTGTGTGTATTAATACAAATGCATAATATTCCTTTTGGACTGTTCTATAAAGATATCACTAGTTTTTTGTTCTCCTGTTCCTAAACAGCCTGAAAAAAAAAATCTTTCTCTTCCATCACCATCGGATTTGTTTTTGTCTTACTGTTTTGACTGTAAGGGGGAAAAATCTGGGATTTGTATGAGTGCTTTTTGTGGAATTGAACCTCTTGCTACCAATATATAAATTATCTCAGAACACAAGAAGCATAGTATGATTTTCCTCATTATTATTGTGACCAATGCTTTTATTTTATTTTTTTGGCCATGCCACATGGCACATGGGATATTAGCTCCCTGACCACTAGGGATTGAATCCATGCCTCCCTCCCCCGCCATCCCAGCAGTGCAAGCATGGAGTCCTAACCACTGGACTGCCAGGGGGTTCCTATGATCAGTGCATTTTTATTAATCACCCAACACATATGGAGAGTGGTCTTGAATTCTGGAAATCAAAAAAGAAGATAGAACAATCCTTAGCTACAGTATATTCACTAGTTGAGGAATGAGGATACATATTAATAAAATGATAAATGCTTTCACACACTGTCATACCCAATTGCCCAGTGGAGGAAACCACTCAATGCCCTGGGAGTTGAGAAAAGTGATTGCTAAAGACTGGCATAGTGGCCTTCAAGAGAATATGATCTACAGTTTAAAGGAGAACTAGAAGTCTAAGAAGAGAAGGGAGGGTGTTCTAAGCAGAGGTTACAGTGCTTACAAAGGTGAGAATGAACATAGCATGTTCAAAGTAAAAACAGCATACAATGAGCCAGGGCAGTTTATCCAGTATTACAGTAGTACAAAAATCTGGAGTGTTCGGCTAGCTTTTAATATGTAAATAAATAGTATGGGCCTGAACGTTTCTTTGAAAATAGAAAACCATTTACTGTTTTATGGGAAATGAATTTACAAAATAATTCAGGAAATTTTATAAGGTAATACTATGAAAAATGCTAATACCAGTGTGAGCCAAGTATAGCCTAGCACAGGTAATTGCAGAAGAAACTGAAAACAAGCACAGAGTACTTCCCTGGTGGCCTGGGGTAGAGGACTCCGCCTGCCAATGCAGGAGATGCAGAAGACATGGGTTCGATCCCTGGATAGGGAAGATGCCCTGAAGGAGGAAATGGCAACCCACTCCAGTATTCTTGTCTGGGAAATCCCATAAACAGAAGAACCTGGCAGGCTACAGTCCATGGTGTCACAAAAGAATCGGACACAACTTGGTGACTAAATAACAACATTGGTGCGAGAGCCATTGGGATAGAAAAATTAACAGAACTTGGCAACTGATCAGATGTAAAGATAAGAGACTACTAGAAATTCCGCAAACTTTTATTCTGTTATGCTTGGACTAGGGATATAAATGAATGAGTCTACCCTCAACCTTGTGTTTAGAATCCCATAGAAAAAGGGGTAATTCTAGAAAGTGGCTGAAACAGCTTTACCAGTAAATTGATGCTTGAACTTTGTCTTCGAGGATGAATTGAATTTCACCAGATAGAAAGAGGGGGAATTAAATGATGAATCTTTAGCAAAGAGGGAGAAAACATAATCATTAACATTTCAGACCTACATGACTGGAGAAAGATGATAACACAGACTGTGAGACAGAAGTCTGGCAGTAGTGATGCTTTAGATGGAAAGATAACTAATTAAATTTAGACATTTCTGAAATATGTAGAGAGTGTCCACCAATCTAGAAATAATGGGGACAGGTAAGTGAACAAAACAGGCAAAATTTTTCTGCTTTCAAGGACTTTACATTCTAGTGTTTGGAAATAAGCACATGATTAGAGATACAGTGTTTACCAAGGAGTTTTCTTTTGTTGTGATGTTTATTTTCTGTTTTTCCTCCTTTGCTGTCATTCACATCAGTAAGATGAAATAGGCACACAGGAAAGCAAGGATGACTAGTATCTGACCTAAGTCTTCACTTAGGCAACAAAATGTACCAAGTAACTATTCCCCCAAGACTTCAAAGTGTCCTCAAACTGACCTTGATGTCTACAAGCCTCAGACAAATGGTTTAGTAATTGAGAGAAATAAATTAGAGTCAATCACATTTAGTTAGGAGAAAATAAAGTCTTAGTGTGCTAAAACAAGCTGACCTTCTTCCAGCTTTGAATTTTTATTACACCCTTTCTTCTTTCCTTCTGTGCGTGATGCTATGCTGAAATCTTCTGACCTTAGTGGTACTTCATGAGATGTGCCTGGACTACAGTCTCAGTAGGTCTTATTGCTAGAATATTCGTAGAGAAAAAATTATTGGAAAAGTATATGTAGATCAGAAGTAAGGGTTTTGAATGACCAACCTTGGAAGTGAAATTCTTATTGCATTTAAAATGCTCAATTTAAGATTAATTAGGTCCCATTTGTTTGTTTTTGCTTTTATTTCCAATATTCCAGGAGGTGGGTCATAGAGGATCCTGCTGTGATGTATGTCAGAGAGTGTTTTGCCTATGTTCTCCTCTAGGAGTTTTATAGTTTCTGGTCTTACGTTTAGATCTTTAATCCATTTTGAGTTTATTTTTGTGTATGGTGTTAGAAAGTGTTCTAGATTCATTCTTTTACAAGTGGTTGACCAGATTTCCCAGCACCACTTGTTAACCTTAAAAGCTTCTGCACAGCTAAGGAAACTATTAGCAAGGTGAAAAGACAGCCTTCAGAATGGGAGAAAATAATAGCAAATGAAGCAACTGACAAACAACTAATCTCAAAAATATACAAGCAAGTCCTATAGCTCAACTCCAGAAAAATAAATGACCCAATCAAAAAATGGGCCAAAGAACTAAATAGACATTTCTCCAAAGAAGACATACAGATGGCTAACAAACACATGAAAAGATGCTCAACATCACTCATTATCAGAGAAATGCAAATCAAAACCACTATGAGGTACCATTTCACTCCAGTCAGAATGGCTGCGATCCAAAAGTCTACAAGCAATAAATGCTGGAGAGGGTGTGGAGAAAAGGGAACCTTCTTACACTGTTGGTGGGAATGCAAACTAGTACAGCCACTATGGAGAACAGTGTGGAGATTCCTTAAAAAACTGGAAATAGAACTGCCTTATGATCTAGCAATCCCAGTGCTGGGCATACACACTGAGGAAACCAGAAAGGAAAGAGACACGTGTACCCCAATGTTCATCGCAGCACTGTTTATAATAGCCAGGACATGGAAGCAATCTAGATGTGCATCAGCAGATGAATGGATAAGAAAGCTGTGGTACATATACACAATGGAGTATTACTCAGCCATTAAAAAGAATACATGTGAATCAGTTCGAATGAGGTGGATGAAACTGGAGCCTATTATACAGAGTGAAGTAAGCCAGAAGGAAAAACACCAATACAGTATAC
Organism: Bos indicus; assembly: GCF_029378745.1. NCBI lineage: Eukaryota > Metazoa > Chordata > Mammalia > Artiodactyla > Bovidae > Bos > Bos indicus. Next base: position 91,664,004 of record NC_091764.1, on the reverse strand, counting down.
TAACGCATATATATGGAATTTAGAAAGATGGTAACAATAACCCTGTGTACGAGACAGCAAAAGAGACACTGATGTGTAGAACAGTCTTATGGACTCTGTGGGAGAGGGAGAGGGTGGGAAGATTTGGGAGAATGGCATTGAAACATGTAAAATGTCATGTATGAAACGAGATACCAGTCCAGGTTCGATGCATGATACTGGATGCTTGAGGCTAGTGCACTGGGACGACCCAGAGGGATGGTATGGGGAGGGAGGAGGGAGGAGGGTTCAGGGTGGGGAACACATGTATACCTGTGGCGGATTCATTTTGATATTTGGCAAAACTAATACAATTATGTAAAGTTTAAAAATAAAATTAAATTTAAAAAAAATAAAAAATTAAAATGCTCAATTTAAATGAATGAAGAGAAAATATGTAACCTGTTTAAGCACCACATTTCAAACTGCTGTCAAAGACAGTTGGGAAGATACTGAGTAGTGCTATTTTTGTCCTTTATACTATAGCTGCATGTATTCCTTTCACCCTTAAGTAACCGGACATGCTGAAAAGAGACTTGGCATTAGAGACAAAGTTTTCTGACCCCCACAATCTTTAGAGCTCTCACCTGAAAAGCATTCACTTAGTTCCCATGCAAAAAGATTCGAGGGTCTTATTTATTCTTTTTGTTGTTGTTGTTTCTAAGTGAATTGCTCTAAACTGTTCCTTTGAATTTTAAATTGTGCATATTAATTTTTTAAGATTTGTTTATTTAAAATAATAAATAAAGGTGTTTCTCTCACCAAAACCCTTGCTATATTTATTTATCATGTCAAAGCAGGTGTGTCAAATTTATATCTAAACACTTTCCGGGAGCTCTGGCAATGTAGGAGATGCAAGAAACTCCAGTTTGATCCCCGGATCAGGAAGATCCCTGAGGAAGGGAATGGCAACCTGCTCCAGTATTCTTGCCTGGAGAATCCCATAGAGAGAGAAGCCTGGCGGGTTACAGTCCATGGGGTCAAAAAAGAGTCGGACATGACTGAGCACGTGTGCGCACACTCACACACACAATTCTACTGATGGAGCAGTGTTAGTTGTTCTGAGGAGCACAGTCATCCATCAGTATCATTAGTTCCAACACCCCTGCAGAAACCAAAATCTAGAAGCTCAAGTCCCTTATATAAAAGGGCATAGTATACAGTCCACACTATGTACCCACAGATGAGAACCCTCCAATATGGAGGGGGACTGTAGGGTTTCAGATGTGAACTACCTTCATAAATTTAGTTTAGTAGCAAGCTTTTATTGTGTTTAGTTGGTGCTAAATCTTACACCAGGCATATGAAGTTCAAAATGAGTAAGGCATAGTTACATTCAAGAACTTAACAGCCTAGTATGATTTAGCTGTATTACATTATTTGTGTTTATTTATTGTAAGATACATTAGATTTCTTGTTTTTTTATTATTCTCTGCCCAAAGACTCATTTAAATATATTTTATCCCATTTTTAATCATATAAGCCATCAGATCTCCAGCTAGTAATTATTTACTTAAATATATGGCTAAATAATAAGCAAGGATTTTCATGTATTTTTAAAAAATCTTAGATATCCTATAATCCACATTTTATAGGCAGAAAAGTTGGCAGGAATCTGACTTAAACTCATGTTTCCAAAATCTAGTCAAAAGAACTTTCGACTGCAGTTCATAGAGCACAGAATATGAAAAAAAAAAAAAAAAAAAGAATGATTATTTGATGCTAATGATTATCTTAAATGATTGTGAGATTATTTTATCTAATGCATTGGGGGTGGAGTTAATTCTCTGTTTTCCTGATATTTCTCATGCATTATTGTAAGCTATTAACAACTTAGTAAGTGTATTTACTTTGTTTTAGTTTTCCAGATCAAGAAATTCGTAACGTGGCAGTTCAGCAGTTAGACAACCTCTTGAATGATGAACTACTGGAATATCTCCCACAGCTAGTTCAGGTAAGGACAGCAAAGTTGCCAAGGGATTCCAGGATTTTAACCAATAATTCTCTAAAACAGGTCCCAGTGAATCAACAGTAGCCTACATTAAAAGTGATAATTTCAGTTTGGCTAGCCAAGGGGCTAAAAATATAGCTGTCAACTTGGGTACCATGGAAATTCTCTACCCAAAATTGATATGGTTACAAAAAAGGTATATAAACACCAAAAGGGAAATTTTTTTTTAAAAAACACCTTCACTTATTAATTAGAACAGGGAAAAAAAAAAATACTGTGATGAAAAATTGGTATCCAACTGTATATATAAAACTATAAAAAAGTAACCAAATAAACATTATGTAGAAAGTAGTCATTTACTAGACATCTGTTCATAATATTTTTCTTGCTTTTCCCATATTCTAATATTAATTACAGATTTTAAAACAGTAGTTTCTAACAATCAAATTCTGCTGCCAGATAGTAGTTTTGTGACATCATATATCATGATATTGGAGTAATTTTGGAAAATACTATAAACTTATCTAGAAATCTGATCATGGTCTGATTTAGTTTGACTATGTTACCATTTAAACAATTGCACAAATAGTCATGTATATGATTGAATATCCAAAATATAAACAATGATTTTTTTCTAAGTTAACTGGATACTGAATGCTGAATAGGTCTAAAGTAGGGGTCTGTATGTTTTTCTTTTGCTTTGTTTTTAACTCAGGTGTTTTCTTATCTGAAAGATCAGGTCATTGTTATAAGCTATTTTAAATGCCAGGTGCCTCAGGTTTTGAATTTAAGACAGAGACCCTGAGACTAAAGTGCTGCTAAGCTGCTAAGTCAATTCAGTCGTGTCCGACTCTGTGCGACCCCACAGACGGCAGCCCACCAGGCTCCCCCGTCCCTGGGATTCTCCAGGCAAGAACACTGGAGTGGGTTGCCATTTCCTTCTCCAATGCATGAAAGTGAAAAGTGAAAGTGAAGTCGCTCAGTTGTGCGCGACTCTTAGCGACCCCGTGGACTAGAGCCCACCAGGCTCCTCCATCCATGGGATTTTCCAGGCAAGAGTACTGGAGTGGGGTGCCATTGCCTTCTCCGGAGACTAAAGTGAGGAGCCTCTAATAATAGAATTGAATCTATGTTACTTTACAATCAGAACATGTACTTCTCTGAAGGCCTTAAAGAGAGAACTGATCTAGAAGCATGTGTACTGTAGAGTTACTACTACCACTCCTTACAGTTGTGGTTTCCCTAGCCTTGCAGGAGTATGTAGTGTTGTGAGAATAAAAATTAATTCAACTTGCAGAAACACTATTCATCTCATGCCTCTTGAGTATGGGCAACATGCTATATCTAACCCAACTCAAAAAAAGGAAATTTCTACAATAGTATATGTAAATTAAATCTTTGAAAGCCAGAATCTGAGTCAATAACACTTGACACTAGGAATGTGGCTGAGAGACATGCCTGTAAATGCAAATTCATTTATAAGATAAGTCGCACCCAGGACCCAGCATTGCAAATACACAGAGGTAAAGATAGGTAACGTTGCAAATATTCCCTAATTAAAAATGATAATTATAAAATCATGTGAGATGGAAAGAAATATTTAATGTGACTGGAAAATTAATAACAAATGGGAAGAATTTTCAAAACATTAATTGTGGGATTTGCCCTTAAAATTTCGATGCTGCACCCTAACTTTCCAAGACATAAAAAAAAAAATTCCTACCCTGCTGATTATTTTCTGGAATCATGTTATTTTTTATGCATTATTTTATTAGAACTGTGCAGGCTATGTTAAAGAGCAATATGAAGTTACTTTAAGACCATGATGAAAACAGAAAGTATGGTTCTTAAAGTGTTAGTCACTCAATAGTGTCCAACTCTTTGTGACCATGTGGACTGTAGCCTGCCAGGCTCCTCTGTCCATGGAATTCTACAGACAAGAATACCGGAATAGATTGCCATTCCCTTCTCCAGGAAATCTTTGTGACCCAAGGATCAAACCCTGGTCTCCCGAATTGCAGGCAGATTCTTTACTGTCTGAGGCACCAGGGAAGCTTATGGTTCATAGCTAATGCTCTAACAAGCCACAGACCCAGAGGTTACTGCAAACCACAGGCTGTAGGTAGGTTTCAAGAAGAGAGTTCAAAACAATGTTGTTGTTGTTCCATTTCCTTAGTTGAATCCAACTCTTTTGCAACCTCATGGACTACATCCTGCCAGGCTCCTCTGTCTGTGAGATTTCCCAGGCAAGAATACTGAAGTGGGTTGCCATTTCCTTCTCTAGGGTATCTTCCCAACCCAGGGATTGAACCCACTTCTCCTGCATTGGTACACAGATTCTTAACCACTGAGACAACTAGGAAGCCAATGAAATATGCATCCAAAATATTGTCTCCTGATGATGATGCAGGATGTAGGGAGAAATTGTAGCAGTAGACAGAATGATGCAGTGAATTTGGAAGCAAGGGAGGCCATTCATGATCAGTAAGTAGTTTCTGGGTTCAGAAAGAAATCACAAGGAAGTCTTCAAAGAAAGCTAAAAGGCAAGCATGGAAGTAGACTCTGAGGTATCTCTCTCCTGCTAATGTACTCATAGGATATGTTCACGATAAGGGCATGAACACAGCCCATGGTCTAGTCAATCCAATATTAGCATGTTACTTAAAGAAGGTCATAACTGCAGTTTAAGACAGCACACATTATGATCCTTATATATTCAGACAGCATCACGAGTTTATGCAAATTTGCTGAGATCATCTTTGACATTCTCACACTTCAAGAATTCATAAACATTCCCATCCTGGAGGATAATTAGCATACTGAGGTGTTTCTTTAGGTGTGTGTTGAATGAATGTTGTTCCCATTTTTTCTGCTCTCTGGACTGTGGTGTTAACTCTGTGTGTGTATGTGACTTAAATGGCTTATGGAGCAACACGCCATAGAATCTTTGTTTTTCAAGCAGGAATAAGTACTTTTAGAAAGATAGGAAGAAAGCCTGACATTCATTTTCACAGCTTATTGTGGTTCATGAGATGATGATGATGATGATGATGAGGGCCCAGACACCGAGTGCTGATGGTGAAGTCCCTGTAGAGTGGGTGTGGAAGTCTAAATTAGGTCTCAAAGGTTGCTGTTGCTGTCTGTGTTTTTCCCTCAGGTTGGATATCCTAGAAAACATTAGAAAGTTGTTCACATTGCAGATGAAGGAATGGGAGATTGGAGGATGGGTGGATTATGTGTCCACCAAAAGGCAGCTTTGAGACTTTAAAGTAAAGCTTCAAATTCTGCAGGTTAATACTCAATAGGTGATTTCAGTTAAGGCTTTGATTTTGTGGGGCTTCCCTGATAGCTCAGTTGGTAAAGAATCTGTGTGCAATACAGGATACTCCGGTTCAATTCCTGGGTCAGGAAGACCCCCTGGAGAAGGGGTAGGCTACCCACTGCAGCATTCTTGGGCTTCCCTAGAGGCTCAACTAGTAAAGTATCTGCCCACAATGTGGGAGACATGGGTTTGATCCAGGCTACCCACTCCAGTATTCTGGCCTATAGAATTCCATGGATCTATGGGGTCACAAAAAGTCGGACACAACTGAATGACTTTCACTTTTTCAAACCAAAAGAAGAGAATCATCTATTGTTTAATAATGCCATTTTTTTTAATATCCAAGACACTGTTCATGGTATTACTTTCTGTGTGCCAGGATTCTCTCCCTAGGCGTGGTTGAACTCCACCAACCACCAGCTCTTATTTATTCTGTGATACTAAAAGCCAAAAAAGAAAATTGTGTGATGTGTATATGCTCTATTAGTTACACACCAAACGATAAAGCTATTAAATATAAGTATTTTGTCAAAACTTTTATGCTGTTTTCCCTTTCTCAAGCCTCTTAAGTACCTCTGTATTCTGCTATAATTTTGTTACTGAGGAAAAAAAAAAAGTAAAGTAATTGATCTCTTATTTCAGGCTGTCAAGTTTGAATGGAACCTTGAGAGTCCTCTAGTGCAACTTCTGTTACACCGCTCACTACAAAGTGTCCAGATTGCCCATCGTCTTTACTGGTAAGATTAACCAAAGTAGGGCAGGATGCCTTTTTTTTATTGTCAACTTCTTTTTGTGGGGCAGCTTTTCCTTATAAACCTGATTCAAACTTCCACTTAAAATTCAGCCAAATGTGAGTCTTTATCAGGGTTATTTTTACTTATGAGTATAATTTAACTGTCATTGTCTTCAAAATCTTCCTTTTGTACTGTTGCTGCTCTTTAAATCCAACTGGAATTTGAAATCTAGGTGATCCTTTTCCAATAGCTTTAAATCGCAAGGTCTACATGTGGTCACATCCACTTGTTGAATATTTCAGTTTAAAATCTAGTTATAAGATCCTGTATGTTTTGGAAGAATGTAAGCTTGAAAAGTAACTTCTGTAACAATATTAGTTACAAACAGTGGGATCGAGGCCAATATATACTGTCTTAAGCTTATAATTCCTGGAGCACTAAAGTTTTCCAAAAACATTAACTTTGAATATTATTAGTGAAGAAGTTAGATTTATTTAAGATATATCAGGATTTCTCCCATCACTGCCTGCTCCTGATCCTACTAAACAACGTGTTCTTTCGATGCTGTTCTCCCTACTGTTATTACTAAATTTGCACAAAAAATTTAGCAATTACAAGTGTCAGTAACCTAAGGATGGAATTGAATCTATCTTTTTTCCTCACATATGTATGACAAGCATCATTTATTGGCTTCAATTGCTAGTGAAGAACTTTAATTAATGGGAAAAAAGAAAGTCAATATAATTTTTGAATATCATGTTTTTCTACTTCAAAAAACATTGTTCTTGTTGACATCACTCTTCCCATGAAAATGACTCAAGGATTTCATATAAAAATAGAAATACAAGGAATTGTCAAGCCCTAATGTTTGATTAGATGCAGATTTCCATTTCAAGTGTCTAATAGAAAAGCCAGATCATTTTCCTCTAGTATGTCAGTATAATTAGGCATCAGATACATTGGCCAACAGCAGGCCTTCCACTAAGTAGACTCTCTTCATCAGACTCTGAATTAAGTCTTATTCTCTTACATTTTTCCAACAGCTACTTTGATGATAAGGTAAGTTAAGTGGATATATTTGTTGGTATTTCACTGTCGTATTAAAGCTAGAACTCCATTATCCTCAACATTTATTTCCCTTAAAACTTGACTTTTTTTCACTTTTCACTTTTTTAAAACATGTTTACTAAAATGAAGACATATTCAAAAGTAACATGACTACATAATAGTCTTGATTTAAATATTTGAACCAAAACATAATATAAAATATATAAAGTAGAAGAGCAAATAAAAAGATCATTTAGAAAAATTAGAATAAAATATTGAGGACTTACATCGATTGTTATAATACTAGTACTAGAACCATCTTAGTAAGTTCTTCATCTGCTAAGGGTGCGAAAGTGGAGTCATTTGATAGGAAACAGTGAATACAGACAGAGCTGTCAATCAATGCCACACTTGCAGGTTCACAATAAATACAATACTGTCACTTTTCAAAGAAGGTGGGAGGAAAGACTTTCTCAGTATAGAACTCACCCTTACGAAAAAGAGAAAAAAGAGTAACAAAGCCCATTTCCCTTCTCACTGATTTAAGAAGAGAGTAAGATAGAGGAACTAGAAAAAGATATAAGTTATAAATGGACTGCTTGTTTTTGAATGCTTAATTTATGAAAATACGAAAAGAACAAGACAACATGGAGGGAAATTTTAAAATACCCATCTCATTTTAAAACTTAAGAATTAAGAATCAGGCAAAATGTTGTAAACATCAAAGTACATTACATATATTTAAAATATATCTTGGAGTTAAAAAAAAAAAAAGCTTCTGCCTAGCATCGTATTTGGGGCATCCCAGGTGGCTTGATTGGAGAAGGCAATGGCAACCCACTCCAGTACTCTTGCCTGGCAAATCCCATGGATGGAGGAGCCTGGTAGGCTGCCATCTCTGGGGTCGCACAGAGTCGGACATGACTGAAGTGACTTAGCCGCAGCAGAAGCAGCAGCAGGTGGCTTGGTGGTAAAGAATTCACCTGCAGTGCAGGAGACGCAGGATTTGCAGATTTGATCCCTGGGTTGGGAGAATACCTTGGAGAAAAAAAAAAAATGGCAACCCACTCCAATATTCTTGCCTGGAGAATCCCGTGGACAGAGAAGCCTGGCAGGCTACAGTCCATGGGATCGCAGAGTCCGACACGACTGAGCGACTGAGAATAAGCATCATATTTAGGGGACATTTGTATGTAGAATGCTGAGTTTAAACTTCAAAGATGCAGCTCAGACTCCTCATGATACACTTGAAAACATTCTCAATTTATCTTTCCTTAGAAAACAAAGCAACAACAATAAAAAACCAATATCTGATAACTTTTAAAAAAGAGTTCCATCAGACATCAGTTTAATGATTTTTTTCCACTTGGGTGAGCTCCTGCTTCTTCATATTCAGCATATTCAGCACTGAACTCAATGACTTACCCTGCTCACTCAGGTCTTGGAAGCTTTTCTGGACCCTCCCTGTTTCTCACTAATATGCTCAGTTGTTTACCAAGCCCTGTAATCGTATACCTCCCAAATAGGTCTCCCCCAAACAGTTGCTTCCACCTGCCACTGATCAGAAGGTTAACTCCTCAGATATTGAATTGTGAATAAACGGGCTTTCACAGAAACCATCTTGACTACTTACCATCACTGCCGGCAGCCTTCCTGAAAAGGGAAATTGATTTGGAGTTACTGCAAGTCTCCTCCATTGAAAGGGTGACATAGGATGAATATCCCCAATTTCTTATGGAAAGGGAGCTAACAATAAGCTTTGGATTGGGAAAGTTTAAAAGCTCTCAATCACAGTTTGCACCCTAAAAGGTGGCTGTAGATTGGTAGGGTAGCATTTGGAGTTCATACTTAAGAGGCCCCTCCCCCATCATATAGCAATTATAGAAATTTAAGCTCAGACCCTTTCCTTTTTGAATAAGAAATAAACAGCCATCGCTAGCTGATAGTGAGACACTGGATTGAATGGGATATCCCCAAAAAGATATTTACATCTTAACTCCAGGAACCTGTGACTCTGAACTTATTTGGGTCTTTAAAGATATAATTAAATTTAAAATCTTGAGATTAAATTGTCCTATTTTATCAGTGTGTGAGTGCTAAGTTCCTTCAGTCATGTTCAACTCTATGCGACCCCATGGACCATAACCTTCCAGGCTCCTATGTCCAAGGGATTTTCCAGGCAAAAATACTGGAGCAGGTTGCAATGCCCTTCTCCAGGGGATCTCCCTGACTCAGGGATCGAACCCAAGTCTCTGGTGTCTCCTGCATTGGCAGGCAGGTTGTTTACCACTGAGCCACCTGGGAAACCCAGTGTGGGTTTTTATCAGAGTGGGTCCTCAATCCACTGACAACTGTCCTTGTAAGAAACAGAAGAGAAGACACACACATGCAGAAAAGGCCATGTGGAGTATCACTGATACTCTGATGGGAGTGATACAGAAAAGGCCATGTGGAGTATTACTGATACACTGATGGGAGTGATACAGCCCAAAGCCAAGGAATGTCCAGAGTCACCAGGAGCTAGAAGAGGCAAGGGAGGATTCTCCCTCTGAGCCTTGAGAGGGAGCACATCCCAATCTCGATTTCAAACGTCTGGTCTCCAGAGTTGTGAGATTAATCTCGATTGTTCAGTGTGTGTTGATCTCTTGTGGCAGCCACAGGAAGTACACAGCAAGGACAGGACTTTGTGAAGGGCCCTGACTAGACGCTCTGATGACACATCACACAGGAAGCTTCTCCTGACTCTTTCCACAGCCACTGTCCAGCATGAGTACTGCTCCCGTGCTGTCTCCCAACACCCTATATGACTCCCCAGGTGTCATGTCACATTCCTTAACACTTCTGTTCCCCTGTCTGCTTCCCCTCCTAGTCCTTATAGTAACCCATGATAGCTATCATGTCATACTCATCAACGTACTAATCATACCAATGCCTGAAACTCAGGAGATACTGACAAAAAACATTTTTTAAGTTAGGAAACCAGAGAAATTTCTTTAAGGCCAGCAATAGTTTCACATACAGGGAATTCAGTGCACTCTCAAAGGTACTGTCAGTACCCTAGGCAGATCCCCTCTACCAGCTGGTGGACCTATCTTGCAGCTTCTGTGAATATTGACCACAAATTGACAGCTGCCTCTTCTCTGCAGAATTGGTCTCTGCTAACATAGCTACCTAGTCTGGGGAGTGGGAAATCATTAAGGTACCATTTTCATTCCAAGCCTCCACCCAGATGACTCAAAGCTAGATTAGACCTTGATCTCCTGGTTAACTCCTTCCCCTCCCCTACAGTGCTTCTCACTCCCTCAAAGGTTTTTTTTTTTTTTTTTTCGCTGAAGAGTACTCCTTCAGTAAATCACATCCACCTTAATTCCTGTGTTATAATCTGTTCTAGGGAAGCTTAGCTAAGATAAACATTTCTTTATCAAAGAAAACTAATTCAAATATTTGATTAAAAAAAATTGGAGCATCAGTATGCTAGACACGTATCATAAGTGGAAAAGCAATACTGCAGTCTTTCATATTCCTAATAGTATTAATAAGTCTGGCTGAATGAGCTGCGAGAGAGCCATTTTGAATAAAAATCTGTATAAATTGTTTTTTTAAGTCATATCCTACAAAACTCTGAAAGTGTTCTCTTCAAAGTGTGAGGATAACCTGAGATGAAATGCCCATTGGCAGACTCTCCAAGAACAACAATATTTTTCTGTTTTATTTGCTGATAAATAATGTCATATTTATCAAGTACTATCAAGTATATAATGTTTATTTATCAAATATATCATATGTATCAAGTACTATCAAGGACAGTACTTGGCACTTGACAAATTCTCGATAACTTGCTACTGAAGGAATGAATAAGACAAAGTTGCCCCAGGCCCAGCTGGGTACATGCAGACTTGTGACAGAAGGGGGCAGAAGAGAGCTGCTTGAGTGGTCAATCGGTCTTGAAGCCAAACAATGCTGGCAAGGAGAGCAGCATCAGGTGATTGGCCCCTGATGCAGCAGTGTCTGCTGAAACAGCTGGGAGAACGCCGCAGTAAACTAAGGCACTGAGTCTCTGGGACCACGAGGACTTTCCAGGGTGGCCCATGGTATCAAAGGACTGTATGAGCTCTAATGTAGGACGCATAAAATTGAGATGATTTGAAAACTGACCAGTCATTTTCTTAACAATCTACCTTAAACTTTTCTTATCTAGAATTTTGGGGCAATTTCTCAAATCAGGGACTACTCTAAATAAAGCAAAATAATGTGGAAATTTTGCATCATGTGATCTGAAGTCACATGTCCCCCTTCAGTTTAGTTCAGTTCAGTCGCTCAGTCTTGTCCGACTCTTTGTGACTCCATGAATCGCAGCACGCCAGGCCTCCCTGTCCATCACCATCTTCCGGAGTTCATTCAAACTCACCCTACCCCTTTTCTAAATTTGTCTCTCACCAATGCCTGAAATTCTCTCATTAGCAACCACTCCTTTTGGTTAAATAATGTTCCCTCTCAGAAGTACTCTTCTCATATATACATATATATGCTGCTGCTGCTACTGCTAAGTCGCTTCAGTCGTGTCCGACTCTGTGCGGCCCCATAGACGGCAGCCCACCAGGCTCCTCTGTCCCTGGAATTCTCCAGGCAAGAACACTGGCATTGTTGCCATTTCCTTCTCTGATGCATGAAAGTGAAAAGTCAAAGTGAAGTCGCTCAGTCATGTCCGACTCTTCACGACCCCATGGACTGCAGCCTACCAGGCTCCTCTGCCCATGGGATTTTCCAGGCAAGAGTACTGGAGTGGGGTGCCATTGCTTTCTCCAATATATATATATATATTCAGAACATAATGCTTATGAGGAATTAACTTATTATTTGTTCATATTTAAATATTTTATTTTTGGCTGTGCTGGGTCTTCGTTGCTGTAAGCGGGCTTTCTCTAGTTGTGATGAGTGGGGTTACTCTCTATTTGCTGTGCATGGGCTTCTTGTGATGGCTTCTATTGTTGCGGAGTATGGGCTCTAGGGCATTCGGTCTTCAGTAGGGCATGCTGGCACATTGGTTTAGTTGCCTCAAGGCATGTAAAATCTTCCCCAACCAGGGACTGAATCCATGTCCCCTACATTGGCAGGGGGATTCTTAAGCACTGGACCACCAGGGAAGTCCTCATTTGTCCATTTATATGACAGATGTTAAGATGTTAGATACCGGTGAACTACTAAGGATAGATTAGAATGGTGCTTGCCTAAAGAAACTCACAGGCTAACTCTCATTAGCATCCAGCGGGTAGGAAAAAAACCTATGGGCTGTGTGACAGGGACAGAGAAGAAGGAGAGAGCTGACAGCAGATTCTGTCCATTTTACAGTTTTACCCATGACCTGTTCCAAATATAATGTAAGCACAAGGCAAAGAGGCAAGGCTGGCCATCAAGTAAATAAAAAACACTTCCATTCTGTCAGACTTAAATATTGATAAAGGCATACAAATTATACACAGAGGTGGTACGTGCTCTGTCTCTTTCGAGGTCTGGATCACTCCCTAAAGTGAGAGTGAAGAGCTGCACTTTAGGGAGTTATTGCAGTGTAATAGAGCACGCATGATATAGAATCAATAGGAGGTTTTAAAGCCTCAATCCTTTACCTTCTAGAATCATTTTATTGCCACTAATTCACCATTTTACCTTTACAGTGTAATAAATAATAAATTGTTGCTTCACTTTTTTGTAAGAGAAAGATATATCTTGTCATTTAATATTGATCTGTTATAATCATCTTTCACCCTGTCATTCTCAGAAAAGTACACACCAGATAAAATCCCTATAATAAGCAATTCACCAAACTAATGATAGTTCTTCTCCACTCCGACCAACCTGGAGAAAAGCGACAGTTATTTGTGAAAAGGTGTACATTTTACATAACAATCTGTAAAATTCATTAGCACAGTTTCCTAGTTAAGGTAAAAGATAAGAACAATTGTTTTTTGTCTGTTTTATATGATAAAGGTTATATGTAGTTCCTTTAATAAAAAGATTTATTTAAAAATCATAATATAAATTTTAAGTTATTTTCTAATATAATTTGTCTTATTACTATTAAATATACATGAAAATAGAATCTGATGCAACCCCCTGGACTGTAGCCCACTAGGCTCCTCTGTCCATGGAATTTTCCCAGCATGAATACTGGAGTGGGTTGCCAGTCCCTTCTCCAGGGGATCTTCCCAACCCAGGGGTTGAACCTGGGTCTCCCACATTGCAGGCAGATTCTTTACCACCTAAGCCATGAAAAAAGCCTGATACAAAGGTCTACCATAGATCAGTGCAAAAACAGGCACAGAGCTCCACCTTCAATTTATTCCTAGTTTAAATTATTTTTCCTTGATATTCTTCTATTTTGTTAAATAAGTTAAGAGTTGTAAAAAGGAACATTTTGTATATACGTACTGACCTCAATTATTGGAACTCAGACATATGACGTTTGGGAACTAAACTTTCTAATCCAGTCTCTTGCAATTTTTCATTATGCTGCTGCTGCTGCTGAGTCGGGTCAGTCGTGTCCGACTCTGTGCGACCCCATAGATGGCAGCCCACCAGGCTCCCCTGTCCCTGGGATTCTCCAGGCAAGAACACTGGAGTGGGTTGCCATTTCCTTCTCCAATGCATGAACGTGAAAACTGAAAGTGAAGTCATTCAGTTGTGTCCAACTCCTAGCAACCCCATGGACTGCAGCCCACCAGGCTCCTCCATCCATGGGATTTTCCAGGCAAGAGTACTGGAGTGGGGTGCCATTGCCTTCTCCCATTTTTCATTATAACTGCATGCAATTACATCATTGCTTCCTTAGATAGTCATCTGGGTCCCTTATAATAATATTAGCCCCTCTCTGCCATAGTTTATGGCATAGTTTATGCTGGAGATTTGGGTTAAGACCTTGAAAAACAGCATTATATTGTTTGATTTTTGTTGGTTTTTAATGAAGATCAGAAAAAAGATCTGGATTAATGACAGGTAATAGAAGCGTATCACCATGCTGATGGTATTGGACCCAGAAAAAGAAAGAGAGAGAATCAGAGCATCAGGTTGAAGATACTTTTAGGTGCCAGGTCTAGAAATGGCGCATACACTTCGGATTATATTCCATACATGGGAAGTCAGGAAGAAGGCCCCGTCCACTGCCAGCTAGCGTAGGAAAGAAGATTGGGTGTATATCTATGTGAACGCGTGCTCATCCTCCTCAGTCGTGTCTGACTCTGTGCGATTCTACAGACTGTGTAGCTCACTAGACTCCTATGTCCATGGAATTTTCCAGGCAAGAATACTAGATCAAGTTGCTATTTCCTACTCCAGGGAATCTTCCAATCCAGGGATCGAACCTGAGTCTTCTGTGTCTCCTGCATTGGCAGGTGGATTCTTTACCACTGAGCCACCTGGGAAGCATGCATACTTTCATTTACTTCATTATTTCCCTTTTCTTTAAGACACTTTGGGCCATAAGTAACAGAAAATTTTGATTCAAATGGTTTGAAATGATGTGAAAAATTAATCATCTTACAGTTTGTTTGTCAGGTGGTTCTGGAGTTTATTATTGCAGCTCACTGATTTTGTCATTAAACTCAATTTCTTTGATCTTTCTGCTCTGTCAACCTTAGCATGTTGACTGGTTTCTAGTCTATCTCATAACATGGTTACAAGAAGACTGCCAGAGTTGGTATCACATGCATACATGGCACCATGCAGCAAAAGGGAAAGGACTGATCTTTCTCCAACAAGAAAAGTTTTCTGTAAACTACATAGCGGAGTTAACTTCCTATATCATTTGCCAGAATTGGGTTGCATGTCATCCTGAACCAGTTACCTAATTAGATGACAATGGAATGAGTTGACTTACCCAGCTGATTTAGAATATTGAGAATCTATCCCAAAACTGTTTATCTCTCCTGAAGATTTTTATATCTGAACAAAATCAGATTCTTTACTCAGATATAAAAAGGGAAATAGATTTGGTGTAGATAAAACCCTCTATTCCCTTTCTGTACTGTGAGGCTCTATCTTGATCATCTCTCCTAACACAGAACATTGCACATAGTAGAATCATTCAGTTCAGTTCAGTTGCTCAGTTGTGTCCGACTCTTTGCAACCCCATGGACTGCAGCACAACAGGCCTCCCTGTCCATCACCAACTCCCAGAGCTTGCTCAAACTCATGTCCATCGAGTCAATGATGCCATTCAGCCATCTTGTCCTCTGTCGTCCCCTTCTCCTCTTGCCTTCAATCTTTCCCAGCCTCAGGGTCTTTTCTAATGAGTCAGTTCTTCACATCAGGTGGCCAAAATATTGGAGCTTCAGCTTCAGCATCAGTCCTTCCAAAGAATATTCAGGACTGATTTCTTTTAGAATTGACTGGTTGAATCTCCTTGTAATCCAAGGGAATCTCAAGAGTCTTCTCCAAACCACAGTTCAAAAGCATCAATTCTTCAGCACTCAGCTTTCTTTATGGTCCAACTCTCACATCCATACATGACTACAGGATAAACCATAGCTTTGACTAGACGGACCTTTGTTGGCAAAGTAACGTCTCTGTTTTTTAATATTCTGCCTAGGTTTGTCATAGCTTTTCTTCCAAGGAGCAAGTGCCTTTTAATTTCAGGGCTGCAGTCTCCATCTGCAGTGATTTTGGAGCCCAGGAAAATAAAGTCTCTCACTGTGTCCATTTTTTTCCCCATCTATTTGCCATGAAGTTATGGACTAGATGCCATGATCTTTGTTTTTTGAATGTTGAGCTTTAAGCCAGCTTTTTCAACTCTCCTCTTTCACTTTCATCAAGAGGCTCTTTAGTTCTTCACTTTCTGCCATAAGGGTGATGTCATCTGCATACCTAGAAGAATCATTGGTGCTCAATATATATTTGTTGAATGAATTTTAAAATAATCACACCACATACATTGGTGCTGCCAACAGGTTATCTTAACTACTATACTTACAACAGTAGGCAATCTGCCCAAATCATGTTATATTAAATGTATAGAGTTGGCCATTGGTATTCTAATAATCGTATTTGTTGAGTTAAATGACTTACAGAAAAATATGGTAGTTTGGAATAAATTTTTTGAAGAGGTATCAGGTGTTAATACTGATTGAGTCCACAGAGTGAGATGCTTTTAATGACTTTAACTATGCTGTTTCTTAAAGCCCTGATTGAAAATGAAAGGTTACGTCTAGTGATTTGGCAAGAAGTGTTTTAGGGGCAAACCTTGTGAAATAGCTGATTACTATCTTTTAAAATATAATCTTCTGTATTGAGACTTTCTGTGAGCTTTAGGGAATTACTGAAGAGTTTATGACTTTTGCTGACTCCTATATTCTTCAATTTTTTGTTCTTTTTTCTGGGCTGTGAAGATTCTTAGTTCTTTTTGTTTTGTATCAGTTACTGAATAAGTCCTTTCTTTTCAGGCCCTATTTTACTTTCTATCTTTGCCATCAAAAGATCACTCTTTGAAAAGGTTGAATGGAGGTTTGATTTGCTTTTTTTCTAGCTCAGATTTCAACTTCATCTGTGTACAATTATTGTAGTTACAACAGAAAGGCATTTACTTTATTTTCCTCTGAAGAGCTTCATATGTGTTGCTTTTATTTGCAACAAAATCTAGACCTGGGTATTTCAATCAAATATTTGTCATCTTTAATAACTCAGAATTCTTGTTCTTGTTTTGGCATGTGTGATTCATTTTTGACCAAAGATGAGTGAACAGCTTGCACAAATAGTGTTTGTCTTCAGATATGACAATCTGCCTGATACACTAACCACTCGTGACAGAATGTCAAATTATTGGTCTATCTGAACTTGAGTTTAGTCATCTAAAATTGTTAAATGGAGAATCCCAATGTATGCATCACTTTCCTGTTTATATTGGGCACTGTGTATATATGTTTACTAAGATACTGTAAATGTCATTCAGTTGCCAAAATGATGAAATTTCCATTACTTTCTGCCAAGTAAAATAGCATTACTTTTAAAGAGTCTCAGTTTTTTATGTCAAAAAAAAAATTGATTGAGGATTCTGCAAATATCACAGAATTCAGTCTAGAACTTTACTTTCCAGTTGTCATGAGGGCAGCTGAAAAAGTGGACCAGTGGGACAGAGGTAGAAAAGTGCATGAGAAGTCTACTGAGAAAAAGAGTATAATGTTAGTCATCCATTTTTTCATTCATATATCTGTTCTCCAAGTTTTTATTGAGTGTCTATTATATATATAATTTTAGCTATTTTGTGAAAGAAAGAAAATATAAATAAATTATGATAAACACAGTTTAAGTAATGTGCTTTCTTCAACCATCTGCATCCCTCTTAGCTAATCCAAGCAGTTACTACAGATGCTAGAGTTTATTTTTCAACTCTATTGTCTCAACAGAATAAATATAAACATTTTATTCCATGATTTTTAAGCCCTCTGACTGAGTTATGAAACTAAATTCAGTGTTCAGTTCAGTTCAGTCGCTCAGTCGTGTCTGACTCTGCGACCCCATGAATTGCAGCACGCCAGGCCTCCCTGTCCATCACTAACTCCCAGAGTTTACCCAAACTCACGTCCATTGAGTCGGTGATGCCATCTAACCATCTCATCCTCTGTCATCCCCTTCTCCTCCTGCCTTCAATCTTTCCCAACATCAGGGTCTTTTCAGATGAGTCAGTTCTTCGCATCAGGTTGCCAAAATACTGGAGTTTCAGCTTTAACATCAGTCCTTCCAGTGAACACCCAGGACCAATTTCCCTTACATTGGGCTGGTTGGATCTCCTTGCAGTCCAAGGGACTCTCAAGAGTCTTCTTCAACATCACAGTTCAAAAGCATCAATTCTTCTGCACTCAGCCCTCTTTATAGTCCAACTCTCACATCCATATGTTCAGTGTGTTCATGTGCAATTACTTGTTCTTGGGAATAGTTGTGTCAAGTGTGCAGTGAACCGCTTCCCGGGATCAAGGGACTTCATTAACTTAATTGGTGGTGAGATGGTGTCTTGGATAATCTTTAGGAATATTTTACTATCCTTTCTCTGCTAAGAAGACTAAAATACTAAAGTTTATCAGCTCTGGTATGGCTCTGACTTGAAGAGTATTGCTAAAAATTCTAATCATCCAACTCTCTGTTTTCAATACTCTTTCTTCTCAGGACAGCATTGCCTTCTGGTAGACATAGTATGATTAATGCTAGATAATATACTAGTCACTTCAAATACTCTTTCATTAATTCAGAGAACTCTGTTATCTCCACTTTTCAAATGAAAAACATAGTTCTCAAAAGGCAAAATATGCAAAGCTACTAAGTGGAAGAGCCAGAAATTGACCCCGAGTCTCATCCATTATGATCTGCCAAGCCATGTAAATATTATAAAAGATAATAACAGTAAAAGGCAGAATAATGTAATAGTAAGAGAACAATATTTGGAGGAAAACGTAATAGAAATTCCAACTCAGATCTCTACTAGCTAAATGCTCTCAGAAAAATTACTTAATTTCCCTGGTCTTTTTCATAATCTGTAAAAAGAAATACAATTATGCCTAATAGTTGTTAAAATGGATTGAGATCATATATATCAAGATGTGTATTTAGCACATCTAAGGATGTATTTTTGAGTCATTTAGAAAACATAGGAGTTCATTTAGAAACATGAAATTACAGTTCCCAAGGTTATATCATTAATTAATAATTGTGTTGGATTTAAATCTTGGATTATTGACATTTGACTCCTCACTCCTACCATTATTTTTTTTTTTTAATTCAAATTTATAATTGAAGTTCAATAATAGAATTTGGATGTGGGACCAGGAAAATCAATGTGTATATGAATTAGTTCAGAGACCTATTGAGAAAAGTATCTTGAAACATTCTCAGTGTCAGAAAAAGTTGGGAATATGTACATCGTTTAGGTTCAGAGAAATTTAACAGACAAAGGAATCTAACAACATTCACAGATTGCCTGTTGATACTTGTTTTTACATTTCAACAGCCAGCATCTATATCACTCACATCACTCCACTGCCTGCTAACACAATTCAGAAGAAAATGCAAGTAAAAATTTCCACCTTTGTTTATCTTAAAGGGTTATGACTGTAAAGTGAAAAATTGTACTCATTCAAGAAGTTGAGAAAGTCAAAGGCAAAGAACTAAAGAACCTATTACAACAGCAAGAGAATGGATCACCAAAGCATTGCTAAACCTACCACACTAGGAAAGCATTGTAGGCTATCCAAGAAAAGATAAGAAATCCCTGGAACATCTCATGAAATGGGGAAGAAAATGTGATTGGTGGTCATCATGGACTTATTCATAATTTAGTCAGATTTTCAAACCTTGAATGACTTAGTCATTTGGTACAAAATGTCTATAATAAACCTTATTACTGAGCTTGTGCCTAAAATGTGATAATTTGTTCTTAAGGTAAAATAACATCAGTTATGCAGGGTTCACTTTCAGGGTCATAGTTGGCAGTTCCTTCCAATTTGGCAGTGGATTAATGACAAGTAAAGACTGAATATTGCTCTTTTCTCTTTCCTTTACCCAGAAGCCTTAGCAATTACTATCTTGAAGAAATTATTTTTATTTCTGTACATATGATGATGGGCTTCCCTGGTGGCTCAGAGGGTAAAGCGTCTGTCTGCAATGCAGGAGACCCAGGTTTGACCTCTGAGTTGGGAAGATCCCCTGAAGAAGAAAATGGCAATCCACTCCAGTATTCTTGCCTGGAGAATCCCATGGACAGAGGAGCCTGGTAGGCTACAATCCATGGGGTCACAAAGAGTTGGACAGAACTCAGCAGCTTCACTTTCTTTTTTTTTTTTTTTTTCATATTAAAGTTCGGTCCAACTCCTGCTCCAACTTCTAGGGGACACTGTATCTGTCACTTTTGGAGCTTTATTTTGAAATACGCAGTGATCTTTGCTATGACACACCATGCCTTTTTGGTCCTGGGCAATTGACTTAACCATCTGAGCTTCCATTTCCTTATTTGCATAACAAGAATAACATCCTTACCGTAAGTACCTAGCACAGGCCCTGACACCTGTAGCTACTCAATAAATATAGGTTGAATCAGTCAATCATTGAAGAATTGAGATTTTTTTGAAGGTGGAATGACATAAGATTATGCAATATACCTCATACACCTCCTAGACATGACAATTATTTCTTCTTATGCTTTTCCTTCTTTCCCTTTCTTTTTTTTTAATTTTTAAATCAAATGATATTTTATTTGTTAGAATATAGCACTCCCCAACTGAAGTATTTCATCAGATAAGTGGGCATATATCTGTAACTCTGTCTAATTCATGCATACTTCACCTAAGTGTAAATGGGAAAACTACGTACCTGGGAAAACTGCTGAAACACTATTCCTCCTGTTTCTCGCCATCCCACATTTTTTTTTTTAATGAGGTTAAACATCTATAGTGTATTTATTTGCTTTCCTTATGCCTTCATTAGTAAAGTGTCTATTTAAGTCTTTTACTTACTTTCTAACTGGATTTTTTGGTTTCTTACTGTTGAGTTCAGAACATTCTTTTTTTTTTTTAGTTTTACTTCTTCTTTTCCAATTTGGATTCTTTTTATTTCTTTTTCTGCTCTGATTGCTGTGGCCAAAACTTCCAAAACTATGTTGAATAGTATGAAGAACCATCCCACATTTTATCACCATTCTGGAATGTTTCATTTCTAAATGAATGATTCAGCTAAAATCTCCAAGTGTCAAGAGCCCTCAACCTCCTTTTTCACCAGTAAAACTTAGCACCTTCACACTTCAGTAACTCCTTTCCATGGCTACATATTTAATCTTGTCATCACTAAGAATGGCACTTTATTTGAAGTTTTAAACTTAGAAATCTAATGTATTAATCTTTTCACATGTTGACTTTACCACAAATACTAAACTCAGAGTTCATTGGCAATAGAAACTCCACTCCTGACCTTCACTGGTTCTTCAGTCTCATCAAACCACTCAGAGTTGACTTACTTTCCTATCAGTTTTTCTAGCCACTCATTTCTCTATCTGGGTTAATTTTCTCCATCACTCACTGTATCTACCAAGTTAACTTAAGAAATATGAATCAGTACCATCTCCATTGAACCCTTAACTTAGAACATCATCATTTCCCTACTAATAATGCTGTTGTTTATTATTTCATCTACCCAATCCAATGATTCATCAGTGTCTGTAAGAACAGATCAAATTCATTCATCCTATACTATATAGAATGGCCCACAAGATAAATTAATTTTATTATCTGTAGCAGGAAAGCTTGTGCTTCTCCAAGATATGCAGTTTGTTTTGAACATATAAAAATGTAGGTTTTCTTAACTCACAGGGTAATCGTTAATAGTTTAGGATCTACATCACTATACCTGGATGCAAAACTTGGTTCTACTATTTACTAGGTATCTGACTTCCAGCAAGGTACTTAAACTTTATGAGACCAGTTTTTCTCAGGCATTACAAGTGAGGATATCATTTACTTTCAGAGGGTTGTTGTGAGATCAGATTTGGGATGAAAGAGATGGAGAGCTTTGTGATACAGAAAATCTAACCAGTGTCAGGCTTATATCTATAAGAGATAATAACAATATAAGAGATGTTATCCTATCCCATAGGAAGGTTTACTCATTAAACAGGTATTTATTAAGCACATTCCATGGGTTTCCCAGGTAGCTCAGCTGGTAAAGAACCACCTATAATGCTGGAGACCCTGGTTTGATTCCAAGGGCAGGAAGTTCCCCTGGAAAAGGGATAGGCTACCACTCCAGTATTCTTGGGCTTCCCTGGTGACTCAGATGGTAAAGAATCCACCTGCAGTGAGGAGACTTGGGTTTGATCCCTGGGTTGGGACGATCCCCTGGAGGAGGGCATGGCAACCCACTCCAGTGTTCTAGCCTGGAGAATCCTCATGGACAGAGGAGCCTGGCAGGCTATATTCCTTGCGTAGAAAAGAGTTGGTCATGACTGAGTTACTAAGCACAGAAGCACCTTCCATGAGCTAGGTTATGTTGTCATCTTCAGGGATACAACAGTGGATAAAACATTCAAAAATCCCTGCCCTTCCTTATGTGTCATTTGAGAGAAATAAGATACATTGTTATAGGATGTTGGTATGATTTAGGGAGAAAAATGAAACAATCAGGAGATACAAGAATACAAGAGTCAAAGGAGTTGCAATTTTAAGATAGAGTAGCTGGAAAGCTGGATTTGATCCTAAGATTGGGATCCCCTGGAGAACAGAATGGCTACCCACTCCAGTATTCTTGCCTGAAGAGTCCCAGAGGAGCCTGGTGGCCTACAGTCCGTAGGGTCGAAAAGAGTCGGACAAGACTGAAGCAGCTAACACTTTAATCATGCTTCAGTCCATGGGGTCATGAAGAGCTGGACATGACTTGGTGACTGAACAACAAGGAAGGAAAGGCCTTATTAAAAAGGCGGTATTTGGAAGAAGACATCAGTGAAGCATAGGAATGAATTATTTAAGTATGTAAAAGAAGAGAATATCAGGGAGAGGAAATGGCAAATGCAAAGTGTTTTGGGTGTTAGAGAAAAAACAATGAGGCCAGTGTGGCTGAACTAACTTGAAACGGGGGGAAGAATAGTAGAAAATGAGATCAGCTGGGAAAAAGGTGAAGATGGGGACAAGTTATATAAAATTCTCTGCAGCATTATGAGAATACTAGTTTTAATCTAAATGAAAAGTCATTAGAGGGTTCAGAGAAAATGAAAGACATGATTTGACTTATATTTTAACAGAATTACCCTGTATGCTGGATTAAAAATCAGCTGAGAAGTAATGGTAAGAACAAGAAAACCAGTTAGGAGGCTAATGCAGTGATCCAGGTGAGAGATTATAGTGTCTTAGTCTAGGATACAGTAGTCAAAGAAGAGAGAAATCGTTCAATTCTGGATTCATTTTTGAAATTAAAGCCAGCAGAATTTTCTGATGAATGAGAAGTATAAGAGAAACAAATTATGATACCAAGGTTGTTGCTTGAACAGCTGAAATAATTTTAAGAGTGTTTGTTTCTAAGGGTAGGAAATAGATGTCAAAACATCAATCTGGACCTATCAAAATCTGAAATAACTATTGGACATCTTTATCTGTACTACAGTAAAAAATGGATTTATCAACACAAAAGATGAGGTTTAAAACTATTAGCACAGATTATGTGGTGGTAGAATGAGAACAGATAGAAAGGCAAAGTCCAAATATTTCATCGTCAAGCTAACATTTAAGTCAAAAAGATAAGGCAGAAGCAGAAATAGAGACTAAAAAGAAGCAGAAACAGAGATGTAAAAGATAAGCCAAGTGAGCATGGACTCCTGCAATGTTATTTCTAAATAAAGTATAGAAATAAACTGGTATGATCAACTTTGTCAAGGACTGCTAATAGGTTAAGTAGCTCTGAGATCAGAGTAGCACCATGAAGGTCACTGCAGGTCACTGGAAAAGCAATTTGCAGTACAGTGGAGATAAAAGCCTGATAGGAATAGATTCAAGAGATAATGGAAGGGGAGATCAGTCAGTTCAGTCTCTCAGTCGTCTGACTCTTTGCGACCCCATGGACTGCAGAATACCAAGGCTTCCTGTCCATCATCAACTCCAGCGGTGTACTCAAACTCATGTCCATCGAGTTGGGATGCAGCCAAAGCAAAAAGAATACCCAGCTGTGGATGTGACTGGTGATAGAAGCAAGGTCCGATGCTGTAAAGAGCAGTATTGCATAGGAACCTGGAATGTCAGGTCCATGAATCAAGGCAAATTGGAAGTGATCAAACAAGAGATGGCAAGAGTAAATGTTGACATTCTAGTAATCAACAAACTGAAATGGTCTGGAATGGGTGAATTTAACTCAGATGACCATTATATGTACTACTGCGGGCAGGAATCCCTCAGAAGAAATGGAATGGCCATCATGGTCCAAAAAAGAGTCCGAAATGCAGTACTTGGATGCAATCTCAAAAACAACAGAATGATCTCTATTCGTTTCCAAGGAAAACCATTCAATATCACAGTAATCCAAGTCTATGCCCCAACCAGTAACACTGAAGAAGCTGAAGTTGAACAGCTCTATGAAGACCTACAAGACCTTTTAGAATGAACACCCAAAAAAGATGTCCTTTTCATTATAGGGGACTGGAATGCAAAAGTAGGAAGTCAAGAAACACCTGGAATAACAGGCAAATTTTGCCTTGGAGTACAAAATGAAGCAGGGCAAAAGCTAATAGAGTTTTGCCAAGAGAACGCACTGGTCATAGCAAACACCCACTTTCAACAACACAAGAGAAGAGTCTACACATGGACATCACTAGGTGGTCAACACCAAGATCAGATTGATTATATTCTTTGCAGCCGAAGATGGAGAAGCTCTATACAGTCAGCAAAAATAAGACTGAGAGCTGACTGTGGCTCAGATCATGAACTCCTTATTGCCAAATTCAGACTTAAATTGAAGAAAGTAGAGAAAACCACTAGACCATTCAGGTATGACCTAAATCAAATCCCTTATGATTATACAGTGGAAGTGAGAAATAGATTTAAGGGACTAGATCTGATAGAGTGCATGATGAACTATGCACGGAGTTTCATGACATTGTACAGGAGACAGACATCAAGACCATCCCCATGGAAAAGAAATGCAAAAAAGCAAAATGGCTGTCTGGAGAGGCCTTACAAATAGCTGTGAAAAGAAGAGAAGTGAAAAGCAAAGGAGAAAAGGAAAGATATAAATATCTGAATGCAGAGTTCCAAAGAATAGCAAGGAGAGATAAGAAAGCCTTCTTCAGCGATCAATGCAAAGAAATAGAGGAAAACAACAGAATGGGAAAGACTAGGGATCTCTTCAAGAAAATCAGAGATAACAAGGGAACATTTCATGCAAAGATGGGCTCGATAAAGGACAGAAATGGTATAGACCTAAAAGAAGCAGAAGATATTAAGAAGAGGTGGCAAAAATACACAGAAGAACTGTACAAAAAAGATCTTCACGACCCAGATAATCACAATGGTGTGATCACTGACCTAGAGCCAGACATCCTGGAATGTGAAGTCAAGTGGGCCTTAGAAAGCATCACTATGAACAAAGCTAGTGGAGGAGATGGAATTCCATTTGAGCTATTCCAAATCCTGAAAGATGATGCTGTGAAAGTGCTGCACTCAATATGCCAGCAAATTTGGAAAACTCAGCAGTGGCCACAGGACCGGAAAAGGTCAGTTTTCATTCCAATCCCAAAGAAAGGCAATGCCAAAGAATGCTCAAACTATCACACAATTGCACTCATCTCACACGCCAGTCAAGTAATGCTCAAAATTCTCCAAGCCAAGCTTCAGCAATATGTGAACCGTGAAATTCCAGATGTTCAAGCTGGTTTTAGAAAAGGCAGAGGAACCAGAGATCAAATTGCCAACATCCGCTGGATCATTGAAAAAGCAAGAGAGTTCCAGAAAAACATCTATTTCTGCTTTATTGACTATGCCAAAGCCTTTGACTGTGTGGATCACAATCAACTGTGGAAAATTCTGTAAGAGATGGGAATACCAGACCACCTGATCTGCCTCTTGAGAAATTTGTATGCAGGTCAGGAAGCAACAGTTAGAACTGGACATGGAACAACAGACTGGTTCCAAATAGGAAAAGGAGTACGTCAAGGCTGTATATTGTCACCCTGTGTATTTAACTTATATGCAGAGTACATCATGAGAAACACGGGACTGGAAGAAACACAAACTGGAATCGAGATTGCCGGGAGAAATATCAATCACCTCAGATATGCAGATGACACCACCCTTATGGCAGAAAGTGAAGAGGAACTAAAAAGCCTCTTGATGAAAGTGAAAGTGGAGAGTGAAAAAGTTGGCTTAGAGCTCAACATTCAGAAAACGAAGATCATGGCATCCGGTCCCATCACTTCATGGGAAATAGATGGGGAAACAGTGGAAACAGTGTCAGACTTTATTTTTCTGGGCTCCAAAATCACTGCAGATGGTGACTGCAGCCATGAAATTAAAAGACGCTTACTCCTTGGAAGGAAAATTATGACCAACCTAGATAGCATATTCAAAAGCAGAGACATTATTTTGCCAACAAAGGTTTGTCTAGTCAAGGCTATGGTTTTTCCTGTGGTCATGTACGGATGTGAGAGTTGGCCTGTGAAGAAAGCTGAGCGCTGAAGAATTGATGCTTTTGAACTGTGGTGTTGGAGAAGAGTCTTGAGAGTCCCTTGGACTGCAAGGAGATCCAACCAGTCCATTCTGAAGGAGATCAGCCCTGGGATTTCTTTGGAAGGAATGATGCTAAAGCTGAAACTCCAGTACTTTGGCCACCTCATTCGAAGTGTTGACTCATTGGAAAAGACTCTGATGCTGGGAGGGATTGGGGGCAAGAGGAGAAGGGGATGACAGAGGATGAGATGGCTGGATGGCATCACTGACTCGATGGACGTGAGTCTGAGTGAACTCCGGGAGTTGGTGATGGACAGGGAGGCCTGGCGTGCTGCGATTCATGGGGTCGCAAAAAGTCAGACACGACTGAGTGACTGATCTGCTTTTCAACCATCTTGTCCTCTGTTTTTCCCTTCTCCTCCTTCCTTCAGTCTTTCCCAGCATCAGGATCTGTTCCAATGAGTCAGTTCTTCACATCAGGTAGCCAAAGTATTGGAGCTTCAGCCTCAGCATCAGTCCTTCCAAAGAATATTCAGTACTGATTTCCTTTAGGATGAACTGGTTGTATCTCCTTGCAGTCCAAAGGACTCTCAAGAGTCTTCTCCAACACCACATTTCAAAAGCATTGATTCTTTAGCACTCAGCTTTCTGTATAGTCCCACTCTCACATCCATACATGACTACTGGAAAAACCATAGCTTTGACTAGACGGACCTTTGTAGGCATCAAAGATGATGATT
This sequence comes from Bos indicus, assembly GCF_029378745.1. NCBI lineage: Eukaryota > Metazoa > Chordata > Mammalia > Artiodactyla > Bovidae > Bos > Bos indicus. Next base: position 91,637,023 of record NC_091764.1, on the reverse strand, counting down.
TTATGTGTTTTACTGGGAAGGAAAAGAGAAGTGTGGTCATGAAAATGAGCCTTGGGTTTGTTTTTAGAATGTGAGAAACAGCAACATTTTTATATGTGTATATACTGTCACTTTAGTCATGTTCGACTCTTTGTGACCCCATGGGCTATAGCCTGCCAGGCTCCTCTGGCCATGGGATTCTCCAGGCAAGAATACTGGAGTGGGTTGCCATGCCCTCTTCCAGGAGATCTTCCCAACCCAGGGATCCAACCTGCATCTCTCACATCTCCTGCGTTGGCAGGCATGTTCTTTACCACTACTGCTGCCTTTGGAAGACCACTTTTTTATATCCTGATGGGAGTAACTAATAGAGCAACATTAATGAGACAAAAGTGGTACATTTCTGATGCGTCGTCAGTGAGTAATGATAAGGAGCAGAATCTATGGCACAAGAGCATTAGTACACTGAGTTCATACAAAGTAACAAAAATAAATGAAAAGTAGATGGGAACAGCTGGGGGCTAGATGTAATGATACTTGCTTATAAAATGAAGGAAACAAGAACACCTTTGAATGGGGCAATTGGTGTTGGAGATATGAAGAGTGAGATCACTTGAAATTACTACTTTTAATTCAAAAGGATGACAGGTATGCTTGTATGTTTTTCTCCCTGTCCAAGAAATATGTGGATATCTGGATTTAACCAGAAATATTGTTTATCAGAACATATCATCAAGCAAGAGAGGCAAGAAGGGATTTCCCTAGGGGTCCAGTGGTTCAGACTCCTCTGGCTCAACACAGGGGATGCAGGTTCCATCCCTGGTCAGGGAACAATGATCCACATGCTGGGCAGTGCAGCCAAAAAAGAGAGAGAGGCAAAGAAATGGAAGGTTTATACAACAGAGCGTTACCCAAAAACTGGATTCACCTCTTGGTGGGTGTCAAGCCAAAAGACACAATCAAGCCAGAGATCAGGAGAAGGAAGAATTTATTATTATTTTCAGCAAGCAAGGAGAACACCAGAGATCCTTCCCAAAGCAATGTCTTCTTGAACAGCAGAGTTGGGGAAGTTTTAAGCTAAGGGTATGTGCATATTCTGGAAGAAGAAATGGCAAACCACTCCAGACTCCTTGCCTGGAAAATTCCATGGACAGAGGAGCCTGGTGGGCTACAGTCCATGGGGTCGCAAAGAGTCAGACATGACTGAGAGACTAACACACACACACACACATGCCTATTCAGGGCTTTCCAGGTGGCACTAGTGGTAAAGAACCGGCCTACCACAGGAGATATAAGGGACGTGGGTTCAATCCCTGGGTCAGGAAGATCCCCTGGAAGAGCGCATGGCAACACACTCCAGTATTCTTGCCTGGTGGATCCCATGGACAGAGGAGCCTGGCAGGCTACAGTCCATGGGATTGCAAAAGAGTGGGACACAACTAAGCAACAACAGTATCGTGCTCCAGGAATCTTGTGCTCAGCCGGAAGTTACTGTCCTCTGCCGGAAGTTACTGTCCTCTGCCTGGGTGGGGGCTTTAGTTCCTGCAGAAGAGCTCAGAGATATGTTGTTACCTATATCCCAAGAAGGAACCAAGACCCTGCTGCACAATTGTTTATTGCCTGTTCCTCCTTTGTTTCTGTATTCCCTCCCTTCCCCAAGTAGTAACTGTTTGAACCTGCCATTTGAAACTCGGGGAAGATCTAGGAGGCTGAAGCCTTCTCCCTACAAACAAAAAACAGGGGACTCTCAGAAAGACTTTTGTACCCAGGAGGGCCCTAAAGGGCCCTGCTTGGTTTCATCAGTAGTGGTCATTGGAGCCAGAAGGAAAGTCCTTTAAATATTAAGGGCCAGAAAAAAGCAAAATTTATTTAAGTGACAGAGCAGCTTGTGGGAGCCAAGGTGAAGGTTGGATAGGGATCTGGAAAGGCAGGAAGGGGCAGATATGAGAGGATGTAGTAGAATGCCAATATCAGTCTGAAAAATGATGTAATTTCTAATGTGAACCTAAGGAACATGGGTTGAAGGATACCCTCAGTTGGAAGGTGTTGACCTAGATCTAGAAATTACAAACTAAGCATCAACTGGCCAGTGTTCTACCCAGAAGCCACTCTGGTAGTTAGGAAATCTCATCAAGCTGTGAAAGCAACACAAAAATTGTTTAAAAAGGTATTCCAAGATTGTTTGGAATAACATGTTTGCATCTTTAATGATAAAGCATTTTAATCTTTTTGCTTGTTTTAAAAGTGTTCAAATACATACAAAAATAGAGAAAATAGTACTATAACCTACCCCCACACACATACACTGTCACCAGATTTCAACAATTATCAAGATTTTGGTACATTTAAGAAAACATCAGAAATTCCCTGGTGGTCCAGTAGTTAGGAGGATCCCTAGCTTTCACTGCTACAGGCCAGGATTCAATCCTTATCTGGCTGGAGAACTTGGAGTAGGAAATGGAGATTCACTCTGGTATCCTTGCTTAGAAAATCTCATGAACAGAGGAGCCTGAGCAGAACAATGCTCAGGACTGAGGGCTGAGTGACTTAGTTAGGGAACTAAGATTCCACAAACCATGTGGTGCAGCCAGAAAAAAAAAAAAAAAAAAGCATCATTTAATCCTTAGATTTATAATTAGATGTGGAAATATTTGAGAGAATTAGACTGTAATAACTATTATTACATGCATATGTATGCCATTGTAATTTTTTTGAATAAGAGAATGTGGCCTTTAGAGTAGCAGATTAGCCAAGTAATCAAATAGGCTTGTGGTTTTTAGGTTGAAATTGTACTATATAAATAATATGAAATATTTGAGTAAACAGCACACCATATTTATCATATTATGTATAAGCTATATTGAGAAAATTTTCTCTCTTAAGACAGATTACTGAGCTATTAAAAGAACATTAAATATACTAAATTTATAAATGAAGTTCAAAATGTTTGAGAGCATTAAGTTTCTAACTAGGAAAATATTAATCAAAGATACATCCCCCCCACTCCCCAGCAAAAGTGATTATTAAAATTAATTACATTTATAAATAGTATAAGATATATAAACTGACCTTAAAACCTTAAGGAAAATGGACTCTTTAAATTTAAAAGTTAATAAAATAAATATTAATTTTTACAGCTAAAATAATTTTTGAATGATCTTTTCTAGACTGAAAACTGAAGACACCAGAAAGTCTGATATTATTAAGAATAGTGCTTGGCACATGGTAAACATTCATTAGATGGCATTATTCCCTTTGAATACACAACTTGGGATATACTTGTGATATCCCCAAGTATATACACTTGGATATACCCAAGTATACACAACTTGGGACCTTTAAGCATGAGCTTGTAGCCTGAATTCTAATACTAACTTCACTCCAGGTCCATCTTTCCTATCTGTACTTTTCCTTTGCATCATATTTAAAGTTTTAATTTTATACTGTAGACATATATATCTGATACATAAAGAGAAAAGCACATAAGCCCTTTACATTTGGTCCTTCACTTGCATCTTTTTCGTCTCATTTTCTATTTTTTATTCTATGCTCTGATGGTCAGACATGCCAGCATGCTTGCTGCTGCCTGGAGAGATCACTACCTTCACATCTCTTTACCGTCTGAAGACACTAAAATGCTTTTCTTTGCTTTTTGCCTGGAAAACTCCTTGGCATTTCTCAATACACAGTTTAAATATCTTCTCTAAATCTCCATCCTTTGCTAGAGTCAATTAAGCCTTTCTCTGGATTCCCAAAGACCTCCTGTTTATGTTACTTATCAAATTGTCTGGAAATTAATTGTTTAAAGTCTGTATAAAGTCTGTCTTTCTGATAGCTCCTTGAAGCTATCAGATTAAGCAAAGGCTTAATCACTCCTAAAAGTAACCTGTTCAACACGATTTCCTTGAATTATTTTAGTCAAGAGCTGGTAAATATAAAATATAATCAGTGTCCTTAACACATTAATTGCTGTTATTATTTTTGATGATGACAATGATATTATATCTGTTATTATTATTATTATTTAACTCCTATGTAGTCTCATATTTGTGAGTTCTGTTTCCCTGGCTAAAACCATAAATTACATTTCTCTGTTTGTCCTGAATTGTCTGGGTTTTTGCACCCAAAATCTCATGTTCCGGAAAACCCCTCCATTCCAGGCAAAGTGGATCTGTGGTTTGCCCAAAACCACAGCCATAACTAGCAGGTATGCAGGGCTTATACTGATGGGAGCTGTTGTTGCAGTTCAGTCACTGAGTCTTTGCACTATGTTAAATATTTTACCAGTATTAACTCATTTAATCCACACAACAGCTCCACCATGGGATACTATTATTATCCCCGTTTTACAGATAAGAAAATTGAGATGTTAAGTAATATGCTGAACTATTAAGTTGGAGAAGGAGGTTTGAATCAGGCAGTCTGACTGCAGAGCTCCCACTCTTAATACTAATGAAACTGCATTGTCTCTCACAATCACAGAAGTGTGATCAGCTAGTACCTTCACCGCTTTTTACCCTGCACATGGTATGTACCAAGTACCAAGTGCTCAACGTGTCATCAACAAATAGGATTGCCAGAGGTCATGCAAAATATACAGTTAAATTTGAATTTCAAATAAACAATAAGTAGTCTTTTGTACAAGTATGTCATGCTATATTTACGACATATTTATGCTGAAAAATATTTCCCTGAAATTCAGTAAATTTAACTGGTTATCTTGTACCCTCATTTGCTAAACCTGACAACTCTATGGCTATTCTATCTGCAAAGTAGGTGTTATTTTTATACATGAAAACATTAAGCCTCCAAAAAGCTAAATAACTTATTCAAAGATAAAAAGGGTTGTGGTGGGGTCATGAATGTCTAGTTGATACATTTATTTCAACTAATATATGAACCTTCATTCCTCCAATTACACTATTGTTTCTTTATTGAATTTCTGATCTATGTTAAATAACTACCTATTATCTAGGACTAGAATTCAAAATTCTGATTTCCCAGAATGCTTAGTTGGCTTGTTCATTCATTCAACTACTCATTTGCAAAAACACTGTCTCTGGGCCTATTTATTTTTTCTATGCCACAAACTCTAAAATCATGTATAATAATAGGAGAAGTCCAAGATTTTCCAATGATACAACAAAGGACAAACTAGTAGAGCAGATGATGATGATGAAAGGTATGAGAACAGTGTTCTAAAGACAGATGTACATTCTAGAGACGTGAGTGCCACGTGCCACAATACAGATTGCTCTACTTCAACTCCTGACTTAACTGTCCTTTAAGCTTGTTTTCTTTTAATCTCCTACTTCTGTCTGTGCATTTTATTATTCAAATGAAGCTATAAAAATGTAAAACTTCAAGTAAACAAAATTTTAATTCAGTAGTGGGACCGAATACCAGGTTCCATTAAGAAGCAAAATAAATTTTTTGACCACCTATCAGCAGCATTTAAGGTTTGTACTCTACCAATTTAGAAACATCAAATTAGGATTTAAGGTGTGATACATTTTAGCATGTGTGTATGTGCTCTGTCACTAAGTCTTGTCCACCTCTTCTGCCAACCCATGAACTGTAGCCCTCCAGGCCCCTCTGTCCACGGGAGGTCCCAGGCAAGAATACTGGAGTGGGTAGCCATTCCCTCCTCCAGGGGGTCTTCCCATCCCAGAGATGGAACTTGCATCTCCTGAGTCTCCTGCATTGACGGGGGATTCTTTTACCACTGAGCCACATTTTAGCATAATAACATTTAAATAAAAACTATATTAAAATGAATGGCTATGATTCCTTTGATTTAACTGACAGTATGAATCCCCAGACTGTGAGAAACAACTGTTTTCATCTCGCTCGGAGACGTTTAATGATAGTGCGGAGCACTGTTAAAATATGCACTGGACCAATTTAAAAAATGTAATAAGTACCTGTCCTCGAAAAGTTTACATTCTTTCTTAAAATAATAAGTATAAACAAGCAATTTAATCTGAAACAATATAAGAACATTTATAAAGGAATATCACAATAATTGTAAGATAACCACAATAACTGTTAAGGGAATGGAAAATAAAAAAGTCTTCAAGATTAAGCGAGCTTAGTTAAAATGAATTCTTGGGAGTACAGTTTTGACACTGTTTCAAAGAGGCAATGGATAAGGATAATATGAGTAGGTTCCACACAGGCTGAAATGAGAAAAGAGTGGCCAGAATAATTTTCTGAAACTGGGCTCATTTTAGGAAAGAAAGAAAGAGTACCAAGTTACTGTATTATAATTCTTCAGCTGTTACCAACAACCTTCACAATTGATTAAATTATCTAGGAGTACTTCTTTTAAAATGACAAGAAAAGCTATGTCCTTTTGTACCTACAATTTTCAAATAGGAGTTAGAACTCAATAACACAGGCTACAAATTTCTCTCTATGGTCAATGTGTTAATTTTTAGTTTGGAATGAGTTCCTGGAAGCTGATCTCACAATTTAAGAAACAGAATTAGTATACAGAAATCAACAGAGTAATTACTCTGTGTGTTGTGCTATCTCTGAGTATATGTTTGCATGTGTGTGTGTATGTATTCCCCATGTGTGTGTGCACGTTCAGTTGGGTCTGACTCTGTGCTACCCCAAGACTGAAGCCCTCCAGGCTCCTCTGTTCATGGAATTTTCCAGGCACGAATACTGGAGTAGGTTGCCATTTCCTACTCCAGGGGATCTTCCCAACCTAGGGATGGAATCCAGTCTCCTGTGTCTCTTGCCATGGGCAGGTGAATTCATTCCCAGGCGGGTACCACCTGGGAAGCCCAAATAAAAGGAAATGTATACTTACAGCTCAGATGGTACAGAATCCAGACATGGGTTGGGAAGATTCCCTGGAGGAGGGCGTGGCAACCCACTCCAGTATTCTTGCCTGGAGAACTGCCATGGAGAGAGGAGCCTGGCAGGCTGTAGTCCACAGGGTCACAAAGAGCCAGACACGTCTGAGCAACTAAACAGGGCACATACTTACATATTTAATGTTTTTATCTTTGTTCAATGTTATATGAATATCCGTTCAGTTCAGTCGCTCAGTTGTGTCCGACTCTTTGCAACCCCATGAACTGCAGCATGCCAGGCCTCCCTGTCCATCACCAACTCCCAGAGTCCACCCAAACCCATGTCCATCGAGTCGGTGATGCCATCCAACCATCTCATCCTCTGTTGTCCCCTTCTCCTCCTCCTGCCCTCAATCTTTCCTATATATTCCTTTTATTTCATGTGCTGTTATGGTTTGGAAAAGCATTTCTGTTCATTACACGGCACATAGGAAATAAAGAAAACATTTATTGGACCCTGTAGCTCAGATGGTAAAGCGTCTGCCTGCAATGCAGGAGACCCAGGTTCTATCCCTGGGTCGGGAAAAGATCCCCTGGAGAAGGAAACGGCAACCCACTCCAGTATTCTTGCCTGAAAAACTCCATGAACTGTCGTCTGAGGAGCCTGGTAGGCAACAGTCCATGGAGTCGCAAAGAGCTGGACAGGACTGAGAGACTTCACTTCACTTCACTTTGTTTAATTTAATTAAAGGAGCCTCTGAAAAACCTGTTTACCCTTTTGTTTCCATAAGCACTGGAAAATTCTTCTGTATGTTGGAGTAGAAATGCTATTGTCAAAAGCTGAAATTTTGGTTAATGACAAGGAAAGAATAAAATCGGAGTCAGAATGAACAGAAAATCATTTTATGGCAAAAGTGAATTACATTGTATAATGATTATAATAAGACAATGAAGAATTGCTAAATCAAAATGTATAAACTAAAGTCTATTCCTAATCTCTTACTATCCAATAATTATAATAATTGTACTGTCATTGCCAGTCATTTATGCATAAGAAAGATGGCTCAGTGGTAAGGAATCTGCCTGCCAGTTCAGGAGGTACTTGAGATGCAGGTTCAATCCTGGATTGGGAAGATCCCCTGGAGGAAGGCATGGCAACGCACTCCAGTATTCTTGCCTGGAAAACTCCATGGACAGAGGAGTCTGGCAGGCTACAGTCCATGGAGTCACAAAGAATCATCACGACTGAGCGACTGAGCACACAGGCATGCTAGCACAGGCATAAGAAAGATCCAAGGATTGTTTTAAAATAGGACAGCAAAGTTTGGATGGAAAACATTTTAGAATGTAATGACTTCCCCTGGCCACCCAAGAGCTGTTTATTTACACAGTTGCCACTTCTGCATTCCTCGTTCATGAAGCATTATGTAACTATGAATATGCAGATATTCACACCCGGCTTGACTCCTATTCCTAACTCTCATATGTTTTTTAATGTATTTCCTTTGATAAGAAACAAATACCAGTTATCATCTTGTCCATCAGAAAGTACCAAAGTGCTATTCTCTTACAAAATGAATACATAAATGAAGTAATGGATGTAAAAGCTCTCCCATTCTGATAAAATCTATACACCTATTCTCCAAATACATTATGAGCCATCTTCCTTCTATAACATTATGTTTGATCTTCAATTCCACTCCCTGGAATGACCTCTTGAATCATGATCTTTACTTCCTGAGTCATCCTCTTTAACAGTTCCACCTATTAATATAAAAATATTGTCATACTTGAACAACCCCAATCTCGAGAATTTCTAACTCTGCTGAAATCCTATATCACATTTTGTCTTTATCAATCATTTGATAATTTATGTTTCAGTCTTGTATATAGACCTGAATCTTATGAATACTTATGGCCTAATACATGTAGCAAATACTAATCAAAATTTTAATTGTGGTGATGTAGTGGTTCTGGTATTTCCTAGATGCCTAATCTTAAATTCCCCTGACCTCAATTTTCACAAAGTAAAATGGGTATAATGATGGCCAGGTCCTCCATATTATAGTCAATACAGGGATATCTCTATTGCCACTGCTGATGATAGTGACAAATGATGACTAATTTTTCTTTTATTATTTTCAGTGTGCCTGAATTGATTTGACCTTTTATCCAACACAATGTTTTTATTTTTTTTTTTATTTTTATTAAAAGTACTTCTCTGAGTCCACTTGTTTCATCCAAAATCCAAAGAACTCATTCAAGTTATGTTCTAGGTTTAATATATTCATAAACACTCTTCAGCACATATTTATCATTTTGGTACATTTATGATCAAAATGAATCATTATCCATAATAAAAACCGTAGAGTACTGCCAAAACTAAAAAACCAAAGATTGCCATAAAAAAAGATTAGTGAAAGAGATTTGAAGGTCCAGATGTATACCAAATTGTCTTTTATAATTTAGTAGGTTTATTTTTAATAAAAAGAATTTCAGATTAGTGGAGGAAAGATAGATCATTCAGTAAATAGTGCTTGGATAACCAACGATGTGATAAAAAGCTGGATCCATAACTTATACAATTCCCTGAAATAAATTCCAAGTACATCAAAGATTTATAAGACAAAGAAAAAGAGGGTAAAAGAGAAAGAGACCATAAAATTTCTATAACAAAATATAGAATTTCTTTCATGTAGAAAAACGCTTTTTAATAAATCAAAGTGTTTTATAAACCCACTCTTTTCAGTAGCAAATAACTTATTTTCTTAATGAATATAGAGCCCTTCCCAATCCATAAAAATGGTTAAAGGATATAAACAAGCAATCCAATAAAAAATAAATATACTTTGTTCCTAGTTGGACAATGAATCATTTTCCAACCTAAATCATAATAGTAGAAATTAAAATTAAATCATTTGTCATTTTAACTTGTCAAATTAGTAACAACAAAAAATTTGGTGGCACTCAGCTGGTGAAAATGTAAGAAAATAGACTCTCAAACTGCAGCTGGAAGTTTAATGATTATGACTTTTATGGAGATTTATTTATCAGTATAATTTAACATTTTGAATGTGCTAACCTTATAACAAAGCAATGTTGCTTTTAAGTCCTGTTATAAATACAGTAGATGTAAAAATGATTTATTTATTATAATATTCAGTGTAGATTTTGTTGTAGGAAAAAAGCAGAAACAAATACTCATCAATAGAAAACTAATAAAGGAGGTTCTGTTCAACTCATGCAAACAAAATCTTATATACTACAGAAAGCAGGGCTTCCTTGATGGTTCAGCAGTAAAAAATCTGCCTGTGATGCAAGAGATGCTGGTTCAGTCCCTGGGTCGGCAATATCCTCTGGAGGACAGCATGGCAACTCACTCCAGTATTCTTGCCTGGAGAATCCCAAGGACAGAGGAGCCAAGCAGGCTACAGTCCATGGGGTAGCAAAGAGTCGGACAGGACTGAAGCGACATAGCATGCACACACGCACTATAGAAAACACTCTATGTATTGATTTAAAACCATCTCAGTTCTGTTCAGTCACTCAGTCCTGTCCGACTCCTTACGACCCCATGAATCACAGCACGCCAGGCCTCCCTGTCCATCACCAACTCCCGGAGTTCACTCAAACTCATGTCCATCGAGTTGGTGATGCCATCCAGCCATCTCATCCTCTGTTGTCCCCTTCTCCTCCTGCCCCCAATCCCTCTCAGCATCAGGGTCTTTTCCAATGAATCAACTCTTTGCCTGAGTTGGCCAAAGTATTGGAGTTTCAGCTTCAGCATCAGTCCTTCCAATGAACACCAGGCAACACCTAAAACTGATCTCCTTTAGGATGGACTGGTTGGCTCTCCTTGCAGTCCAAGGGACTCTCAAGAGTCTTCTCCAACACCACAGTTCAAAAGCATCAATTCTTCAGTGCTCAGCTTTTTTCACAGTCCAACTCTCACATCCATACATGACCACTGGAAAAACCATAGCCTTAACGAGATGGACCTTTGTTGGCAAAGTAATGTCTCTGCTTTTGAATATGCTATCTAGGTTGGTCATAACTTTCTTTCCAAGGAGTAAGCGTCTTTTAATATCATGGCTGCAGTCATGATCTGCAGTGATTTTGGAGCCCAAAATATAAAGTCTGACACTGTTTCTGCTGTTTCCCCATCTGTTTGCCATGAAGTGATGGGACCAGATGCCATGATCTTCATTTTCTGAATGTTGAGCTTTAAGCCAACTTTTCACTCTCCTCTTTCACTTTCATCAAAAGGCTTTTTAGTTCCTCTTCACTTTCTGCCATAAGGGTGGTGTCATCTGCATATCTGAGCTTATTGATATTTCTCCCGGCAATCTTGATTCCAGCTTGTGCTTCTTCCAGTCCAGCGTTTCTCATGATGTACTCTGAATAGAAGTTAAATAAGCAGGGTGACAATACACAGCCTTAACGTACTCCTTTTCCAATTTGGAACCAGTCTTTTGTTCCATGTCCAGTTCTAACTGTTGCTTCCTGACCTGCATATAGGTTTCTCAAGAGGCAGGTCATGTGGTCTGGTATTCTCAACTCTTTCAGAATTTTCCACAGTTTGTTGTGATCCACACAGTCAAAGGCTTTGGCATAGTCAATAAAGCAGAAATACATTTTTTTCTGGAACTCTTTTCCTTTTTCCATGATCCTAAAGATGTATTATTACATTTCAAAAGGAATGTACTTCTGTGTATATAATATGGTACAATACTTGTAAAAAGTAAGAAATATATATTTATATACTTACTCTTGATTGCAAGCACATGGAAAAATCTGTTAAGTACAGGAAAGAAACTAGAAGCCATAGTTTTGTGTAAGGAGAGAAAATGAGGAAAGGAGAATTGTAGATAGTTTTCACTCTAATCCCATTTACAATTTTGAATTTTGTAACATAGAAACATTACCTATTCAAAATGGTAAAATAAGCAATTTTTTAAAAGCGTATAATTAGTCATGCTTTAAGGCCACAGCAACAGACTGTATAATCTCTCCATATTTTTTAATTGACCTCATATCTTTTTTACATACAGTTTTTTAAAAATAGAATTTAATGCTAGTCTGCCATTTAACTATTTTATCTTACAGAAGGGAATAAACTTGAAAAAGATCTGGCCTTGTGTCTTGTGTTTGCCTCTTCAGACCTACTGTACACCCTTCACCCTGCTCTCTGCCCTAGAAGGCTAACCTTCACGGTCAGCTTCCAGAGTGTCTTTTGCCTTTGGCTGACAATAGCCAGTGAGTAGGCTCAGCAGGATATTACAGGAAAAGAAGGAAGTGTTGTCGGGGTATGTATTTGTTCCCTGCCTCTATCTGTGAAGCTCTCCTTCACTTGGCCATGTCTTCACTGCTCCTTGTGTGGTCACTGACTCTTTCCTGAGGTCCCATAATTGTTCCCACACCCCAGGCCTAGTTAACAATCCCACTGTTAGTGGCCCTACTTATTAGCTGTTCAAGGTGGTTTCTCATCATCCCTCCCATATCTTCTTCATAACACATTCATCAAATTATTTAAATGGACATTGTTCCCCGTTTGGACCCTGACTATTACAGTGAAGGAGCTATGTTTTGGTGTTGCTTTGTTTCAATTAATATTGGAATGAGCAAAAGTAAATATTTAATTGTTATCATGAACCCTATACCATAAATCATCATAGTCAGAAAGGTTTATGTTACCTTCCAGAGCATATATGTATTAAGACAGTCTTTATTCAAAATAAAGTATACTCTATTTTTTTATTTTATTTTAAACTTTTTATTTTTTATTGGAGCTTAGCTGATTATGTTGTGATAGTTCAGGTGAACAGTGAAGGAACTCAGCCATACACATACATGTATTCATTCTCCCCAAGACTCCCCTGCCATCTAGTCTGCCATGTAACACTGAGCAGAATTCCCTGTGCTATACAGTAGGATTTTGTTGGGTATCCATGATAAATATAACAGTGAAATATACACTCTATTTAGTCTACTGGGTTCCAAAGGCCTTGTTTCTTTCTCTTGACTCTTCTTTTTTTCATTTGATTGATAGATGTTTTTACTACTTAATAGAGCATATGTGGAATAAAGAGCAGATGGAGTTGAATGAAATTGTTTTATTTAGAAGAGATGTAAATTATATTAATATCTCCTTGTAGGTAGGGATCTTAAATTTCTTCAGTTTCTTCCCAAGGCTCCATGGTGTTCCACCTTTTTTCAGGGATTAAATAGAGATATTGAACCACAAATTGAAGTAATCGTTGCACTTAATATGAGGGTAATCATTGGTACCCTCATTTGACTCATGTGTCAGGTGATCATTTTCTCTTCAGTTCAGTTCAGTTCAGTCACTCAGTCCTGTCTGACTTTTTGCGACCCCATGAATCACAGCACGCCAGGCCTCCCTGTCCATCACCAGCTCCCGGAGTTCACTCAGACTCATGTCCATCGAGTCAGTGATGCCATCCAGCCATCTCATCCTCTGTCATCCCCTTCTCCTCCTGCCCCCTATCCCTCCCAGCATCAGAGTCTTTTCCAGAGTCAACTCTTCGCATGAGGTGGCCAAAGTACTGGAGTTTCAGCTTTAGCATCATTCCTTCCAAAGAAATCCCAGGGCTGATCTCCTTCAGAATGGACTGGTTGGATCTCCTTGCAGTCCAAGGGACTCTCAAGAGTCTTCTCCAACACCACAGTTCAAATGCATCAATTCTTCAGTGCTCAGCGTTCTTCACAGTCCAACTCTCACATCCATACATGACCACTGGAAAAACCATAGCCTTGACTAGACGGACCTTTGTTGGCAAAGTAATGTCTCTGCTTTTGAATATGCTATCTAGGTTGGTCATAACTTTCCTTCCAAGGAGTAAGCGTCTTTTAATTTCATGGCGGCAGTCACCATCTGCAGTGATTTTGGAGCCCCCAAAAATAAAGTCTGACCCTGTTTCCACTGTCTCCCCATTTATTTCCCATGAAGTGATGGGACCGGATGCCATGATCTTCGTTTTCTGAATGTTGAGATTTAAGCCAACTTTTCACTCTCCTCTTTCACTTTCATCAAGAGGCTTTTTAGTTCTTCTTCACTTTCTGCCATAAGGGTGGTGTCATCTGCATATCTGAGGTTATTGATATTTCTCCCGGCAATCTTGATTCCAGCTTGTATTTCTTCCAGTCCAGCGTTTCTCATGATATACTCTGCATAGAAGTTAAATACACAGGGTTACAATATACAGCCTTGACGTACTCCTTTTCCTATTTGGAACCAGTCTGTTGTTCCATGTCCAGTTCTAACTGTTGCTTCCTGACCTGCATACAGATTTCTCAAGAGGCAGAATAGGTGGTCTGGTATTCCCATCTCTTTCAGAATTTTCCACAGTTTATTGTGATCCAAAAGAAGAGTGAATTCCACAATGGACAGTAATTGCCTGTGGCCCTTTATGCTTGTGCCTGGCTAAGTAGATGTATCTTATTTTGAAAGGCAGAATCCTATCATTACAATTCTTTGTAATAATACAGAAGTAACCATGAAGAATGGTCCAGACAGACAGTGGCTATCTTGTGATAGAACACTTTTAAAAGTTGGCAAACATGAAAGTGAGTTGTGCAATTTCATTTGTAAACTATGAGTTCCAAATTTGCAGCTTTTTCTGTGATGTCTACTATGCTACTTGGCAGATATTTTCTTAAAGTAAACACATACACACACACACATACATACATACATACATACATACATACATATGCTGAATTTCATGTGCTTCTTCAAGATAAAGGTAATTTTTTAAAGTAATGGAAAAGCAAATGTCATTTTTGCTAATGTACTAAGAGGGAGTATTTTGAAAATGTTATGTTGGATAGGATAGGTTTTCATAATTAAGTGGATTTGTTGCCAAAAATTATGTAAAAGGATGACCTGCAAAATCTCTCATATCTATGCACTTTTAAAACTTGGGGATAGAAAATTCTAACTTGTATTAAAATTTTCAAATAAAGAAGTTAAAAGTATGAAAGTGCAGAATCTTCCACTAGCTTTTAAGAACAACTAGTATGTAATAATAAAAATTTCTAGCAAAATTTTAAAAATGTTTGCTTAGCTGTTAGATAGTATTATTTTTATAGCCATTAGCACTTTTATTTTTTATTTTTTTAATTTAAATTTATTTATTTTAATATAATATTATTAAAAAATATTATTAAATACACCTATGACAGGGCAGACTCTGAGGTCTTTCTCCTACTTGAATCTATGCATCTTTGTGATGGGCTCTTCCCAGTAATGAAACCAAGTAAACCAAATATTGAACCCAGACCTTGGTAGCATAAAGTGATAAGCCAAGACCTTAAAATATAATGTAGAATGTTATTAATATAATTGTCACCAAGTAGTGTTAGTAACTGTGTTTAGAAAGAGCAAAAAATGCATTTTAGTTAATATATGTGATAGAATTAAAATTAATTTTAAATATTAATTTATTTTATTCTAGTATATCTTTTATGTTTTTATAATATAACATATTTATATAGAAGAATATGCAGGTAACTCTTAAATGAATATATATATATATATATATCTGAGAGCAGCTTTACAATTTTCTCTATGTGAGAAATGAATGGTGAAAAATTTTGAGACCTGTGGTTTTAATACTTGCCTATAGGTCCTGAGTGTTGGAGTTGGGTCTAAAGTTCAACGTAATAGTTCAAAGTGACACTCTTATCTTGAGCTAATGGCAATATTGAAAATTGGAAAGTGCCTTTAGGAATTTTCTTTCAGGTGTTGTTTCTGAAGAATAATTGTGAAGCCACAAAGAGCGACTTTCTGTCATCCTTGTTTTGTTCTCTTTAATTAAAAAAATAAAGAGGAAGTAATTTACTACTGAAATAATTTCTGCAAGTAAACACCACTCAATTAGCTTTTAAATGTAAATTTTAATTAGTGTTCTGACTCAGTGCCTAATTTGAATGTTGTCAGTTGTCTGTGGTTTGCAGTATTCCATGCCAAGGTTTACTCCTGTTTTTTTAGGAAGAACCAAAAGTTGACTTAATTCCACCCCACTGCTTAGCTTATTAATGTAAAGCTCCTTGTGGTCTTAAGTACCACAAAAATGTCATTGCATATTACATAATACACATCCTCTCTTCAAAACTGTTTTTTGTACTAATTTCTTCTAGCGAGTACAAATTGATTCATTCATTCATTCATTTAATGAATGCCTACTATATATTAGGCAGTTTCATATGCAGGAAATAATAGTAAACATGTTAAAACTCTCTGCCCTCATGGGGTTTATATGCTAGTGGAGTAGACAGATAATAAACAAGATAAATAAAATGTATAAAATATTCTATTGTGATAAATACTAAAATGGAAATAAAACTAGGAACTATGTTGAGAAGTTGCAGTTTTACTGGGGTGTCCAGGGAAGACCTCTCTGAGAAGAAGACAGTAGAGTAAGATATTTGAGGGAACCAGCCATGAAGTTGTTGGGTGCAGCACATTCTATGCTGAGAAAGCAAAATGCAGGGGCTTCAAAATCTGATGGTGAGTATCCGAGTGTGATAATGGATTAGTAGGGAAGTTTGAGAAGCTGGTGTGATTGTGCTATGCATGCCCAGGAAGAAGAAACAAACCAGGCATGCCTATATAGGTCTCTGTAAGGTGGTTGAGTATCTGACTTAGAGTAGACTCCATTAACAGGATCTTTGTGCCTGCTGTTTTGAAATAAAATAAGGGGGGAAAGGCAAAAGCAGAAAAGTCACATGTTCTTAAGAGGTTACTGCAGTAATCAGGTGAGAAATTGTATTAGATGAAGATGGTAGCAGTAAATTGGTAAGGTTATATTCTAATTTTGAATTCAGGAAATTTTATTAACAGAATTTTCTACTCTAAATGTGAACATAGAGCCGATGCAATTTACTGATGAATACATTATCTGATGTTGTTGTTCAGTCGGTCAGTCGTGTCCAGCTGTTTGTAACCGCCATGGACTGTAGCACATCAGGCCTCCCTGTCCTTCACCATCTCCCAGAGCTTGCCCAAGTTCATGTCCATTGCATCGGTGATGCCGTCCAGCCGTCTCATCCTCTGAGACCCTATTCTCCTTCTGCCCTCAATCTTTCCCAGCATCGGGGACAGGGTAACAAATTACCCCAACAACTTACTGGCTGAAAAAAAAAAAAACAAGTATTTGTCATCTCACTTTTTCTGTGGATCAGAAATTCAGGCAGAGCTTAGCTATTTATTTTGCTTCAAGATTTCTTTCTCAAGAGGCTGTAATACGGTGTCAACCTGAGATCCACAGTCATCTCAAGATTTAGCTGGAATAGAATTGACTTCCATGTTGACTCAAACTAATATTTGACAAGATTTGGTTCCTGAACCTGGAGACCCTCTTTATCAGAGGTCTTAAGTACCACAAGAACAGCCAGAGAAAATACCAGCAACATAGAGTTTTATAGTGCAATCACAGAAGTGACATCCTGTCACCTTTGCCATATTCTATCAGTTGGGAGCAAGTCACTAGCTTCAGCCAGTGCTCAAGGGGTGGATTCGCCAGGGGCATGGACACCAGGAGAAGGGCATCATTGGGAACCATATCAGAAGATGCCTCCCACCTGAGGTATGAGGGGATGGGGAAGAACCAGGAATGGCTTCAATGTAAATAACAGTGAATAGGTCATCTGTTTTTCTTGAATTGCTGAGTTTGAATTGCAATCAACTTCAAATTCAAAATCTTCATGATACCTTTTTTATTTAAGGATTTTATGCCTCCATTCATAAGATGTCAGAGACATTTGACTTATGCCATTTTTTCTTCACCATTTTTTTAAACCATTCTGGAGTTCCCAGAAGTGGCCCAGAAATCTTGACTGAGGTTTCAGCATGTGTGTATGCTCAGTCACTTCAGTCATCTCTGACTCTTTGCGACCTCATGGACTGTGGTCCACCAGACTCCTCTGTCCGTGGGATTCTCCAGGCAAGAATACTGGAGTGGGTTGCCATGCCTCAAGGAGACCTTTCCAACCCAGGGATCGAACCTGGGTCTCCTGCATTGTAGTCAGATTCTTTACTGCTGAGCACCCAGGGAAGCCCTTGAGGTTTCAGATGTGCCCATCATTGAGTTACAGGGTGGTTACACAGAGGCTTTATCCTCAAGAAGAACACAGAGGCCATTGCTTACTAGTCAGAGACTTAAAGAAAGCTAGATGCACATTTAGGAAGAAATTACGCTTTTAAAAAGTTAAATCATTTGTTCAAGGTCATGCTGCTAGTAAGGTAGAGCTGGGTTTGAGCCTGTACACCTGTACCTCTCTTATTTTACACTCCATCTTCTTTGCACAAATATTTTCCATTTTTAAGGCTTTGTATTCCTGAGAGACAAAATCAACATCTTTGAAGCCATCGAAAAGTGGTTACTTCCAAAGCATTTCAATGTGAAATGATACTGGATGCTTGGGGCTGGTGCACTGGGATGTCCCAGAGGGATGGTACGGGGAGGGAGGAGGGTTCAGGATGGGGAACACGTGTATACCTGTGGTGGATTCATGTTGATATATGGCAAAACCAATACAATATTGTAAAGTTAAAAAATACAATAAAATTTAAAAAAGAAAAAAATAAAAAAAAAAATTTAAACCAAGGAAAAGGAGAAATCAGGGTGGACTGGAGTAGAGAAATTGGCTGAAAGAAGACAAGACAAAAAAGGAGCCCTGAAAAATGGACAGGATGAAGATATGCATATTATATTTTCCTTTGTGGCTTATGCATAGGAAGTTCTTAGATAAATGTGAAAGTAAGAAAGATTAGTATGAACAGAGAATAGTTAAATGCTTTTGCTTGATTCTGCAGCATTACATATTACCTCTTTCTTGCTGAATTTACTTTTTATTTATGATGGTAACTGAAGCAATATAAAAAACAAATATCAATGCAATGTAGGCCCATATTATCATGTCAATACAGGAAAATAACTTAACAATTCTGCTTTCGTGGCCATCAGGAAATTATGCTGTTATGTACACTACTAATATAGCTCATTCTTCAGTGCTTGCTATCATTGGCCTCATTTCTGTGTGAGCCTGTTCCTACCTGTCTAAACCACATACATCACTGATTTTAGAAAATTTATGTATCTTCATACTGTTCCAAAAAATTTCCCTAATTCTTTAAGTTACAAGCGTAGGGTCCCAGATGCTCCTTCTTTGTAATGTGTTTACCTGTGTTGACTCTAAAAGTTTTCAATCTCTATAAAATAAGGTGTATCAAAAATTTTTTAATGAACAGCCAGATTTTTTATTCGAGACTTTCAATAAGAATGAATCTAGTGATATTCATGGTAAAATTATGAAATGAAGAAGTTTGAAATATTATGAGAATTACCAAAATGTGACACAGACACAAAGTGAGCAAATGCTGTTGTAAAAATGGTGCCAAGAATTAGTCAAAGCCAGGTTGCCACAAATCTTGGACTTGTTAAAAAAAAAAAAAAAGAAAGAAAGAAACCATGCAGTATTGGGGAAGCAGTATAAGGCAAAGCTGAATAAAATGAGGTCTGTCTGTATATGGCAAGAGAAATTACCCTGTGTGGGCCTCGCTAGTTGAACGCTTATAAGCAGAGTTCCCTTTAGCTGGCAGAAGATAAAGCTACTACAACAATTCTAAGTGTGAGAAGGAATCTATGTGAGGAGATACTCTGTAGCTGACTTTGAAGATGGCAGGAGACCATGTGCCAGGAAGTGATAACGATCTCTACATTCAAGAAGTGATGCCCAGCTGAGAGCCAGTGAGGAAATGGAAATCTGAATGAGCTTGAAACCAAATTTTTCCCCAGAGCTTCCAGAACAGTACTTAATCCAGCCAATATGTTGATTTCAGCTTTGTGATATCCTGAATAGACTACCCAGTCACACCATGCTCAGACTCATTATCCATAGCTAATATATGGTCATTGTTTTAATACACTAAGTTTGTAGCCTATCAGCTGTCATTCTCATTAAAATCTGAGAAAAAGAATCCTTAGCGAAAGACAGTTTGAAGAAGTTTATCACCTGGAAACCCTCAGCTAGTCTTTTTTTTTTTAATATATAACTACATCTCAGACAATCCTTAAAATTTGTAATATAGATACCCATAAATAATTATATAGGGCTTCCCTCATAGGTCAGTTGGTAAAGAATCCACCTGCAGACCTTGGTTCGATTTCTGAGTTTGTTGAAGTGTTTGTTTGGCACAGGTCAGTCCAATATGAGTTGTTTTAGCCACTCACTTAATTCTAAGGCATTTAGAAAAAGGAAAAGAGACCAACTTACATGAGGAACTAACTAATGGAGAAGCCTACATTGAAAGTGTTAGTTGCTCATTCGTGTCCAACTTTTTGTGACCCCATGGACCGTAGCCCACCAGGCTCCTCTGTCCAAGGAATTCACCAGGCAAGAATACTGGAGTGGGTAGCCATTCCTTTCTCCAGGGGATTTTCCCGACACAAAGATCAAATCTGGGTCCCCTGCATTGCAGGAAAATTCTTTACCATCTGAGCCCCCAGGGAAGCCTGCAACCTATGTTAGGAAGCAGTTATTTTGTTGAAAACTTCCTTTTACTACAGCAGAAGCCTCAAGGAAATGTTCATGGGAAAGTGTGAGAGATTAATTTCTACTATTTAGATATTGATCCCTATGAATGTGTAGACTGCTTCACTCCTTTATATTATGTAATGGGTATCTTTACTGATAGAAACAATTAAATTCAAATCTCACTACTTGGATTTTATATTGGAAGTACATTAGTTATATTGAGATTCATTTCCAGTCCTTTGAGTATTTAACCTGTGCCTAAATTGAACTCTTTAATGAAATATACTCAATACAACTAAGTCTATAATGTGTAGAGAATTGCTGTTATTAAGTCACATCAGATGGTATGTTGAAGTTCTCTGAAGCCATGGCCAGAAAGGGAGGGTTTCTTTCCTTCCAATGAATTTTTCTACAGTGTTAAGTTTATTCATGCAGCATGACATGGTAGTTAAAACCAGTGGCCTTGAATTCTGGTAAGTGTGAACTTCCATCTGACAGTAGTTGTGTGATTGTGAAAATGTACCTTCACCTCTCTGAGATTTAGTTACTTACTATGCAAAATAGGATGATTAGAAATATTGCCTTGTAAGTTGTTAGTTACAATTAACTGATATCATGCATAAAAGGCATTTAGCGCAATGCCTGGAATAATTAAAGCACTCAATATATCTTAATCTTTGTTACTATTTTTGTTGTTGTTATATCAAAACCAAAAAATCTAGACCAGCAAAAATATGTTTTCAAATGTCACTAATCCCAGCATTGTAAGGCTGGCCCCTGTGAGTTAGGTGCATAAATTCTGTACATCGTTGTTTTAGTTGCTCTATGGATTGTAGCCCGCCAGGCTCCTCTGTTCATGGGATTCTGTCTAAGCAAGAATACTGGAGTGGGTTGCCATTTTCTTTTCCAGGGGATCTTCCCGACCCAGGGATGAAACCTGCATCTCCTGCTTGGCAGAAGGATTCTTTACCACTGAGCCACCAGGGAAGCCTGTACATTGATTACCAGATCTCCCACTCACTATTTATATCACTTTGAAAAAATTAAACCTTCTTAACCTTGATTTCCTCAGCTGTAAAATAGAGACTAATAATAGCACTTACTCTCTAGGTTTGCTGTGAGGATCAAATGAGTTATGTAGAATGCCTAGAATAGATGCTGCAAATCAGTTGTGATATGTAACTGTTAGCTATCAGTAGGCCTTGCTGGCAGATACTCTCCTAAACTGTGTGTTTATGCGTATGTATATGCATAATCTGTGTGTATTATATATACTATAAAAATGATATTATATTATAGATATTGAGTTGTCCATAGTGTTATTTTAAAAATACAACTTGCCTTGAGCATCTTTCCAAAAATAATTATATTTTCATAATGTTATTTTTACAGCTCACAAGTATTCTGTTGTTAACTAATACCATTTATGGAACAACAGACTGGTTCCAAATAGGAAAAGGAGTACGTTAAGGCTGTATATTGTCACCCTGTTTATTTAACTTATATGCAGAGTACATCATGAGAAACACTGGACTGGAAGAAACACAAGCTGGAATCAAGATTGCTGGGAGAAATATCAATAAGCTCAGATATGCAGATGACACCACCCTTATGGCAGAAAGTGAAGAAGAACTAAAAAACCTCTTGATGAAGGTGAAAGTGGAGAGTGAAAAAGTTGGCTTAAAGCTCAACATTCAGAAAACGAAGATCCTGGCATCCGGTCCCATCACTTCATGGGAAATAGATGGGGAAACAGTGGAAACAGTGTCAGACTTTATTTTTCTGGGCTCCAAAATCACTGCAGATGGTGACAGCAGCCATGAAATTAAAAGGCTTACTCCTTGGAAGGAAAGTTATGACCAACCTAAATAGCATATTCAAAAGCAGAGACATCGCCAACAAAGGTCCGTCTAGTCAAGGCTATGGTTTTTCCTGTGGTCACGTATGGATGTGAGAGTTGGACTGTGCACCAAAGAATTGATGCTTTTGAACTGTGGTGTTGGCGAAGACTCTTGAGAGTCACTTGGACTGCAAGGAGATCCAACCAGTCCATTCTGAAGGAGATCAGCCCTGGGATTTCTTTGGAAGGAATGATGCTAAAGCTGAAACTCCAGTACTTTGGCCACCTCATGCAAAGAGTTGACTCATTGGAAAAGACTCTGATGCTGGGAGGGATTGGGGGCAAGAGGAGAAGGGGACGACAGAGGATGAGATGGCTGGATGGCATACTGACTCGATGGACATGAGTCTGAGTAAACTCCGGGAGCTGGTGATGGACAGGGAGGCCTGGTGTGCTGCGATTCATGGGGTCGCAAAGAGTTGGACATGACTGAGCGACTGATCTGATTTATTTTAGCATCATCAATTATTATGATATAGTTAGTTAACCCCCTATTTTCAGATGGCAAGAATACACGAAAGAACTGAACAAAAAATATCTTCATGACCCAGATCATCATGGTGGTGTGATTTTTCACCTAGAGCCAGACATCCTGGAATGTGAAGTCAAGTGGGCCTTAGAAAGCATCACTATGAACAAAGCTAGTGGAGGTGATGGAATTCAAGTTGAGCAATTTCAAATCCTAAAAGATGATGCTGTGAAAGTGCTGCATTCAATATGTCAGCAAATTTGGAAAACTCAGCAGTGGCCATAGGACTGAAAAGGTCAGTTTTCATTCCAATCCCAAAGAAAAGCAATGCCAAAAAATGCTCAAACTACCGCACAATTGCACTCATCTAACACCCTAATAAAGTAATGCTCAAAATTCTCCAAGACAGGCTTCAGCAATATGAGAACCGTGAACTTCCAGATGTTCAAGCTGGTTTTAGAAAAGGCAGAGGAACCAGGGATCAAATTGCTAAATTCTGCTGGATCATCAAAAAAGCAAGAGAGTTCCAGAAAAACATCTATTTCTGCTTTATTGACTATGCCAAAGCCTTTGACTCTGTGGATCACAATAATCTGTGGAAAATTCTGAAAGAGATGGGAATACTAGATCACCTGACCTGCCTCTTGAGAAACCTGTATGCAGATTAGGAAGCAACAGTTAGAACTGGACATGGAACAACAGACTGGTTCCAAATAAGAAAAGGAGTATGTCAAGACCATATATTGTCACCCTGCTTATTTAACTTATATGCAGAGTACATGATGAGAAATGCTGGGCTGGAGGAAGCACAAGCCGGAATCAAGATTGCCGGGAGAAATATCAATAACCTTAGATATGCAGATGACACCACCCTTATGGCAGAAAGTGAAGAGGAACAAAAAGCCCTTGATGAAAGTGAAAGAGGAGAGTGAAAAAGTTGGTTTAAAGCTCAACGTTCGAAAACTAAGATCAAATAGATGGGGAAGCACTGGAAACAGTGGCTGGCTTTATGTTTTTGGGCTCCAAAATCACTGCAGATGGTGACTGCAGCCATGAAATTAAAAGACGCTTACTCCTTGGAAGGAAAGTTATGACCAACCTAGACAGCATATTAAAAAGCAGAGACATTACTTTACCAACAAAGGTCCATCTAGTCAAGGCTATGGTTTTCCAGCAGTCATGTATGGATGCGAGAGTTGGACTGTAAAGAAAGCTGAGCACTGGAGATTGATGCTTTTGAACTGTGGTGTTGGAGAAGACTCTTGAGAGTCCCTTGGACTGCAAGGAGAGCCAACCAGTCCATCCTAAAGGAGATCAGTCCTGGGTGTACATTGGAAGGACTGATGTTGAAGCTGAAACTCCAATACTTTGGCCATCTGATGCAAAGTACTGACTCATTTGAAAAGACCCTGATGCTGGGAAAGATTGAGGGCAGAAGGACAAGGGGGCGACAGAGGATGAGATGGTTGGATGGCATCACCTAGTCAATGAACATGAGTTTGGGTAAACTCCAGGAGTTGGTGATGGACAGGGAGGCCTGGTGTGCTGCAGTTCATGTAGTCAAAAAGAGTCAGACATGACTGAGCAACTCAACTGAACTGATGAGAAATTCAGATTGTTTCCTATATTTACCTAGTCACATTTAGACCGACTTCCTTGTGCTTAAGTAGTTGCTAGGGCCTTGGTTATTTCACTGGGCTACTTTTCAAGAGTTGAATTGCTGGAATAGAAATTGTTAAGTGTTTATACTTCTTTTGATCTCCATTGCCAAATGCCCTCTATTAAGTAAGATTGTGGGAACTTATACACTCACTGTGAGTGAAGTGAAAGTCACTCAGTCGTGTCCAACTATTTGCGACCTTCATTTACTATACAGTCCATGAAATTCTCCAGGGCAGAATACTGGAGTGGGTTGCCTTTCCCTTCTCCAGGGGATCTTCCCAACCCAGGGATCGAACTCAGGTCTCCCACATTGCAAGCATATTCTTTACCAGCTGAGCCACAAGGGAAGCCCAAGAATACTGGAGTAAGTAGCCTATCCCTTCTCCAGTGGATTTTTCTGACCCAGGAATAGGCTTGATTATCAAGCCAGTTGACTTTATTATCAAACCAGACTGCAAGTATAGGTGAAGATCCAGGAAACAGCCATTTTTGTATGCTACATATTCACTGCTGCTGCTAAGTCACTTCAGTCGTGTCTGACTCTGTGCAACCCCATAGATGGCAGCCCACCAGGCTTCCCCATCCCTGGGATTCTCCAGGCAAGAACACTGGAGTGGGTTGCCATTTCCTTCTCCAATGCATGAAAGTGAAAAGTGAAAGTAAAGTCGCTCAGTTGCATCTGACTCTTAGCAACCCCATGGACTGCAGCCTACCAGGCTTCTCCGTCCATGGGATTTTCCAGGCAACAGTACTGGAGCGGGGTGCCATTGCCTTCACTAGCAGTACACAAAAATGGATGTTTCCTGGATCCTCACCTATACTTGCACTCTGGTTTGATAATAAAGTCTAACTATTGAGGTAATCACATTCTAAAGGAAGTTGGGTATGGTTTTGTTCATTTTATTTAGTATCTGTTAATTTTTTGAATAGTATATTTATTTCACAAGGGATGTTATACAACTTGCATTGCAAAGAATTCCATTTCTCAGTAAGACCTTATAGCAAATATATTAGTTTACCATTGCTGCTGTAACAAATTACCATCAACTTAGTTCTGGACATTAAAATCAGAAAATGGATCTTGTCAGGCTAAAAATCAAGGTATTAGCAGAGCTCTATTTCTTCCAGAGGCTCTAGGGAAGGAACTACCTCCTCGCATTTTCCAGCTTCTAGAGGCTGCCCACATTCCTTGACTCAGGAGTCTCTTCTAGCAGTGGCCTCACTCTGACATCAGTTTCCATCATATCTCCTCTTCACTCTGACCCTCCAGCCTTCCTTTTGTAAAGACCCTCTGATTACAGTGGGTCTAGCCAGATAACCCAGAATAATCTCTCCATCTCAAAATCTTTAATCATAAGTCTCTTTTACCAATTAAGGTAACACGTTCACAGTTTCTGGGGATAAAGACACAGATATAATGGGGGAAAGGAGTGTATTATTGAGCTTACCATAGGGAATTACCTTAATGTCCTCCCTGCATTGCCTTTAGTTTAACCCACGGTACATTAGAGAATGCTTAGAAAAGGCTGAAGAGATGTAATTCTGATGTTAAACTTCATAAATGGTCTATAGAATATTGGCCACTCAGAGACAGTATTCAAATGTAAACACAGCCCTATTGCAAAAGGTAAATAACATACTGTTGTGGAGCAACAACAACAAATACGGCTTTCCCTTAGAGATATGGCATGCATATTACAACCGATACTAGAATAGAATGAAATCAAGGAAGCAGTCCTTTTCCCTCTCCTTCCCTTTTGCTTGCTTTGTCTCCACTATCATTTAGGCCTGTCTTATAGATCACTGACAGAGGATAAGTCAAAAGGAATTGATAATTCTGAACTCTAAACCAGTACCCTTGGGAAAGCTGAATGAAACAATCGAATTTCTTTTTTAAGCTGTGAGAACATCTAAAAACTTAACCAAGTTTACAAGAGAAGTCACAAATGTGGATCTTCTGTGTGTTTTTCTTTTTCCTCAAGTAATGTCATTTATTTTTTTTTTGCAAGTTGAATTTCTGGCTTAGGAATTTCCTCTCACTGATTAAATTGGCCTCATTTCAACACATGATATTGGCTGTTTTCTAAAGGCCAACTTGCTTACCAACAATTAAATCTATGCTCTTTACCAATAAAACTCAATTATCCAGCATTACATTATTTTCAATCATTTGGAAACAGCTTTTAAAAGAATAAATATATACTATCATTTATAAAATGTTCTTTTGGCATAGAATCATTACGCGTACAAGAATACCACAGCCTTTATCAACGGTGCTTAAAGATACAGTTTTTCCAATCAGTATAGAAAAATTCCATAATTGATAAGGATATATTAGGTTTTGACTCAATTTGATTATTGTTAATGGTCACCATCATCAACATTGATTCCTGTGGTCTGATTTCTATCATTCTTTTAGACTCCTAAGATTTGCTTTACCTATTCATTTTCATGGTATACCTTACATACCCAAATTTGATAAGATTCAGAATAATTTCTTTCATCACGTGATTTTCAAGCATGCTTATAGTAGGGCACAACAGTTAAAATAGCATATGGCTCAGTCTTGTCTGACTCTGTACAACCCCATGAACTATAGCCCACTAGTCTCCTCTGTCCGTGGAATTATCCAGGCAAGAATCCTGGAGTGGGTTGCCATTCCCTTCTCCAAGGGATCTTCCCAGCCCAGGGATTGAACTTGGGACTCCTGCATTGCAAGCAGATTCTTTACTGTCTGAGCCACCAAGGAAGCCCACCATATCTAAGGGAAATCAAACATAAGGCAGCAAGAAAGTGAAGCATTCTCTCTCTTACAATAACAGCTCAGTATTTGAATAAACTGCTGCAAAAAGAAAAAAAAAAAAAAATTCACCACCACTGCCCCATAATAAAATATTTTCTCTTTAATATTTCAGTCCAGGTTTCTCCTCTTACAGATAAATTTGGCATAGGCAACAGAGAGGATTCTTGCTAAATGTTTACCAGAGAGGATGAATGCTCCCTAATTAGTCACCTGTGGACTGCACTGGAGATTATATGTTGGTTGTGTTTCTGATGCAGGTGTTCACAATTTGAATGGTATTTAATGAGTACAGGTAGTCTAGCAGCTTTTATTCTCTGGTGCAAACCAAGGCAATTAGACAGTTTTTGTGTTTGTGGAATCACAGAAGCGTAGAATGTGAGAAAGGAGAAGACCTTAGATGTCTTTATAACCTAGTCTCTCATTCTACAAGTGAGAAAACTGAAACCCAGAGAGACTCAATGTCTTCCTTCCTCAAACTCCTTTGTGTTAGCCCTGAATGAGTTTATTGATGGTCTCAGAGCTGACAATATGCAAGGGCTCTTTGCTACTCCAGCCTCTCTGCTTTCCCCTTTACCTGGTCCCACTTCCTCCTTGCCTACTTGCTTTCCCTTCTTCCTCATGTCAGAGTCAGTCACAGGTCTGATCTCAGAACTTGACACTTAGCTGTGTACTCAGTTCCATTATTAACTTCCCCAGAATTATTTACATTAACAAATCATAAACTGTGAAATTGTACAGTGAAAAATTATCTGACAGTATGGGTCTGATTTTTGTGTGTTTTATTGCTGCTGATTCCGATTCATAGTGTCCTGTTTCCTTACGTATACTGAGGTATTTGATCATGCATGTGTGCTAAATCACTTCAGTCGTGTCTGACTCTGTATGACCCCATGGACTATAGCCCACCAGGCTCCTCTGTCCATGGGATTCTCCAGGCAAAAATACTGGACTGGGTTGCCATTCCCTTCTCCAAGGCATCTTCCCAACCTAGGGAATCAAACCAGCATCTCTTGTGTCTCCTGCGTTGGTAGGCAGGTTCTTTACCACTAGCACCACCCAGGTAGCCCCTCGAGTTTTTGACTGAGAGCTCATATTTTCTGGAAACTTATCTATAGGAATTTTTATCCATTGGTATGAGGCCTGCCTGGATGAATGTGAGAGTGAAAGTGAAAGGGTTAGTCCCTCAGTCCTGTCCAACTCTTTGCCCCCCCATAGACTGTAGCCTGCCAGGTTCCTCTGTCCAGGAGATTCTCCAGGCAAAAATAGTGGAGTGGATTCCCATGCCCTTCTTCAGGGGATCTTCCCAACCCAGGGATCGAACCCAGGTCTACATTGCAGGCAAATTCTTTACTGTCTGAGCCACCATGGAAGCCCTGCCTGGATCAATGTGGGTTCCTTCAAAGATTTGCATTTGCTTCTGCTGTGTGCCTGAGAGCTCTGTCAATTCAGAATGATATCAACTAAGTTATTTGCTGAAGGAGTTTTTGAACACTAGGGTACTATATGTATGAGATATAAACCCAGATAGGAGCCAAAAGAATTCTCCACCCAGCACCACATTTTCAGAAAGTTAATTTTCCTTAAAGTGCTTTGGAAATGTCTAATTGATTTTAGTTCACTCCTACACTAAAGGCCTATCCCTTTGAGCTCCAAGATTTATGGGTAAATTGCTTATTAAATCCCTCTTCTCAGGGTACAATCTTTGTTCCTTATCACCCCATGTGAAAAATAAAAGTCCTTGTTGATGAACTTCAGCAAAGGCCAGGCAAAATCTGGCTTCCGAGTCCTATTTACATCTCCACATTTCTGCTTTCTCTTATTTTTTTGGCATCTGAGGAATCTTTATCTTCCTGCTGGCTCATCCATGCATGTAATACATTTTTAAATAAATATTTTAATTATAATCTAGCATTTGGGATTTTCTTTTGCAATAAACTTGGTCAGGATACTTAAACTGCTACATTACCCAAAACGGAAGTCAGTGATCAATTTAAAAATATATTTTTAATACTGTTACTAGAAGCAGTATGCATACTATAAATCATTACTTATGTGCATCTCCAGTTTAACAATTTAGTAGTCTCTCAACAAGATTTATACACCCCGTCACACACATACACATATATACATATTAAGAGTGTGTAACAGGCATTCTTTCTTAAATATTTAGTAGATGCCAGACACTCTAGTATATTTCATATGGATTATCTCATGTAATCCTCACCACGGCCATATGTAGTCCTAAAGAAAATTCACATTCTGCAGAATCATCTACACAAAGGAAGTAGGGATTATGGGAAAAAGTATTGAGGCTGACTATTCAACATTTCTGTGAATATTATTGTTAGAGAACTAGGCAAAACAGTAACAATCTTAGTAATAAATACCAGGACCATTTGAAAATATGTTAGATTCCCAATACATAAAGAAATGCAAAGTATAATTGCATGTGTGCTCGCTCGTGTCTGACTCTTTGTGACCCCCTGGACTGTAGCCTACAAGGCTCCTCTGTCCATGGAATTTTCCAGGCAAGAATACTGGAGTGGGTTGCCATCCCATTCTCCAGGGGATATTCCTGAGCCAGGGATCTACATTGGGTGGCAGATTCTTTACCACTGAGCCTAAGCCCTCATTTAGGTTACTGGCTTTCCAAGCTGCTGCCAGAAAAGCTACATTCTCTCATCTCCTTGCTTCTATCGTTGTTCCCTGCTGTTAATCTCTGGGGCACTTTGCCTGATGAAGGTCACATTTATCATCCTTACATTCTCAGGGTGCTCAGGGTCTGTATCTGTGTAGCACCTATAAACTTGATAAATTCTTTCTAGAAACTGATGGATCCTCAGTTGGCTTTTATCTCCTGAATTTTGTTTAAGTTCTTCTGTCTAGGTATCCCATTGGGTTTTCTCTCAGATCTCTGCACCATAAGGTGGTAGTCCTCTGACTCCTTTTTCTCCTGATGAAATAGCATAAATGCTTCTACCTGTGGTATCTCATCTCTTTTCCCTGCTCTTTTGCAAAACACTTCTGTCAGATTGCATAATAACTGAGTGAGCTATTCAGGGGCCATCGCTCCTCTGATTCTAACATATATTGAGCCCAGACCATATTACAATAGCATAGTCATAGGCCTACAGTTATATCCAGTATCCATTTACCATATCACATTTGTCCAGTATATGCCCAAAAGCACTCTGCTTCAAGATAGACAGAGTAATTCCCATTAATTGATGGAACACTTCCCATTTTTATAAGTATGACCATCAGTTCAGTTCAGTTCAGTCGCTCAGTCGTGACCGACTCTTTGCGACCCCGTGAATCGCAGCATGCTAGGCCTTCCTATCCATCACCAACTCCCGGAGTTCACTCAGACTCACGTCCATCGAGTCAGTGATGCCATCCAGCCAACTCATCCTTTGTTGTCCCCTTCTCCTCCTGCCCCCAATCCCTCCCAGCATCAGAGTCTTTTCCAATGAGTCAACTCTTTGCATGAGGTGGCCAAAGTATTGAAGTTTCAGCTTCAGCATCAGTCCTTCCAAAGAAATCCCAGGGCTGATTTCCTTCAGAATGGACTGGTTGGATCTCCTTGCAGTCCAATGAACTCTCAAGGGTCTTCTCCAAAACCACAGTTCAAAAGCATCAATTCTTCGGCACTCAGCCTTCTTCACAGTCCAACTCTCACATCCATACATGACCACAGGAAAAACCATAGCCTTGACTAGATGAACCTTTGTTGGCAAAGTAATGTCTCTGCTTTTGAATATGCTATCTAGGTTGGTCATAACTTTCCTTCCAAGGAGTAAGCGTCTTTTAATTTCATGGCTGCAGTCACCATCTGCAGTGATTTTGGATCCCCCCAAAATAAAGTCTGACACTGTTTCCCTATCTATTTCCCATGAAGTGATGGGACTGGATGCCATGATCTTCGTTTTCTGAATGTTGAGCTTTAAGCCAACTTTTTCACTCTCCTTTTTCACTTTCATCAAGAGGCTTTTTAGTTCCTCTTCACTTTCTGCCATAAGGGCGGTGTCATCTGCATATCTGAGGTGATTGATATTTCTCCCGGCAATCTTGATTCCTGCTTGTGCTTCTTCCATCCCAGTGTTTCTCATGATGTACTCTGCATAGAAGTTAAATAAGCAGGGTGACAATATATAGCCTTGACATACTCCTTTTCCTATTTGGAACCAGTCTGTTGTTCCATGTCCAGTTCTAACTGTTGCTTCCTGACCTGCATACAGATTTCTCAAGAGGCAGGTCAGGTGGTCTGGTATTCCCATCTCTTGAAGAATTTTCCACAGTTGATTGTGATCCACACAGTCAAAGGCTTTGGCATAGTCAGTAAAGCAGAAATAGATGTTTTTCTGGAACTCTCTTGCTTTTTCCATGATCCAGCAGATGTTGGCAATTTGATCTCTGGTTCCTCTGCCTTTTCTAAATCCAGCTTAAACATCAGGAAGTTCACGGTTCGCATATTGCTGAAGCCTGGCTTGGAGAATTTTGAGCATTACTTTATTAGCATGTGAGATGAGTGCAATTGTGCAGTAGTTTGAGCATTTTTTGGCATTGCCTTTCTTTGGGATCAGAATGAAAACTGACCGTTTCTAGTCCTGTGGCCACTACTGAGTTTTCCAAATTTGCTGGCATATTGAGTGTGGCACTTTCACAGCATCATCTTTCAGGATTTGAAATAGCTCTACTGGAATTCCATCACCTCCACTAGCTGTGTTCATAGTGATGCTTTCTAAGGCCCACTTGACTTCACATTCCAGGATGTCTGGCTCTAGGTCAGTGATCATACCATCGTGATTATGTGGGTCGTGAAGATCTTTTTTGTACAGTTCTTCTGTATATTCTTGCCACCTCTTCTTGATATCTTCTGCTTCTGTTAGGTCCATATCATTTCTGTCCTTTATCGAGCCCATCTTTGCATGAAATGTTCCCTTGGTATCTCTAATTTTCTTGAAGAGATCTCTAGTCTTTCCCATTCTGTTGTTTTCCTCTATTTCTTTGAATTGATCGCTGAGGATGGCTTTCTTATCTCTCCTTGCTATTCTTTGGAACTCTGCATTCAGATGCTTATATCTTTCCTTTTCTCCTTTGCTTTTCACTTCTCTTCTTTTCACAGCTATTTGTAAGTCCTCCCCAGACAGCCATTTTGCTTTTTTGCATTTCTTTTCCATGGGGATGGTCTTGATCCCTGTCTCTTGTACAGTGTCACAAACCTCATTCCATAGTTCATCAGGCACTCTATCTATCAAATCTAGGCCCTTAAATCTATTTCTCACTTCCACTGTATAATCATAAGGGATTTGATTTAGGTCATACCTGAATGGTCTAGTGGTTTTCCCTACTTTCTTCAATTTAAGTCTGAATTTCGCAATAAAGAGTTCATGATCTGAGCCACAGTCAGCTCCTGGTCTTGTTTTGGTTGACTGTATAGAGCTTCTCCATCTTTGGCTGCAAAGAATAGAATCAATCTAATTTCGGTGTTGACCATCTGGTGATGTCCATGTTTAGAATCTTCTCTTGTGTTGTTGGAAGAGGGTGTTTGCTATGACCAGCGCATTTTCTTGGAAAAACTCTATTAGTCTTTGCCTGCTTCATTCCGTATTCCAAGACCAAATTTGCCTGTTACTCCAGGTGTTTCTTGACTTCCTACTTTTGCATTCCAGTCCCCTATAATGAAAAGGACATCTTTTTGGGGTGTTCGTTCTAAAAGGTCTTGTAGATCTTCACAGAACCGTTCAACTTCAGCTTCTTCAGAGTTACTGTTTGGGGCATGGACTTGTTTTACTGTGATATTGAATGGTTTGCCTTGGAAACGAACAGAGATCATTCTGTCGTTTTTGAGATTGCATCCAAGTACTGCATTTCAGACTCTTTTGTTGACCATGATGCCTACTCTATTTGTTCTGAGGGATTCCTGCCCACAGTAATAGATACAATGGTCATCTGAGTTAAATTCACCCATTCCAGTCCATTTCAGTTCGCTTATTCCTAGAAAGTTGACATTCACTCTTGCCATCTCTTGTTTGACCACTTCCAATTTGCCTTGATTCATGGACCTGACATTCCAGGTTCCTATGCAATATTGCTCTTTACAGCATCGGACCTTGCTTCTATCACCAGTCATATCCACAGCTGGGTATTGTTTTTGCTTTGGCTCCATCCCTTCATTCTTTCTGGAGTTATTTCTCCACTGATCTCCAGTAGCATATTGGGCACCTACTGACCTGGGGGATTCCTTTTTCAGTATTCTATCATTTTGCCTTTTCATACTGTTCATGGGGTTCTCAAGGCAAGAATACTGAAGTGGTTTGCCATTCCCTTCTCCAGTGGACCACATTCTGTCAGATCTCTCTACCATGACCTGCCCGTCTTGGGTTGCCCCACGGGCATAGTTTAGTTTCATTGAGTTAGACAAGGTTGTGGTCCTAGTGTGATTAGATTGACTAGTTTTCTGTGAGTATGGTTTCAGTGTGTTTGCTCTATGATGCCCTCTTGCAACACCTACCGTCTTACTTGGGTTTCTCTTACCTTGGACGAGGGGTATCTCCTCACTGCTGCCCTTTCTGACCTTCAACGTGGGATATCTCCTCTAGGCCCTCCTGTGCCCTCACAGCCACCGCTCCTTGGACGTGGGGTTGGTCCTCCTGGCCGGCGCCCCTGGCCTCGGGTGTGGGGTAGCTCCTCTTGGCCGCTGCCGCTGACCTCAGACTTGGGTAGCTCTGCTCAGCTGCTGCCCCTGACCTCGGACGTGGTGTAGCTCCTCCTGGCCGCTGCCCCTGACCTCAGACTTGGGTAGCACCTCTCGGCCATTCCTGCGCCATTGCAGCCTGGCACTCTCAGCTGCTGCCCCTGACCTCGGACGTGGGGTAACTCCTCTTGGCCGCGGCCCTTCAGGCATGGGGGGCGGCTGCAACCAGCGCACTAAAGCGTGGGTGGCTGCTACAGGTGCACTGAAGCGTGGGCGGCTGCGACCAGTGCACTATAGCAGGGTGGAGAGGAGCTACCCCATGTCCGAGGTCAGGGGCAGAAGCCGGGAGGATCCCATGCCTGAAGTATGACCATACCACAGCACAAAAGATGTATACAAGTCCAATATAAAAAATTCTACAAAAAAATTGCAGCATCAATACACCAACAAATTGGTTCCCAAATCCCAAACTTACCAGACAAAACAAAGAACTAACCAATACAATATTGTAAAGTTAAAAAAAAAAAAATTAAAAAATGTTTTTTAATTAAAAAAAAGCCAAAGAACTAATTCCAACCAGGGTAGACTTACCCCCACAAGAACTAGTTCCCCAATAAACCGGTTCCAACTGAACTGATTCCCAACTCATGTAAATAAATTTACTCTACAAAACAAATGAGTTAATTCCAACTAAGATAGGCTTACTACCACAAGAACTAGTTCTCCAATGAACCCAGTTCCAGCTCAGGTACAGTCCAACAACAATTCCCCTTCCCAACAGGGTACCCAAATCAAATTGGCCTGTTCCCTAAAGGAAAAGCCCACACTGAAGGGGAAATATGTTCCCAGTGTGAACACCGCAGTGACTAACCCTACAAAATCGAGTCTGTCGACAGATAATTTGTCGGTTCCTAGCTTCAACTGCCAAGCCCCGGGGCAGCTGGTGCCATGTCAGGGAATCTTGAAGGAAAGATCCTCAGGACAAATGGTCCAGGCAGCTGCTAAGGCCTTGCCCCTCTATTCCCTGACTGGGGCCATGTAGCCCTGAGCAGCAAAGCTTAACTTAAAAGTATAACATAAAATTTACCTTAATAGAAGCAAGTATAAGGTTCTTCATGAGAAAGGTTGTGGCCACTTTGAACAGAGAACTTGAATACTACTGGAAACTATGAAAATACTACTGTTATTTTTCCTTGGTTTATTGTTTTCAACTCTTTTGCTGTACATGACATTCAGTTGCTGCTTCTTAGTGGCACAAAATATTAATAATATGCTAGAAAAAATAGCTTATGAACCAAGGTAACTTCTGCATTATGCTAACATCATTCCCCCATATGCTAATCTTACATGAGTAATTCACATTACAGAAATACATGCTACTGCAGAGCAGACTATATTAATATCCTCTCCTTCCAGATAAAGAAAATTTGTCTTAGAGAAACTAAATGACTTGCCCAGAGTTATTCGGCTAATAACTGTTGAACCTGGGATTTGAACAGTGTGATTCCAAACACTCCTGTGACTATTGTCTCTTTGTAAAATAAGCCAAAAGAATGGAAGGGCCACCCAAGATAAATTATGATAAGTATTTTTGCTGCATTAGATTTATCATAGACTGTCTTTGAAGAATTATACAATTTAAAAATCACTTGTTATAGAATTAGACTGAAAATAATCTTGGAAGTATC
This sequence comes from Bos indicus, assembly GCF_029378745.1. Classification (NCBI taxonomy): domain Eukaryota; kingdom Metazoa; phylum Chordata; class Mammalia; order Artiodactyla; family Bovidae; genus Bos; species Bos indicus. Next base: position 91,601,459 of record NC_091764.1, on the reverse strand, counting down.
AATGTTTATAAAATTTTGAAATCTAATTGCTTTAACCTTGAATTAACATATTGAGAAAATCACCATGTGAGAGTTGTGAAGATAGTCCAGGATTAAATAATGTAAAATAGTAAGTAAGCATTATTTCTATGGCTTACTCTGGAGTTAGTCCACATAAGCAAGATAAGAGAATAGGCATGCACATTCATTTAGTTATCTACTCATTCATTTAATCTTTATTGAATACTTCCTAGTCGCTACACTGTATCATTGAACAGAATGAAATTTATGCCTTCAGGGGTGTCTGTTCTAGAAGGAAAAAAGATACAAATAAATATGTGATGTTATATGATGTCAAGTGGTGACAATTGTTATTAGGACAAATAGAACAGTGTTCAGGATATTGCTGGTAAGGATAGTAAGATATTTCATAAACATCTGAATGAAATGAAGGCGGGATCCATTTGAATGCCTGAGGAGGACCCTTAGGAATGAGGGTTGGGACTACATGCATTGTGCTGGAGAAGGCCAAGTGGTCCAGTGGAGGGAGCAGGTAGTTTGAAGTGAGGCGACAGTGCTCAGTAGAGCTGAAATCATCATAAGCCATGGCAAGAATTTTGGATTTTATTATGGATAAGGTAGAAATCCCTTGATGGGTTTTGAACACGGAAGGATATGAACTGGTTCAGTTTAAAAGCTTCACAGCTATTGTGTGGTGAATAGATTTTATAGGTGTTTATGTGTAAATGTGTGCATGTGCATTGTGGTTGGAGAAAGCAGCAGAGATGTAAAGATGAAAATAGGCAGAACAGTTCAAATAGTCCAAATTTGGATTAAGGTAATAGTGATGAAAGTGATCATATTTCAGATATACATTAAGGGTAGAAACAAAAAAATTTATTATTGTGGACTTCTCTTGTGAACATGAGACCAAGCGAAATTTTGTCATAAACAGTGGAATTAGAGAAATAGTGGGCTTAATGAACTTCTTTAAAAACAAAAATGTTAATAAAGACAGGACTAATATTCTTAAACATTATTATATTCCATCTTGAAATATTTTAATTTCTGCTTCCTACACCAATTATCTTCAGGGCTGATATGAAAGTATTGGTTTCAAGCTTATTTGTAGAACTCTTTTATAAATGAAATCTTATCAGTTCAGTTCAGTCACTCAGTCGTGTCTGACTCTTTGCCACCCCATGAATCACAGCACGCCAGGCCTCCCTGTCCATTACCAACTCTCGGAGTTCACTCAAACTTATGTCCATTGAGTCAGTGATGCCATCCAGCCAACTCATCCTCTGTTGTCCCCTTCTCCTCCTGCCCCCAATCCCTCCCAGCATCAGAGTTTTTCCAATGAGTCAACACTTCTCATGAGGTGGCCAAAGTATTGGAGTTTCAGCTTTAGCATCAGTCCTTCCAATGAACACACAGGACTGATCTCCTTTAGGATGGACTGGTTGGATGTCCTTAAAATACATAGTTGTACTGTGCTGTGCTTAGTTTCTCAGTCATGTCTCACTCCTTTGCGACCCCATGGGCTGTAGCCTGCCAGGCTCCTCTGTCCATGGGGATTCTCTAGGCAAGAATACTGGAGTGGGTACCATGCCTTCCTCCAGGGTATATTCCTAACCCAGGGATCAAACCCAGGTCTTCCACATTGCAAGTGGATTCTTTAACATCCGAGCCACCAGGAGAATACTAGTTGTACTGGTTGTAGTTTATTTCTATAAATGTTTTACATAAATCCAAGCTTGTAACACTTGGAATAAATTTAATCAATTAACTAATAAAAAGCTATTTTATGAAGAGAATAGAAAAATGTTAGTACCTTCATGAAGCTTAAACATTTATTGGCTGATGTGATGACTGAATGGATGGATGAATTTATTTAGAGAAGCTTGAAATGTTCAAGAACTAGCACATGGGAAAAAGTCAATAGCAAACCACTTTACTCCAACACAGAAAGGAGAAAGCTCTGTTAAAATGACCCCAGAGTCAGATAATCAACATTACCCTTCCCTAACCTTCATCTGTTGCAAACTTCTAATTCAATCACACATGAACAAAGTATTAACATTTGACACAAATAGAATTAATAACCTCTTTTTTCACTTTGTATGTTCCTGATTTAATAAAAATAATACAATAATGGAAGAACACAGTTCTCAAAAAGAAAACACAATCAACGGAACTCTTCATTTTTACCTTTCATTACTATTTTTACTGAGTCACTTTTGGAGCTTACCATGTTCTAGAAGAACAAGTACTAAATGACCTTACATTGTCATTCATAGTGTCCTATTTTTGAAATGTTGAAAGATGGGAAGCCATATAAAAATGACTTGATATTATAAACTGAACTGCCCAGTTATTCACTGATTCACCCGTTCAGTCAAACAAGTTATGACTATGTCAGTTTGCTCAAAGCTGGCAAACAGATTTCAAATACAGAGACACTGCTTCAGATAATTGATTCTACTCCTATTCTTAGGATCTTTTTCTGGCATTATTCTATTATTCTGGTTGGAAATCCAACACACAAAATGCTGACTTCTAAAACCAAGAAGCATGGGACCAAGGGAGCAGTATTTCTTATTTCAAAATTTTATCCTTGATTGGCTTCCTTGTTGATTCTGGAATGCTGTCCCCATCCAGAGCCTTAAAATACTATTTGTATTATAAATTTCATTAATAGAGAAGTTTTCAAAAAATTCTCAACTATGTCAAGCAAAGCAGACAGTCTGAACAGTGTGAGGTCATGGATTATGAGACTACAGGGAACAAATAGTTCCTGTGACATCCTCTGCCTTTATTGACTGTAAGTAATACATTGTGATTAATTGTTGTACCTTATGATCTTTGAGCAGTAATATTCTGTGATTAAAAAGAATTTCCAACCTTTTGTGACTCACAATTGGTTTCTCAAGGACCAAGTTTCATAAAAAATAATGAATGTAAGTGCTTCTGTGAATTACTTTTTCAAAATATACTTTAATCTCATTCATGTTGCTGTGAACAAAAAAAGCCATATACTTAACAACCAGAACATGAATCAGTGTATTGATGTGAAACTGAGGGGCTTAATTTCGTTGGTTAAAGGTAAATAATGCACAAAATAAACCGATGACTAAGATTTATCTTAGGGAGAGAAAAAAGCCAACATAGTTTCATTTCCCTGAAATTACAACATACTAAACCTGTAATCCGGAGAAGGCAATGGCACCCCACTCTAGTACTCTTGCCTGGAGAATCCCATGGATGGTGGAGCCTGGTGGGCTGCAGTCCATGGGGTCGCTAAGAGTCCGACACGACTGAGCGACTTCACTTTCACTTCTCAACTTTCATGCATTGGAGAAGGAAATGGCAACCCACTCCAGTGTTCTTGCCTGGAGAATCCCAGGGACAGGGGAGCCTGGTGGGCTACCGTCTATGGGGTCACACAGAGTCGGACACAACTGAAGCGACTTAGCAGTAGCAGTAAACCTGTAATCCATCTTTTCAGCAAAAAGGACTCTAAAAACTGTTGAGTATGTTCTTTGATCATATATCCATATTGTTTCAATCAACTATTCAGATAAAGCCTTTGTGTTGTACTTTTGAACTTTCTTCCCAAATCAGAAATAAATGTGCTTTGTGTGAAAATGTGACCAGAGGCTCCTCTGTCCCTCTCAGTCCCTAAACTACTGCTCCTAACTTGGAGCTGCCTCAGAGGTTCATTTCTGACGAGGAAGCTCTTACCTACAAAGTAGTGTACAGCTTCTTCGATATCAGTGCAGTGACTCATTTGACTCTGCATAAAATGGAAATAGAAATTTCTTATGGGAAATAAAGGGGGGGGGGGACCCACAGGGGAAGGAGAGAAGGGGAAGTTTTCTTGGAAATACTTTCATAAACTTGGTAATTAATGGCAACAAATTCTTATTTTAACCATGACCTTTTCAAAGACATGCTGAATATGCTCAAATTATACTATACCTATTTATAATCACATTTCAGATTGTAGTAGAGGTTTTATTTAAACAAGCTATTATATATATTACTCTGACTTTTATCCTATGGAAGGGCATCTCTTATTTAACCCCTTGTTTTTGTTGTTTTAGTCGCTAAGTCATGTCCGACTCTTTGTGACCCCATGAACTGTAGCCCACCAGGCTCCTCTGTCCATGGGATTTCTCAGGCAAGAATACTGGAGTGGGTTGCCATTTCCTTCTCCAATTTAACCCCTTGACCCCTTTAATTTCTTTTTAATAATCCGTTTCCCCAAAAATTTCCTTTACCTCCCAAATCATTCTCTTTCTCTCTCTCTCTTTTCCCTCTATCCCTTTCTGAATTCCATGTTTGGTTTATTATATTATTTTCTGATATTTCATTTTATATTTTCTTTAAAAATATGCATGCATGCTTAATTCACCTATAGAGTTGCTTTTTTAAAAAGCTTACTAGATAAACTAGATCAGTTCAGTTCAATTCATTCATTCAGTTGTGTCTGACTATTTGTGACCCCATGGACTGCAGCACATGAGGCCTCCCTGTCCATCACCAACTTCTGGAGTTTACTCAAACTCATGTCCTTTGAGTAAGTGTTGCCATCCAACCATCTCATCCTCTGTCATCCCCTTCTCCTCCTCCCTGCAATATTTCCCAGCATCAAGATCTGTTCCAATGAGTCAGTTCTTCGCATCAGGTAGCCAAAGTATTGGAGCTTCAGCCTCAGCATCAGTCCTTCCAAAGAACAGTCAGGACTGATTTCCTTTAGGATGGACTGGTTTGATCTCCTTGCAGTCCAAGGGACTTTCAAGAATCTTCTCCAACACCACAGTTCAAAAGCATCAATTATTCATCACTCTGCTTTCTTTATAATCCAACTCTCACATCCATACATGACTACTGGAAAAACCATAGCTTTGACTAGACAGATCTTTGCTGGCAAAGTAATGTCTCTGCTTTTTAATATGCTATCTAGGTTGGTCATAGCTTTTCTTCCAAGGAGAAAGTGTCTTTTAATTTCATGGCTGCAGTCACCATCTGCAGTGATTTTGGAGCACCCCAAAAACAAAGTCTATCAGTCTTTCCATTGTTTCCCCATCTATTTGCCATGAAGTGATGGGACCAGATGCCATGATCTTAGTTTTCTGAATGCTGAAATTTAAGCCAACTTTTTCACTCTCCTGTTTCACTTTCATCAAGAGGCTCTTTAGTTCCTCTTCACTTTCTGCCATAAGGGTGGTGTCATCTGCATCAACTGGTTACTGTAATATTAAATGTCAGCACTTTTACCTCTTACCTATCTTCCCTGTGTGATTAAAACTTTTAAGTGTAGAAAAATGAAGGGTAACAATCTGCTACTACTATTTTTCTTCCTGTAGACTTTATGAGACCTGGCACTATCAACTTCGAAGATTTGGAGCCATATAGAGTTGACCTGAGTTATAGCCCAACATGGGCTTCCCAAGTGGCACTAGGGGTAAAGAATCCACCTGCCAGTGCAGGAGATGTAAGAGACACTGGTTCCATCCCTGGGTTGGGAAGATTCCCCCCAAGGAGGGCATTGCAACCCACTCCAGTATTCTTGCCTGGAGAATACCATGGACAGAGGAACCTGGTGGGCTGCAGTCCATGGGGTCACAAAGAATCAGACACAACTGAGCAACTAACACACACAGAGAGTAGAAGGCAATTTGAAAGATTATATATAATATTGTTTTATTATTTATAATAACATTACAGGCTGAGAAATTATTAATTATAATAATATAGGCATGAGTAAAGGTATATGACCATCAGGAGGGCAGTTAAAATCATAATAGACATGGAACCAGACTAGCATTTGGGGTGTGAGTTAGTCAAGGGCAAGATTTTGTCAAAGTTGCTGATTGGTACGTGCTAAGTTGCTTCAGTCCTGTCCAACTCTTTGCAAACCCATGGACTGTAGCTTGCCAGGCTCCTCTGTCCATGGAATTCTCCAGACAAGAATAGTGGAGTGGGTAACCATTTCCTTCTTCAGGGCATCTTCCTGAACCAAGGAGCAAACCCAGGTCTCCTGAATTGCAGGCAGACTCCTTACCGTCTGAGCCACCAGGGAAGCCCGAGAGAGAGACATAGCTCCTATCAACAGGATTATGTATAATTTCAAAACTCAGATTTAGCTCTGTACTTTTTTTTGTTTTTTATTTAATTTATTTATTTTTAATTGGAGGATAATTGCTTTACAATATTGTGTTAGTTTCTGCCACATAGCAACATGAATCAGCCATAGATATACATATGTCCCCTCCCTCTTGAACCTCCCTCCCACCTCCCACCCCATCCCACCCCTCTTGGTTGTCACAGAGCATCAGATCTGAGCTCCCTGCATCATACAGCAAATTTCCACTGGCTATCTAATTTTACATACGGTAATGTGTATGTTTCAATGCTACTCTCTCAATTTGTGCCCCCCTCCTCCCTCCTGCACTGTGTCTACAACTCTGTTCTCTTTGTATTTAATGGCTCATCATAAAAATAATTTACTTGATTTCAAAATTTCCAAAAAGGATTGAAGGAAGGCTTGAGATTGGTTTTATTCATCAAAAGGAAGAATAGGTTTTAAGAAATCAAGAAACACCTTTATGAGGGCCCAATCATTATGTCAGAGTTTGTCTAATCTGTTTCTTTGCCCTCTAGTGTACCATAGCCACTCTCAGCAATGCAATTATCTGAAAAGAAATAAACAAAAACTTCTCCTCATCTTGAAAACCTATAAAAATGCAGCCAAGCGACTGCTGCAAAAGAACCAGTTGTTTGACATCAGGCAAAACAGTTATGCCCTATGGAATTAGGTCTTCTCATCTACAAAGTGAGTACACAGGAGGAGACAAATCTTAACCTGTATGAATATAACATCTCTTCCCTACTCATAAATCTTTACTGCATGTACTCCTGTCTGATGTTATTTATAGAAAACTCCCACCTTCTTTGCTAGGTATTTAAGATCCGTGGTGACTCAGATGATAAAGAATATGCCTGCAATGCAGGAGACCTGGGTTTGACCCTTGGGTCAGGAAGATCCCTTGGAAAAGGGGATGGCAACCCACTCCAGTATTCTCTCCTAGAGAATTCCATGGACAGAGGATCCTGGTGAGCTGCAGTCCATGGAGTTGCAAAGAGTCAGACACAACTGAGCACATGCTCATAATCTATCACAAATCTATTAATACCTTTACAACTTTGCTTCCACTAGTCCCCTGCATAAACTTTCTGCTTTTATCAGATATTTGAAGTTACTAGTGCCTGAATAAACTTTGCTTCATCCCATCACAGAGTCATTGCTTATATACGACTCATCTCCGGAAACTTCTTACCTTTCTAACACATCTCATCCATGTGTTACTTATTTTTTATGGTTTAATTTACATCTGCCCTTTCTGCAGTCATTCTGAACAAAAATTATTTTTTTTCTGGTCAGTTTTCTGTACCAAAAATTTGTGTGTTGATATTTGATCCTCGGGCTTCCCAGGTGGTGCTAGTGGTAAAGAACCTGCCTGCCAATGTAGGAGCCATAAGTGACTCGGGTTCAATCCCTGGGTCAAGAAGACCCCCTGGAGGAAGGCATGGAAACTCACTCCAGGATCATTGCCTGGAGAATCCCATGAACAGAGGAGCCTGGGAGGCTACAGTCCATGGGGTCGCACAGAGTTGGGCATGACTGAAGTGACTTAGTACACATTTGATCTGCATAATGTAAGATCTTGTATTTTTAAATGTATCTTAATACCCTTAATTCCAATTAAGCTAGATACGCTTCTTGTGCAAGGGATTCTTATACTTTAGTGGCTTTCTGACAGTACCTAATAAAATATCTCACCTGTGTCCAGGAATTAATATTTATAAATATTTAGATATTAATTTATTATGGAAGGTCTCTAAATCCATAAGAGTCTATTTATGTCAAATTCAAAGCTGAGTCACCAAAATGGCATATACTTTAAAAGCTATGAGAAATGTGACTCTATTGGTCTATATTACTAGAGTGAACTTTCCCCAGTAACTAACTTATTCTAAATAGGAACTAGTTCAACTTTCCCTTACTTTCAAATTTGAAAGAACACTCTGCATTTCTTGATTCAAAAGTATGTTCAAATGTATAAAAATATGAAGCAGATCAAGCAGTTAATTTATTTAAGAATTGCTTGTAATTATATGTTTTTAGTTCTTTCACTTTTGCTTAAAGCATCTTTCTTTAAAATGTACCCCCATCTTAAAAGTTAAACATCTACAGATATTTTAATTGTATTTTTTGTACTCTAGATTTATGTCTAAAGGTGTTCTTTTACTGGCTATACTTATCAGTTATGTAAAGGTCTGCATTCTGGTCACTTTATATTACAAATTAAAATTATCTTGCTAATCCATTTTCATATTTGCTTAACATCTGTCTTCGCCCACTATAATGTAAACTCCATGGGCATAAGAATTTTGGTCATCACAATCAATACTATATCTTGGTCACTGTTGCACTTCCATGTTTTGGTCAGTACTGTATTCTTAAAGAGATAAGAATACCAGACCACCTTACCTGCCTTCTAAGAAATCTATATGCAGGTCAAGAAGCAACAGTTAGAAACAGAAATGGAACAGCAGACTGGTTACAAATTGTGAAAGGAGTACGTCAAGGCCATATATCATCACCCTGCTTATTTAACTTATATGCAGAGCACATCATGAGAAACGCTGGGCTGGATGAAGCACAAACTGGAATCAAGATTGCTGGAAGAAATATCAGTAACCTCAGATATGCAGATGACACCACCCTTAAGGCAGAAAGTGAAGAAAAACTAAAGAGCCTCTTGATGAAAGTGAAAGAGGAGAGTGAAAAAGCTGGCTTAAAACTCAACATTTAAAAAACTAAGATCATGGCATCTGCTCCCATCACTTCATGGCAAATAGATGAGGAAACAATGGAAACAGTGAGAGACTTTATTTTTTGGGGCTCCAAAATCACTGCAGATGGAGACTGCAGCCATGAAATTAAAAGGCACTTGCTCCTTGGAAGAAAAGCTATGATTAACCTAGATAACATATTAAAAAGCAGAGACATTATTTTGCCGACAAAGGTCCATACAGTCAAAGCTATGATTTTTCCAGTAGTCATGTGTGCATGTGAGAATTGGACTATAAAGAAAGCTGAGTGCTGAATAACTGATGCTTTTGAACTGTGGTGTTGGAGAACACTCTTGAGAGTCCCTTGAACTGCAAGGAAATCCAACCAGTTAATCCTAAAGGAAATCAGTCCTGAATATTTGTTGGAAGGACTGATGCTGAAGGTGAAGCTCCAATACTTTGGTCACCTGGGGCGAAGACCTGACTCATTTTAAAAGACCATAGTCTTTTACAGTTCAGTCGACTGAGCAACTGAACTGACTAAACTGAGTGTCTGACTGACTGTATTATCAGAGTATATGTAGATGCTTAGTATCTATCTTTTGAATAAAATATTGTAAATCAAGTAGTTGTATAAACTAGATAGTGGAGGACAGGGAAGCCTGGCGTGCTACAATCCATGGGGTTGCAAGAGTCAGACACGACTAAGCAACTGAATAACAACAAACTAGAACAACTCACTATTTCTCTTGGTCTCAACCATTGCATCTCAAAAAATAGAAATGTTTACCTATTCCAGTATGTTTTAAACATATGTTCTTTCTAACCACAAATTTCCCGGAGATATATCTGAATGTGAAGTCAGTCAGTTCAGTCATTCAGTCATGTCCAACTCCTTGTGACTCCACAGACTGCAGCACACCAGGCTTCCCTGTCCAGCACCAACTCCTGCAGCTTGCTCAAACTCATGTCCATCGAGTCAGTGATGCCGTCCAATCTCATCCTTTGTTGTCCCCTTCTCCTCCTGCCTTGAACCTTTCCCAGCATCAGGGTCTTTTCCAAGGAGTCAGTTCTTCGCATCAGGTGTCCAAAGTATTGGAGCTTCAGCTTCAGCATCAGTCCTTCCAAAGAATATTCAGGACTGATTTCCTTTAGGATTGACTGGTTTGACCTCCTTGCTGTCCAAGGGGCTCTGAAGAGTTTTCTTCAACACCACAGTGTTGGAGAAGTGTTTTACTGAAGGTGAAAGAAGACACCAAACAGACCATTGGTCTAGGCAGCGGTTGACCTCATTCTCAATTGAGCAAATCTCTTTTTATCTATTTTTCTAATAAGAGAGAGGTGGGAGGAAGAAGATAGTTCTAAATAAGATTTTGTTTAAAAATGTATGCTGCTTTTACAAAACAAATAAAAAACTTCTAAATAAAATTATTTCCATAAAACTTCTTATAGTCCAAGTCCCATTTTATAGCTTATTATTGGGCAAACAGTAAAAGAAATAATTATTCTCTCCACTACTGTGCAAATGTTAGCCTACAAATGATAGTACATTTGTCTAATGAAAAGACAAAATGCCCTTGTGTATCTGGCCATATTTATATATTGGGGCAGTTTCCAAAGTTGAAAACTTTGGAAGACAGTTTCTGTCTTATGATTGACTGCTACTTCTTTGCATGCTAAACCAATTCAAATCAAATATCGAAAACAAGCCCTGCTTTGTGGGTCAAGTAGAAGTAATATGTCTAGAGCTATATGTCAGCATATGTTTAAAAACTCAGAAAAATACTCATATATTCACTCTTATCAGTAACAATAGTCAACTTTAGAGTACCTGCTGAATAAATTACAGAATTTTTCTTACACTTGGTGCCTCAACTTCAGTGATTGTTGTCATTATTATATGTTTATTCTCTTTGTTATTCTACTGGTTGTTTTGCCAGTATTTTTGATAGTGATATGAAACAAACTGAAGATACTGAACCTGCATATCCTTAGAACCAGAATTGCCTTGAACAGTGGAGAAAGCTTTCTACCATTCTTTCTAACTGTCTTTTTGTTAAACAGAGAGTGTTGTCTAAATAGCATTCAAATAAGAAATGTATTTAACTCAGCAGCTATTTTGATTGAGGAAAGTTTAAGTTTTCCATTAGGTCATGTTTAGAAAAACACTTCTTGTAAAATGAATCACACTGTAAGCAAAAACATTTATGAAGTCTAGAAAAATGCAAGCTAGAATTCAAACTGCATATTTCTATGGATAGCAAGAACAATGATTGCCATTATGAGTGAGATGATAGTAATGGCAGATTTTCACTAAGTACTTTCCTGAATTTTATCATTTAGTCCTCATAGCAGTCATTAGATACTGTGGAAGCTCAGAGAGTTTTAATCAGAGACCAAAAGTCACACAGCAATTAAATGGCCCAATTGTTGTTACATTATCAGTTATGTCTGACTCCTTGGCCTATTGTTTTATCTATATTTCAAAGCCTTTAAACTGAAAATACCACTTCTTAATTGATTACCAATGGTATCACCAGTCCAAGAGAGGGATGAGACCATGAATGTTCCCTGAGGCAGAATTTATGCAAAAATATAGACTTTTTCTTGCTGAATTCTTTGTCCATTTATACGTTTCCAAAGTTCTTAGGAAAAGAAATGAGCACAAATTCGTTATCAACTTACCCTCTTATCAGCATGTTTTCCTCATTTGTGAAAATAGAAATCATTACACTATAAACAGAAAAAGCATTAAAATAAATAAGTTATTTTGTTCTGCTGCTGCTAATTGAAATAGAGGGAAACAGAAAAATGTTAAGCATTAACAAAGGAAAAATAGAAATTAAGCATTATTGGATTTGGCTAACATACAATACTGTTTTAGGGAAGAACACCTCCAAAAGCAGAGTATGTAAATATTTGATTCATAATTCAAATGAATTAATTTTAAAATCCTAGCTAAAAGTAAATGTCATTCCCTAAGAAATGTGAACAGTAAACCACTTATTCTTTTTTTTTTTTTTTAATGTGTGTGTCATTAAAAAGAAGAAAGTTCTCAACCACTTTTGTCTAAAGCAATTTTTGTTATCTGCCCTTAGAGCACTATCATCCAAACTCCACTGTTGATTTCTGGGGTAACTAAAGAGTCTCATTAAAGCAAGCTTCTGAAGCTTTTCTTCAAGGATAAATTATGAACGGACAGTCCCATAGAGAACTAGACAATTTGGTGGTCCAAAGTAGAAAAGACTTGGAGGCCCCCTGAAGGATAACAGTAGGAATAAAAACCACCCTTAGGTTGTTACAGGCTATATTAACTTGGGTAGATAAAAATTTTTTAAATTATTATAACTACTCACATACTTAAGATGAAATTTTAGGATCTGACTTTTTTTGCACCAACATTTTTTTTTTAACATGCGATTTAAGTATCATACAACAAGCATTTGGAAATTCCTTGGAAATAAATGCTCTGATTACTCACCTAAATAGATCCACCCTCCCACACGGACACATTCTTCCACACAAATGTACAGTACTGTTTTCCTCAGTTCAGGTCAGTTCAGTCACTCAGTCATGTCCGACTCTTTTCGACCCCATGAACTGCAGCACACCAGGCCTCCCTGTCCATCACTAACTCCCGGAGTTTACCCAAACTCATGTCCATTGAGTCAGTGATGCCATCCAACCATCTCATCCTCTGTCGTCCCCTTCTCCTCCTGCCCTCAATCTTTCCCAGCATCAGGGTCTTTTCAAATGAGTCAGTTCTTCACATCAGATGGCCAAAGTATTGGAGTTTCAGCTTCAACATCAGTTCTTCCAATGTACACCCAGGACTGACCTCCTTTAGGATGGACTGGTTGGCTCTCCTTGCAATCCAAAGGACTCTCAAGAGTCTTCTCCAACACCACAGTTCAAAAGCATCAATTTTTTGGCACTCAGCTTTCTTTATAGTCCAACTCTCACATCCATACATGACTACTGGAAAAACCATAGCCTTGACTAGATGGACCTTTGTTGGCAAAGTAATATCTCTGCTTTTTAATATGCTGTCTAGGTTTGTCATAACTTTCCTTCCCAGGAGTAAGCATCTTTTAATTTCATGGCTGCAGTCACCATCTGTAGTGATTTTGGAGCCCAGAAAAATAAAGCCAGCCACTGTTTCCACTGTTTCCCCATCTATTTGCCATGAAGTGATGGGACCGGATGCCGTGATCTTAGTTTTCTGAATGTTGAACTTTAAGCCAACTTTTTCACTCTCCTCTTTCACTTTCATCAAGAGGCTTTTTAGTTCTTCTTCACTTTCTGCCATAAGGGTGGTGTCATCTGCGTATCTGAGGTTATTGAGATTTCTCCCAGCAATCTTGATTCCACCTTGTGCTTCCTCCAGCCCAGCATTTCTCATGATGTACTCTGCATATAAGTTACATAAGCAGGGTGACAATATATAGCCTTGATGTACTCCTTTTCCTATTTGGAGCCAGTCTGTTGTTCCATGTCCAGTTCTAACTGTTGCTTCCTGACCTGCATACAAGTTTCTCAAGAAGCAGGTCAGATGGTCTGGTATTCCTATCTGGTATTCCTATCTCTTTCAGAATTTTCCACAGTTTATTGTGATCCACACAGTCAAAGGCTTTGGCACAGTCGATAAAGCAGAAATAGATGTTTACATTTATAATTTTTTTTCCTCTGAGATATAGGAAATTCCAATTCTAAAATGGCATGGCTTATCTAATAGAAAAGTGCTTTGCAAGATATCTTCCCTACAGATTACCTGCCTCTTAGCTCAGGTACATTTCCCAGTGATGCATTTTCAATATGAGCCTCCTCAGCTAAGTCTGTCTAATTAAGAACAGTAAGTCCCCTCCATTTGAACCTTCAAGTTGCAAACTTTCAAAGATGAGAATATGTGTTCTCATATCCAATCACGTAAGTTAGTTCACATGTTCAGTGTACATTTTCATGTGCATGTATCTTGTACACATGGTTATACTTTTGTGAACATTACTGTATAATACTGTATAGAGTCTCCTGGAGGAGGAAATGGCAACCCACTCCAGTATTCTTGCCTGGAGATTCCCATGGACAGAGGAACCCGGCAGGCTACAGCTTATGGGGTCTTAAAGAGTTGGACACTACTGAAGTGACAGCGCTAGCCCGTTGACTGGCTGCTGTCACAATTAGAAACTTTCTACTCCAATAAAATTACATTTAAAAAAGAACTTAAAGTCTAGTAGGAGAGATAAAAAAATAAGCAATTAAAACACCATAAAAAAAAACAGGTAGTGTTACAAGAATAATGGATATGGGAAAATACTTCATCTTTACAGAGAGAAGACTGAACATATGCCCAAGATTGGAAAAAAATTAAGAAAGATTTTTTTCAGAAAAGATGCCAATTAAGTTAAACATTAAAGGACAAACAGATATTGGCATACTGAAATATCTTTTCAGACACGGGTTGGTGCAGTGCAAAAGCATTCTAACCTGTGAAAACAGAAGATTCAACTTATTATAAGTAGCACTTTGTATTTGGGAATGGAAAAACATGAATGCAAATCAGAGACAAGTCTTTAAGATGTGGAGGAGCTAAACTATCAAGTGCCCTGTCTGTTCATACTAAGGATTTTATATTTTATCCTGAGGCTATATGGGTTTTAATCACAGGACTTTCAGAACAGGACTTATTAGACTAAGTGGAGAACTAATTTGAGGTAGAAAAGAAGTAAAAATGCAGGTGGTGCGAAAATCAAGTACCAGTAGATTAAGGTAATTAAGACCTCAATTAAATGCTGTCAGTCCGAGCAGAGAGAAGGAATTAGATTTGAGAGCTATTTAAATGGTAAACATAATGACACATGGTAACAGATTTGATGTTGGGATGAGGATAAGAGAAGAATCATGTCTCATTTTTAGTTCAGGTGATGGATGGCTGACCATTCTCTTTGTGGTAAAGTAATTCAGGTAAAGAAGTAGGCATTGGGAGGAATAATGATGAAATTAGTCATGTAATGGTTAAGACAGTAAAAAAAATCTGCCTTCATTACAGGAGACCTGCGTTTGATCCCTGGGTTGGGAAGATCCCCTGGAGGAGGGTATGGCAACCCACTCTAGTATTCTTGCCTGGAGAATTCCATGGACAGAGGATCCTGGTGGGCTGAAGTTCAGGGGGTTGCAAAGAGTCAGACACAACTGATTGACTATCACTTCTTGATTTCTTCACCCTCAAGGTAAAGATGCCTTAAGAAAATTTGAGAATCATATCTTGTAGATAGATGAACATGCAGGTCTGAATTGGAAAAATGACTTCTAGATTGGAAACTGTCTTACAGTCTGCTAGGGCTGCCAAATCAGAGTACCAGAGACTAGGTGGCTAGAACATTAAAAATTAAGTTTCTCCCAGTTCTGGAGGCTGGAAGTCCAAGATCAAGGTACTTAAGCATTGGTTACTGGTAAGAGCTAAAAACAGACTTTTTGGCTTCCAGACAGCCCACCTTCTCATTGGGTTCTCACATGGCCATTTTTCTGTGTGAACACTTACCTGGCATCTCTTCCTCTTCTTATACAAACCCTAGTCCTACACACTCTTATGACCCCATTTAATCTTAGTTACTTCCTTAAAGGCCTGTCTCCGAAGACAGTGGCATTGGGAGTTAGGGCTTCCACATAAGAATTCAGGGAACACAGTTCAGTCCATAACAGACACATAGATCTGATGACAGGACACTCATTATTATCATTTTAGAGATGGGAAGACTAAGGTTGGAACCTCTAAGTTACTTGTGCATACAGAGAGCATGAGAGATGGAAAAGGCTTAGTACTCTTCCCGCAATCATACAGTATGGTGGACAGGACAGTTACCCCTGCCTGGCAAATACAATCTGAACCACAGCAACAAAACAACAAGAACATCACCTAAATCAACAGAAAATTAACCAGGTAGGTTGGATACCTCCTGGAACACCTCTAAGGCTTTATTGAATTTCCAAAAGGAACAGGATTAAACTGCTTGCCGACTTCAGGGAACACACTCTTTCATGATGCTGAGCAAGAATGTCCCAGAAATTTTCTCAGGACATCAAACACAGCTCCAAATCTTATAGATAGCCTCCCAGGGAACCTTTAATACCTTCACAGAATCAACCACGCTATTTGTGCCTCTGAAGGATGAAGGGTGAAGCAACCACCCCAGCTGTGACTTGCAACTGGGGTTCTGATGCGTTTGGGTTCTGGGGAAGCAGGGTATTTCAAAGCCAGCTTTGCCTTTAGCCTAGTAAACCAGCCCCTCTGGCTGTGTTCAGACACATGACTTGCTCACTGCACAGTGTAATGATTATCCAACTTTCACCAGAGGGCTATGCAAGAACAAAAGGCTGAATGGTAAAGAGGATTTTTATTATTAGGTTGCTGTGCTTATGAAACATTCATATAGCAAAGGAATTGCTTTGCCGTTAAAAAATTTTTGTGAAGGAAGCTTTATGAAAAATGTGCTTACCTGGCCTTTAAAGTAACTATACATGTATTCAGAAAAAAAAAAAAATATATATATATATATAGAAAAAGAAAACAAAAAGGCTGAGTTTAGAAACTCAGTTCAGAACCATATTTTAAAATATAAGTAAGGGAAAATGTAGACATCTATTGGACTAGTTTAAAACTCCACAGGCATGGATTTGAACACTAATTATATGTCAAGTAGAATTTATTTTATTTTAGCACATGTGCTATTGGTAATGACTCCCCATTTCTCTTCTGCCACAGCTTGGCATTTATTTGGAACCACAGACCAAGTTAAGGTGGGTAGTTCAAGGCACACGGGTTGTGTCCACACAATTCATCAGGATTTTATAGGTTCCCAAGTGCAATGAGTGTTATTTTCAATTCAGCATCTTTTCCCTCCACTCTCCTAGCTAGCCTCACCCAGCACCACCACTTGTATAAATAAACCATGAAAATCCAAATCATTTGAAACTGTGGTGCTGGTCTCGCTTTCTCAAGTGAGGAAGGACAGAGCATAGGTGAGTGTATTACCTGCATTATCAAGGTAGATCCACATATCCTATTCTTTTTACTGACTAGGTAGGGAAGAGAAAAGTATTCTTGTTTGTAAGTATTTCACGTGAAAATATGTTTAGGTTAACAAGCTCTTCTTTAAAAGTTCAAAAAATGTTATTAATAGAAGCAGAAAGGAAAATATTATTAACATCGTTTGGTGGTTTTTGCCAGGGAGCTTACACAGAGCAGGACAAAATTAAATGAGGAACTTTGGAAAGAAAGAAGTCAACCTGGAAAGCATGACACTTCTAAGGGTTACAAAACAGTAAGTAAAAGATGTTAAAGAAAAACATAATTAGAAAGCGGCAAGAAGAGAATTCTTCAATTGTGTACTCCGTTCCTGTGCTCAGTCGTGTCTGACTCTCTGCAATCCCATAGAATGTAGCTCAGCAGGCTCCTCTCTCCATGGGATTTTTCTTAAGGCAAGAATACTGGAGTGGGTTGGCATTCCTCCTCCAGGGAATCTTCCCAACCTGGGGATCGAACATGCACCTACTGTGTTTCCTGCATTGCATGTGGATTCTTTACCCGCTGAGCCATCGTTGTTAGTCTCAGAGTAAATCATCAGCTGGTACCTGTGTTAGGATATCACAAGGTGATGATACAAGGTGATGATGAAGGGCAAGGGCTCTGGAGTCTGATACACTTGCATTTGAATCCCTGGTCTACAGATTGGGTGACTTTGGGCATTGTCACCCAATTATCCAATAACTTTGGGCAAGTTATTGGGTGTTTGTAAACTGTAATATCCTCTGTAAAATCGGGGGAATCATGTTACTTGGAGCGCTTGTGAGAATTACCTAACAGAGCTACCGGAAATGCTTAGGAAATGCCTGGTGTAGATGTTGGGTAAGTTCATTAAGTATTAAAGTCATGGAGCCCTAGAGCTGGAAGGTATCTTAACAGAACCTCACAAACTCCAACATTTTACAGAATAGGAAAGTGAAGAGCTAAAGCATTAAGTTTCTTGCCAGAGGTGATGCAAGCATAAAATCGTCTTCCAAGTTGTGTTTTAATGGTTTTTAGGACACTGTGTTAATCAGCTCAGGCTGCAGTTACAAAGGAGAAGGCGATGGCACCCCACTCCAGTACTCTTGCCTGGCGAATCCCATGGACAGAGGAGCCTGGTGAGCTGCAGTCCATGGGGTCGCTAAGAGTCAGACATGACTGAGCGACTTCACTTTCACTTTTCACTTTCATGCATTGGAGAAGGAAATGGCAACCCACTCCAGTATTCTTGCCTGGAGGATCTCAGGGATGGGGGAGCCTGGTGGGCTGCCGTCTATGGGGTCACACAGAGCCAGACATGACTGAAGCGACTTAGCAGCAGTAGCAGCAGTTAAAAAATAACAGACTGTGTGCCTTAAACAATGTAAATTTATTTCTCACAGTCTGGAGGCTGGGAAGTCCAAGATTGAGGTGCTGGCCAATTTCTGTCCCCCATAAGTGTCCTCTTCCTGGCTCTTGGATGGATACCGGACACCTTCTCAGTGTCCTCACATGGCAGAGCTCCAGTCTTCTCTTCTTATAAAGGCAGTAATCTAATTATATTACTCCAGTCTCATGACCTTGTCTAAGCTTAATCACCTCCCAAAGGTCCCACCTCCAGTATCATCCCATTTAGAGTTACAGCTTAAACATACAGATTTTGGGGAGACACAAATATTTGGTCCATAACAGACACAAACTATGGTGCTGTGGAAAGAGCCTGTTAAGAACGCAGTGTTCTCATCATAAGGATCTTAGGCAAGTCCCTTAATGTTCCCGTTTCCTCGCCTAATAAATGCGATGGGTGGGAGGGCTTATCTCAAAGTGCAGTTCAGCTCTACACTAATGTGATATTATTCTCTAAAAATATGAGTGTAATTTGAAGTGAGAGATACCATGTTTGGAGTAAGAAAAACAAGGAGTAATTGGGACCCCAGGACACAACAGGGGAGAGCAGGGCTAGGTAGTTTCTGGCAAAGGAAGAGCAGCAGAAGCAGTATGAATCTTGAGGGTCAGGGACAGGAGAAAACCAGAATGAGAAGAAAGGGAAATGTAATACAGGAGGGCCTCATTGAAGGCTAGCTCGTATTCTAAAGTGTGCCCAGGGCCAAAATTCTGCCTGTTTTGTTTTAGGATTATAAGTACATATGGAGTATAACAGTGGGGACCGAGAGAGGTCACTGATAGCCATTCACAGCTTGGTGCTCAATTAAGGAAAGTGATTTGAATAAAATAACACTAAAGCATAAAGTGTGTTGGAATGAGAGGAGGATGACAGAGTTTCTGCTCTCTGACATCACATCATTCAGTGTGTTAGACATGTGAACATAGGAATACCTGTGAGTGGATTGGAAAGAGTTTTATTTATTTACCTTAATCTCCCAAGTTGGGCTTTCCAAGTGGCTCAGTGGTAAAGAATCTACTTGCCAAGCAGGAGACATGGGCTCCATCCCTAGG
This sequence comes from Bos indicus, assembly GCF_029378745.1. NCBI lineage: Eukaryota > Metazoa > Chordata > Mammalia > Artiodactyla > Bovidae > Bos > Bos indicus. The sequence goes on along the minus strand of NC_091764.1, from coordinate 91,582,117 downwards.
TTGGGAAGATGCCCTGGAGAAGGAAATAGCAACCCCCTCCAGTACTCTTGCATGGGAAATCCCATGGAGAGAGGAGCCTGGCGGGCTATAAGCCTTGGGGTCACAAAGAGTCAGACACAACTTAGCTACTAAACAGCAGCGATAACATCTCCCAAGTTGACCATGTCCCTCAGCAAGATGAGCGGAAAGGGCTCTGATTTCTAATTATAGATTCAAGAATCTCCTCAGGGGAACTTACCTGCTCAGCATAGTTGTTGTTTTTTGTTTTTTTCTTTCCTTCATAGCTTCCAGATGATCCTAAGAGAGCAACACTGCTGTGTAAGCGTCATCCTAATTACAAGTGTGTATATAAACTGGGTACCATTTATGGCTAACTTTTGCTCAGAAAAATACCATTTAGGCTTATAATTATGCAACTGGTCACAACTGTTAAAAGATTTTGATATGATGATAAAATATCAATTATAGTAGTAAATATACACCTATATGTACACATATATGAAGTATTAATATCCTATTTCTTGATGAAACAACTTGGATTTCTTGAATACAATTCTGTGCTTCATGACAGTCATCCACAAAGGAACCCAAAATCAGCAGTGCTCTAAAAGAGCAGTCAGTGGTTGAAGGAGATGAAGAAAGGCAAAGAGAGAAATTCCAGCCAACTCTCTGAAAATTAAGAGATAAGACTCCCCAGTTTTTACTCTGCATTTTGAGACATTTTCTCTCATGCAGTACAGTCAGTGCATTTCCTGAAGTTCTCCACTGACTCAAAGATGTTTAATTGTCTTGCTTAGTTTTCTTTAAACTGGCTGAGCCTGGTATTGGTAGGTCTCCAATAAAACTTTTTGTTATTTTGAAAATACTACTCTTCCTTTTCGAATTTCCTAATTAAAGCCAGGGTAGATTTCATAGTTGCCTAGGTCACTTTTAGATAGAAAAAAAAAACAAAAAACCTCTTCACCAGTTTTGTCCAATTTGAAACTTAATTTTCTTCTCCAATTTAGCATACACTTCCTCCTCATTCTCTCGCACCCCCAAGTTTTAGCCTGGGGGACTTGTGGTGGGTGGAGAATATTACCTGCTGTTTCGCTCCTCTTCTCTCTGTCTTCTGGTTCTTGCTTTTCTTGACGTGGAGTGGGGGGAAAAGAGAAAGAGTGACCCTCACATTCATTGAGGCAAGAAAGTACAGTTTCTGTCTGTGATCTCTGATTCTCCATCAAGGCCCACTGTGGATTCCGTGTCAAAGCTGGCTCCCTCATGTGAGTGAGTTCCAGCCTTGCAGGATTTCCCATTAGGAGATTTTCCTTTGGCTGAGCCTTTGGTGACTCAAATGGTAAAGAATCTGCCTGCAATGTGGGAGACTCAGGTTCAACCCCTGGATGGGCAAGATCCCCTGGAGAATTCCATGGACAGAGGAGCCTGGTAGGCTATAGTCCATGGGGTCGCAAAGAGCTGGACATGACTGAGGAACCAACACAAGGAGTGGGATCACATTTAATTACCTGCCTTGTGTTTATCTGAACCTTGAGAAACTCACACATGCTTGCTTTGCCAGTTAGGGTGCAGGAGTACAGACTGCTCCTTTGCTATCCTGTTTTTCCATCCTAGCATTGCACTCTCTTCCCTATTGACATCCCCAGGGAAAATCAACAAACCCTCTTTTAGCACAGACAGTTAACCTGAAAATGAGGCAATAGTCTCCCATTCTTGCACATATCTGAATAAATGGCTATCCTTGAACTTCCCTCTTCACTAGATTTTGCAGGGATGAGTGGGAATAGCAGATCCACTCTATCCTCACTAAGCTGATGACTCATGACTCTCAAACAGCCCCTTTCCTTGAACCCCACTTGAAAATATAAAGCCCAGTAGGGGAGATGGTGCTTGGTGTGTCATAGCCATTTTGGCCATCTCCCAATAAACCCTGTAGAGTTCTCTGACTTCCAGTCACTCCTTTGGCTATTGTTAAAGCATAGGATAACTGTTGTCTCTTTCCTTTAATCTTAGGTCTTGATCACCAACTCCAGAGCAATAAAGGAAGTTCCATTAAGCACGCTAATATAGATAGATGCTTTCTCCTCCAAAACCCTCCCAATTCAGCCATTGCATTCTTCCAGCTGTCGCCATTAGCAGAGCTCAGTTTCTCAAGCAGCTACGTTTAATGCCTCCCTCACTGTCCTCAACCATCAGACCCTTCATCTAGTAGTGTGTTAGATTTGTCTAGTCCTGTAATATATATAAGTCAAAAGATTTTGTCATTGCCCTGTTGCACTCATTAGTGCATTTTTACTCAGAGAGAATCTCCTATTAGATATTCAGACACTTGGGCTGGATAAAACAGCAGATGGTACCTAGGCCTGTTCATACTCTAAATGAGTCAAAAAGTATGTTAGTAGTAATAAAATAACAATAAAATTCTAGTAATATAATAGAATATACATGTCCAAATGAACCATATCAAATCATTTTTTTAAGTACTCTTTTGGGCATTTTATGATCCATAAAATCAAACCAGTCAATTCTAAAGGAAATCAGTCCTGAATATTCATTGATGATGATGCTGAAGCTGAAGCTCCAATACTTTGGCCACCTGATGTGAAGAACTGACTCATTACAAAAGATCCTGAGGCTGGGGAAGATTGAAGGCAGGAGGAGAAGGGGATGACAGAGGATGAGATGGCTGAATGGAATCACTGACTCAATGGACATGAGTTTGAGCAAGCTCTGTGAGTTGGTGATGGACAGGGAAGCCTGGGTCTGCAGTCCATGGGTCACAAAGAATCAGACATGACTGAAAGACTGAACTGACTGAGTGATCCATTAAAGAAAGTCATTTTTATAACTTTTATAATTTTTTAATCTAAAATTGTGTACTCAAATTGATCACCCATCTATTTCACCAGACTTGTCTCCTTTGTTTATTTTCATTAATTAGATTTGCCCCCAGAGCATCCTCAGGGCTAACATTGGAGAGATTAAAAAATATATATGCTCCATATTCTAAAGGCAATACAAACAAATGAAAACAAAAGCAAAGAAAAGGGAAAAAGGAGTTGCCAGTCCAGGTTCGATGCATGATACTGGATGCTTGGGGCTGGTGCACTGGGACGACCCAGAAGGATGGTATGGGGAGGGAGGAGGGAGGAGGGTTCAGGATGGGGAACACATGTATACCTGTGGCGGATTCATTTCGATATTTGGCAAAACTAATACAATTTTGTAAAGTTTAAAAATAAAATAAAATAAATACAATAGTAAATTTTGGCAAAGATATGGAGAAATCGAACCTCCATGCATTGTTTGTGAGAATGTACCAAAAATAAGAAAAAGACAGTGTAAAACTTGGCATATTCACCATATCAACAAATAGCCCCACAGTTTCAGTGGCTTTTAGTAATAGATTTATTTCTCACTTATACCACACAGGCTGCAGATTTGCTATAGCTCTGCTAGGCTGCCCTGGACTTCACACAGCAGTGCTCAGCTCTGCTCAGCATTGTCTTCTCATTCCAGCACTGAAGGAACACCCCCATCCCTCACCCCCAACCCCGAGCAGGGACATGCTGTTCTCATGGCAGAAAGTACAAGACGGCAAACCAATCCATGATAGCACATTTAAAGCATCCACATGGACTTGGGCATACATTTTATCCAGTCATAGCCTACTGGCTTAAGCAAGTCACAAGACCAATCCTGACATGGGGTGGAAAAGTAGATGTTGCCTCTGGGAAGACACTGGAAGTCACAGAGCAAAGAATGTAGCTGTGTAAGCTTCACAGAAGAAAGCATGGCGTTGGGAAAAATAATCAAATCTACCACACAGTGTGAACACAGTGGAAAGATTATAAGTATGAACATATGGCATTCTGAACACACTGCTTTGGAGGTGGTAATAAATATTTGGTACATAAATTGCAAAATGGGGATAAAATGAAGTCAGTTCATATCTTAGGGGCTCTTCTCATATATTTAAGTGTTCCAGAAATGTATACAGTCTCCAGAGTATGTATTTCATTATCTTCTGAATTTATTCCTTCTTAATAGTTTTATATTCTTGTTGTCAGACCATGAACTCCTTCTTGCCAAATTCAGACTTAAATTGAAGAAAGTAGGGAAAACCACTAGACCATTCAGGTGTGACCTAAATCAAATCCCTTATGATTATACAGTGAAAGTGAGAAATATATTTAGGGGCCTAGATCTGATAGATAGAGTGCCTGATGAACTATGGAATGAGGTTCATGATATTGTAGAGGAGACAGGAATCAAGACCATCCCCATGGAAAAAAAATGCAAAAAAGCAAAATGGCTGTCTGGGGAGGCCTTACAAATAGAAGAGAAGCTAAAAGCAAAGGAGAAAAGGAAAGATAAACATCTGAATGCAGAGTTCCAAAGAATAGCAAAAAGAGATAAGAAAGCCTTCTTCAGCGATCAATGCAAAGAAATAGAGGAAAACAACAAAATGGGAAAGACTAGGGATCTCTTCAAGAAAATCAGAGATACCAAAGGAATATTTCATGCAAAGATGGGCTCGATAAAGGACAGAGATGGTATGGACCTAACAGAAGCAGAAGATATTAAGAAGAGATGGCAAGAATACACAGAAGAACTGTACAAAAAAAGATCTTCATGATCCAGATAATCACGATGGTGTGATCACTGACCTAGAGCCAGACATCCTGGAATGTGAAGTCAAGTGGGCCTTAGGAAGCATCACTACGAACACAGCTAGTGGAGGTGATGGAATTCAAGTTGAGCTATTCCAAATCCTGAAAGATGATGCTGTGAAAGTGCTGCACTCAATATGCCAGCAAATTTGGAAACCTCAGCAGTGGCCAATAAGACTGGAAAAGGTCAGTTTTTATTCCAATCCCAAAGAAAGGCAATGCCAAAGAATGCTCAAACTACCGCACAATTGCACTCATCTCACATGCTAGTAAAGTAATGCTCAAAATTCTCCAAGCCAGGCTTCAGCAATATGTGGACGGTGAACTTCCTGATGTTCAAGCTGGTTTGAGAAAAGGCAGAGGAACCAGAGGTCAAATTGCCAACATCCACTGGATCATCAAAAAAGCAAGAGAGTTCCAGAAAAGCATCTGTTTCTGCTTTATTGACTATGCCAAAGCCTTTGACTGTGTGGATCACAATAAACTATGGAAAATTCTGAAAGAGATGGGAATACCAGACCACCTGATCTGCCTCTTGAGAAATTTGTATGCAGATCAGGAAGCAACAGTTAGGACTGGACATGAAACAACAGACTGGCTCCAAATAGGAAAAGGAGTTCATCAAGGCTGTATATTGTCACCCTGTTTATTTAACTTATATGCAGAATACATTATGAGAAACGCTGGACTGTAAGAAACACAAGCTGGAATCAAGATTGCAAGGAGAAATATCAATAACCTCAGATATGCAGATGATACCACCCTTATGGCAGAAAGTGAAGAGGAACTCAAAAGCCTCTTGATGAAAGTGAAAGTGGAGAGTGAAAAAGTTGGCTTAAAGCTCAACATTCAGAAAATGAAGATCATGGCATCCTGTCCCATCGCTTCATAGGAAATAGATGGGGAAACAGTGGAACAGTCAAACTTTATTTTCTGGGCTCCAAAATAACTACAGATGATGACTGCAGCCATGAAATTAAAAGACGCTTACTCCTTGGAAGGAAAGTTATGACCAACCTAGATAGCATATTCAAAAGCAGAGACATTACTTTGCCAACAAAGGTTCGTCTAGTCAAGGCTATGGTTTTTCCTGTGGTCATGTATGGATGTGAGGGTTGGACGGTGAAGAAGGCTGAGTGCCGAAGAATTGATGCTTTTGAACTGTGGTGTTGGCAAAGACTCTTGAGAGTCCCTTGGACTGCAAGGAGATCCAACCAGTCCATTCTGAAGGAGATCAGCCCTGGGATTTCTTTGGAAGGAATGATGCTAAAGCTGAAACTCCAGTACTTTGGCCACCTCATGCGAAGAGTTGACTCATTGGAAAAGACTCTGATGCTGGGAGGGATTGGGGGCAGGAGGAGAAGGGGACAACAGAGGCTGAGATGGCTGGATGGCATCACTGACTTGATGGATGTGAGTCTGGGTGAACTCCAGGAGTTGGTGATGGATAGGGAGGTCTGGAGTGCTGCGGTTCATGGGGTCGCAAAGAGTCGGACACGACTGAGCGACTGATCTGATCTGATCTGATTCTTGATGTTTCAAAGTGGCTTATAGACAAATATATGCTGCAAAACAACTATTGATTAGAAATTACATTTCAGCAGACTTGTACCATGTAATGCTCCCTATGTGCAAAATTCAAAAGAAGTTCAGTGCTATTTTTCTGAAAGGGCAAATCAATATTCTAGAAATGAGCTAGTTATAGGAAACAGTTATGTTTGCAAGACAATAAAATGTATCAGGTACCTCACTTTAGGGAAATATTAAATAAATCTCTCAACCAATTAGAAGTAAAATAAAGTTATAAAGACTAAAGAGGTACATTGTTTTTTACTTTTTAACAAACTGTTGAAAACTTATAGTTAATAATTCCATATCAAATATTGAATTTCAGCCTTTATATGTCCCAGGGTTATAAATAAATACACTTGAGTAATCGCATTCTAAAATTCAACCGTGGTCACTAAGACATGGTCTAGGAGCACACCCCTGACCCCCACCTAAAGTAAAAACCAATAGAGGCAATGGGAAGGGGAGGTCCTGGAGTGACCTGAAATCACTCATCTTCATTGTGCAGCTCAGTTTTCTTCCAAATGTTGTTTCCTCTCTTCCCTCACAGGAAATATACATGTGGGTGTGTATTTCATACATTCATTCATGTCTGACTCCTTGTGACCCCATGGACTGTAGCCTATCAGGCTCCTCTGTCCATGGCATTCTCCAAGCAAGAATACTGGAGTGTGTTGCCATGCCCTTTTCCAGGAGATCTTCCTGACCCAGGGATCAAACATGAGTCTCCTGCATTGCAGGCAGATTCTTTACCATCTGGTTAGGATATCATGCTATTGAGAACTAAAATTAAGACCTACACCGAAGGGAGTCATGAGGCAAGGAGAGCTGGGCTGGTGTGATTAGCCTGTCCTGTCCTGCTGGTAGGCTGATGAAATGAAAACTAGCTGTCCTTTTCCTCCGGCTCCAGCAAGTCACTCACCACGTGATCAGAAGCATGATGTGCATGAAGAAATGGGGAAAAGCTCTAATTTCCAAGGAAAATCTCCATTTCATGCTGCTGGGGTTTGTGTATATGAGTTCACCACTATCCCCTTAACTTAGGCAAATGCCTTATGACATCCCAGAACAAGTATGCTCTGTCACCTGGGTTATATTTGCTTCTCTTCTTGTTTTTTGCCTCTCATTCTCAACACTACCAAAACCTTTAATCAGCTGGATTTTATGCATGTATTCTCATTTTAATGTTGTCATTACTTACAGTCCATTAGACACACGTAAAAAATAATATCAAGTTGAACTACTCCTGTATCTCGCGGCACTGGGATAAACAGGTCTCTGACATTTTGAGGTTTACCTCATAGTTTGTGGTCACATTGCCTGCATCTTAAGAGCCCAGTCTTTCAGCACCAAGTCTTATTCCTATTTCTCAATCCCTTGACCTGAACTTTAAAAAATTATTTTTTTTTAACTTGGCATAAGCAATTCTGCTTTTCCCAGTGACAGTGTCTTGTGAAAAGAGTTTCTGTAATTCTCAGGGGAAAGTGACCAGTTGTTTTCCAGCCTTACAAACAGAAGCAGCAGGTAAAAAATACCACATGATGGGTTTGCCACTTCCTGCTGGTGAAGGTCATTGACACAGAATTATGTAACCCTCCACTCAAAATTGAATAGTCCAGCTTTCTCTGAATAGATTAAAATTAAAGTACATGTTAATTTCTCTCCTCAGTTAAAATGATTGTCCCTGACAACACAGGGATAGACTAATTGACCTCTCAGGATCATTATACAACACACTATTATTTCAGTTCTGCACTGTGTAAAAAAACTTACAAGTTGAGTAAAAATCCATAGAGCTTGAACCAGGAGATCGTGTCATCATGGGAGAAACGAAAGTTTGAATGAGACATGTTCTATAAGGAAAATAATCACAATGAAACACACTGAGTTTTCTTCACTTAAAAAATTTTAAAGCACAGTCACATAATCTCTCCACAAATCTCCCCTGTTTTATTTTTTAATTTATTTTTTAAGGATTTTTTTTCGATGGTGAACCATTTTTTAAGTCTTTATTGAATCTGTTACAATATTGCTTCTGCTTTATGTTTTTTAGTTTTTCACCATGAGGCAAGTGGGATCTTAGTTCCCCACCTAGTAATTGAACCCACGCACCCTGCAGTGGAAAGCAGAGTCTTAACCACTGGGCTGCCAGGGAAGTCCCTGCTCTGTTTTATTTCGAACAATGAGTTAGACTGATTTTTCTCCCCTCTTTGAACCAGCACTTATGAGAGAAGCAAATAGACTTCTAATAGAATTCAGTTCAGTTCAGTCGCTCAGTCATGTCCAACTCTTTGCAACCCCGGGGACTGCAGCTTGCCAGGCTTCCCTGTCCATCACCAACTCCCAGAGCTTACTCAAACTCATGTCTGTCGAGTTGGTTAAGAGTATTTTGGGTACAAGCAATACAATTTTAACAATTCCTATGACCATACTCCCATTCCTAAAATATATCTTTTCTTTAATTATTTTAGTAAAAAGTTAACTTCATCTGTGCAGAATAACCTTTCATCATGTATGTAATAGTCAGGCAGTAATAGAGTTATATTTATGTTCTAAAAGTTTTAAATAATAATATCTTTAAAAACAGGTAACTCAGTATTTAAAAGGTATGAGAGTGTTGGCAAGCATCGATATGGGATATAGAAATATCGTACCCATCACTTCTTTACCTTATTGAAAACTAAGTAGCCTATACAACTGTATATTGCTGAGGTCCTCAGATTACTGTGAAAATCTCTGAGGTATACATGGGTACATGCTCAGTCACTTCAGTCATTTCCAACTCTTTGCAACCTCATGGACTATAGCCCACTTGGCTCCTCTGTCCATGGGATTCTTCAGGCAAGAATACTGGGGTGCCATGCCCTCCTGCAGGGAATCTTCCCCATACCAGGATAGAACCTGTGTCTCCCATGTCTCCTGAATTGAAGGTAGATTCTTTACCACTGAGCCACTGGGGAAGCCCCTCTGAGGTATACATTCTGCAGAAACTACCTTGAAGTTTTAAACGTGGATGCTTTCATTTGAGGCTTTCCAGTTCACATTCATACAACTCTTATTCTCCTGGACCCTTCAAATAATGACATGATTCATTTATTATGTCTGAAATCTCAAAATCTCATTGAAGGAGTAGGTGGGAAACTTTTTCATTGTCTGTTATTCTCCTTACATTGAAAACATAAGTATCAATAGATTATATTTTCATCAATACATCTTTAGCCCCTTGAGGTTTTTTTTAATGCTTTTCAGAAACAAGAACTATTATTCCACTTGGTTTATGTTTCCTTTGCAAAAGTCAAAGAGGTGAGAGAAGATAAGTTGGCTTCGTAAAAATGACAAGAGAGCAAGCCCTTTCCTAAAAAAAAAAGCAAATTCATTCAATTAATTTTTTAACTTAAATGTGTAGGAACAGAGAACATACAACAAATGAAAATAATGTGTTTCTTAGACTCTGTAGCACAATACATAGTGGGCAGATATGCAAAATTAGGAATGCAAAATGAAACTCATCTATATATATATACATATTAATATTTTGGCTCCTAGGAATTTAATCCTTTTTTTCAGCATTTCATTCTCATAACTTTCTTTTTGCTTTTAATTTTTATTTTATTTTTAAACTTTACATAACTTTCTTATAGTTCCTTGAATGGTAATTTTTTTTTTTTTCAGAAGAGAAGAAGACTAGAGACAAGTTAAGAATTAAAGAATCAATCAAAGAGATTTAAAGGAATCAGTCTTTTTTCCTTCAGTGTTTTAGGGCATAATAAAAAGTAAAGTTGAAGCATATTGGAATTAGTTTCAAGGAAATATAAATTGTTACATGGCAGAAAGAGTAATCCAGTAATTGTCACTGTTGCATTATCCAGCCACATGTCCTTCCCTTGTTCTGTTGTGCCTCCCGTGCTCATGACACAAGCAGACTGCCAGTGAGGGAAGTTGGCTTGGGGAGACTGCAAGATACAGCTGAACTAATGTTTGTTTTATTGACTAGTACATACTTTGAGCTAAGCCCTTTTGAATTAGAATCACATTAACTTTTTCTGCATTCTGTATAATTCTATAGGTTCAGAGATATTACCTTTTTTTTTTTAACCTCAACCGGCTTAAGTAAGTAGCCTAAGTTACTTGTTACTTGGAAGTTGTAGGGCTGAGATTTGAATCAGAAATACCTGAAAGCAAAACGAAACAACAAAAAAACACCATGTTCTTGCCTTTCTGGTATCTTCCTCCAGGTAATCAAGGGGAAGTGATGGAACAAAGAGCAATACATAGATATATGACAGTGTGGGGACATTATCTATTGAAGAAAAACAGAAAAACTTGGGGTTGATGGTTGAGTCGTCATTAAGTATAGTGACTATTAAATACAATTTTAAAAACTTTGTCTGTATTATAATAAGTCAAAAATAGGCTCTTAAGATAAGTTATTTGTCGTAGAACTTAAGAAGCCTGAAAGAAGAAAAAGTGCATCGTGAACTGAAATGAGGAATAGTGGGTCTCTTATTGATTTTTCACTCTCGGAATCTCATTAACTATCAAATGAAACTTGATGACTGGCAACAAATAAACAACATTTTCCCCATTCTAGACTGTTAAACTACCCAAAGCCATCACACAGATAAGTCTGAAATGCACTTATTGTTCCTGCTGGAGGTGTTTTAAAAAATCAGCTTTAGATATAAGAATTCTTTTTCTCCCTTTCCTTCAGGCTGCTAAAGGATGCACAGAATGAAGCTTATTTTAAAAGCTGGTATCAGAAGCTATTGGCTGCACTCCAATTCTGTGCAGGAAAAGCCTTGAGGGATGAGTTTTCCAAGGAGCAGAAACTTATCAAGATTCTGGGAGACATTGGGGAAAAAGTCAAGACTGCTAGTGACCCTCAAAGACAGGTTTGTTGGGACATCAATGTTCATGTAATGAAGTTTTGTTTTCTTTTTCATTATGGTTCATTTAAGTTTGAAGTTCATAACACTGAAAGTACGTTCCTTGACTGCCACTTAGTCATAAGACACTTCAATTCATTCTTTTGATTAAGTTTTTTTTTTTTTTTTGTCAATTTACTACTCTAATGTTAATGATAATTTCTATCACCAGGACATGGTTTTTTAATTTAAATAGCCATATTGCACAAACAGTACCTGACAAGAGACCAATTTCAAGGCAATTTGACTAAAATGACCAGATGAAGTAATTTCCTCAGAATGGAAGCACAATTCAGACTCACAGAAGAAATACACAAATGGGACTTTTTAAACACCCTTGTCCAAGGGACAACATTTTGGTCTAAATTTTTCCAAATCTGCACTAATCAAAGTTACATTTTTAAAGGCACTTTTTTTTTTTTTTTTTTTTGCCACAACAAATAAAATGAAATGCATGAAACAAATGAATAGTGGTGTGGATAGTAAGGCTTTCACACTAACATCCATGGATGGCAGTCAAAATATTGTCCCTCTTTCATCACTGATTATAATAAAGGACCTGGCTGTTTTTGTTCTTGATCTAATGGAAGAACACTTGCTCTTTTTAATTGTCTGCATTACTAGTTCCCTTCATTAGTGATGTAAAGAATCTACCATTGAG